>NC_142382.1:7789166-8095000 GCF_059441005.1 Hippichthys cyanospilos
GGCTCACTATCGACCTAACGCAAAAACAGGAGAAAAAGGGTTCAACATAAACGGTGTCTCCCTCCTACTACTGCTCCATCTACAGACTCTTACAAACACAGCTAACAAACACAGCTAACAAGCACAGCTAACAAGCACAGCTAACAAAGTTAACAAGCACAGCTAACAAGCACAGCTAACAAGCACAGCTAACAAACAAAGTTAACAAGCACAGCTAACAAGCACAGCTAACAAGCACAGCTAACAAGCACAGCTAACAAGCACAGCTAACAAACACAGCTAACAAACACAGCTAACAAGCACAGCTAACAAGCACAGCTAACAAGCACAGCTAACAAGCACAGCTAACAAGCACAGCTAACGCTATTTCTAACAGTTCCTGGTGGCGTTTTCTGGCAGTGGGATGACCAGCGAGATGGCGAGTTTAGTCCGTGGGTTGTTTAAATAGGGCGGCAAATCAGGAGAGCCAGCCAATCGGATGACACCACCTGCACACAATTGATGACACACTCCAACCAAAAGGCACTCACACACACACACACAAAGGAGAGAACACAGCATACACACATACGAAAACTACACATGACCCATGGGTCATAACATTGATGACTTCAAAGTAAGAACTTTGGAATAAAAATTGCGGTATATTGGTGAAAAATGTGTCATTTGTTGGATAAAAAAAAAGTAATTTCTGCCATCTAGGATTTGTGACTGAGTTTAACATGTGGATCTTCGAATAGGAGCAAATTTTACAATAACGGAGGATTTTGGGGATGAATTATGAAATGTTGAATTGTGCGAAAAGTGCAAAAGTTAGTAATGAGTAAACTAAAAGTTTGGAAAGCGTAAATGCTCGGAACATGTTGAAGTTAAGATTACTTTGAATTTGTCAAGAAATGTCAAAGGAATCCAATGGCAAAATGTGTCCATAGAAAAAGATAAAATAGTACAAATTTCATCAGGAATAATATAAAATTTCCCAATTTCGTTGTATACCAGCTACCAAATGACATAAACGCACTCGATTCTATTTTATTTTTAAAAAGGAGGTACTCGTTGACAAAACAAATATGTTGTAAAATATGTTGAAAATATCAAAATATTAGCTGAAAAATCAACAAAAATAAAACATTGTGGCATATTTTGCATATTTTTTATGGCTTTAAGACCTTTGGACTATTTGAGGTTAGGGCATCTTCCTCACCTCTATTTTCAATTTTGTGACGCTTTTAAATGCTTTTTTGTCTTAATGGGGCGTCAAAACTTGAAATCGGCGACTTAACGTAATTTCCCTGCGATGATGCGTTGAAGTTCGCGTGTAACCGTACATGATATGATAGAATTTCCACAATGCGCCTGAGTAACTCAAACAAGCTGTTTTTCTTATCTAACACCCTAAGGAATTTCACATCAAACTGAACGCATTGAAATAAGACACCATGGAGCTGAAATTTCACCCAGATGGACACAACAAGTTACGATACTACCATAAGTGTGCCATCTTATTGACTAAAATACCGCGAGAAGGACGTGGAAGAAGAAGACCCAAATATGGTCAAAATACTGCTAAATGTTGTAAAAAGTGCTCATATTTGGATCATTCCGATAAGGTGTTTTTCTTGACCCGCCCGCTGCGTAAAGCGCCTCCAACTTCTGTTGTGAATCGACGCTAGATAAATAAAACGGACCCGACTTGACATCGGGTCACGAGCCCCAATTCCAGCGGTCACCTGTGAAATCCACACGCCGTTTGCATGTGTCATTACAAAACTCTTTTGAAGTCGGCGCCGCCAGTCAAATGCGCCACATGTGTCCCCGGATGAGCCAGATGTAGCGCAGCTGTCCGGCGGCTCGAATTTCATCGACGAAACGAGGTCACCTCCTTAACGCCCGCCCGCCAACACGTGCCGACGACGCCGGCGCTTTTCAAGTCTCATCTGTACGTCGCGTGGAAAACAGAGCGTGTCTTTGTCGTTAAAAGTATTTTTAGGGGGGATAGCCTTCGCGCATGGAAGCCATTAGCCTTGATTGTGAGAGTGCACCTTTAAATTGCATGTCAGCTTCAAACCGTGAAGGCACCTGGTACCGCAACCTTCATGCACGCGGAACGCCGCGTTTCGGACTCTCTGAAAACGGTGCTCGAGTTCCGTGAAATATCTTTTCAGCCAAGTACCCCTTAAACAGTGCAAAGAATTTGGGGTTAAAAAAAAAAAAATTAAAACGTGCCATCAGCTTTCAAATTTCATTTGTATTGCTCCACAAAAAAACAAAAAAAATCAACCCAAAGTGTCCTCTTTTGGACATCTGTTATCGAAAAGAAATAACTTGATTATTAAACAATATTTTTCCACAAGAAAATAAACAATGTAAAGTGTCAGACCTGTTCTCAAAAAGAAATAACTATGAATAAATATTTGTCCACGGAAAAAACTTTCAACTTCAAGTGTCCTCTTTTGGCATCGTCAAGAATAAATCATTAACTCGACAGGTGACGAGCGGTAGCGCATGACAAGTTGGGTCCAACCATTCTAGTACAGGGGAGAATCTAGTCTTTTAAAATAATGAAATTGAATCACCTACTGAACGTCAAATTCGTTTTATGCGCTTATATATTCCTGAAATTGATTCAATAACTATTTTTAAATGATTTTTGCCACTGGCCTATTTGGTATCAAAATAACAAGAAATGTTCTAACCCAGGGGTGTCCAAACTTGTTCTTCCGAGACCTGCATCCAGACAAATAGAAAGAAATAAAGTGCGAGTTAATATTTGTGTAATACTTATTAAACATGGTAAAAATGAATCATGCAAGCAACTACACAGTCTAAATAAAGTTATTTCGAAAACAAAAACTTCTACGTCAAGGTTTTTAGAGTGACGAGGCAAATGAGTTTTTTCATTTCACACTTCTGAAGTTGTGCGCTATCAAACCTTTTATTACTTTTTAAAGAGCAAATTGGGACATATTAAAATGTATTTTCGGTATCCCCCCCAGGCCGCAACAATTTAGAAGGCGGGCCGCAAATGGCCCCCGGGCCGTAATTTGGACACCTCAGATATAAGAGATATGTCTCAATTGTACTTATTGTGAACATAGTACCACGGCCAGTCTAACATGTGAACAAAATGTATTACAAAGAAACAAACAATTGATGTGTTGACTTTCATAATTTCTCAGGAGACTCAAATATTTATTTTATGGATTAGGATTTGTCTAACGTCACACACTGTGTACGAAAAGTAGGCTTAACCGGGGCAGGACGGCCAATATTAATGGACTGAGGCATGTAAACACAGTATTCCGTTTTACTGCTGCTATTAATTCACCGTTATTTCTTGGACTTGGATGTTGAGTGGATGCCCAAGTACAGCTGAAACATTAGTGCCGGTTTGTAAATGAACACATTCAATCCCCAAAACGTATTTAGAAGTTTTTACAGAGTCAAGAAATTCAATCCCATGTACTTGTTTACTAGGGGTACTCGGAGGAACTTCAGGGGGTACTCGAGATTTTAAATAAAACAACAAACATGCAAAAATCCTTTACAAATACTTATTAATAAATTGTTACTGGAAAATATACTGTACATTCATAAAATACATTTTTTGTTCAGTAGGTTATTCATTTTCATTGTTGTAAAAAGACAGATTCTCCCCCATACTGGAATGGTTGAACCCAATTTGTCATGTGCCACCTCTCGTCACCTGTCGAATTAATCATTTATTTTTGTGAACGCATCTTTACTATGAGCCCAAAAGTTGAATATTTTTCTGTGGATACATATTGATGTATAATTATTCCTTTTTGAAAACAGATCTGACATTTTATATTGAGTTTTTTTTTTGGGGGGGGGACAAATATTTATTAATAATTAAGTTACATTTCTGCTGTAATCCTAAAGCAGAACGCTTTATGTTGAATATTTTTCTGTGGACAAATAATTAAAGAGAATTATTTCTTTTTGAGAACAGGTCTGACACTTTGATGATTATTATTTGTGGTCACACATTTATTAATAATTAATGTTAATAATTAATTTTAAAAAATAATGTTTTTTTGTGAACAAATCTCTACTGTTACCCCAAAAGAGGACACTTTAAGTTTAATATTTTTCCATGGACACATTTTTTTTTATCATTTTTTTTAGAACAGGTCTGACACTATATATTAATTATTTTTTGTGGAAAAATATTTATGAACAATAAGTTATTTCTTTTTGTTAACAAATTTCTTCTTTGATCCAAAAGTGGACATTTTGTTAAATATTTTTTTGTGGGCGAATACAAATGAAGTTTGAAAGGGTCTAAAGTTTATTAAATCAGACACTGATGGCACATATTAAGTCTTTTATTTTAACCTAAAAATGTGTTGCACTTGCTAAGGGGTACTTTGCAAAAAAAAAAAAAAAAAAAAAAAGAACCACTCTACTAGCCCATATACTTATTTCCTTTTTTTCTAACCATACGGTGCATCGTATTATAACGCGTAGTCTCGATTATGTTGTCTATTTTCATATTTAACTCATAAAAAGGCATTAAAAGGCGCACGCTCAAACAGACGCTTATCGATAAAAGGAAACATACGTACGTAATGTTCCCGTAACGGCTTATTGGCTGCCAGTGCACGCATTGTACGTAATACATAATGTTCTCTGATTGGTTGATCGCTGCCAGCGTATGTACAGTGTGTGTTCCTTCCTTCCCTTCATTTCCTGTGTCAGGAGGAAATGGTCCGACCGTCAGTCAAGTGGGGGCATTAGCAATGCCGCACAATAACATTTTGACACATTTTTGGATTTTTTCTGCCTTATGATACTTGAAATTATATTATGTTTTTTAAATATTAGTAGAAAGGGGTGTCAGAAAATTGATGGCACAGAATGAGTTTAAGACAGAATGGTGGTTATTTTTTCAATTGTTTTTATTATCATCATCTTTAGGTTGACACGGACTTGAATTGACATAAAATGTTAGCAGAAAAAAAAACAAAAAAAGCTCTTCAAGCATGGTATGCAGGTGAAATGCTCGCAAATGTTTGCTCGGACTTTAGTGACGAGTAGCATGGACTAAATCTCAGCCGACACTTGCCTATGCATGATGTTAGCAACCAAATGCGTTTACGTTAGATTTACGTTTCATCCAAAGCTAAACTGGGCTGCACTGGGTCAACCAATTTAATTTTGCATCGTATTTCTAGATTTCTATTGAATTTGGATGTTTTATAAAAAAACAAATCAAATTTGTTTCCATCGGTCGCTAAACAACATAATGAATGTTAAACTGCAATTCATCAATGATGGCAATATTTCAAACACTTGCCATTAGTTTTGATTTTAGTAGTATTATTGAAAATGAAAAATTGTTAAATTCAGTCAAATTAGTTGGGTAACAAGTAACCCAGCTTAACAAACAAAAGAAATTCAGCGTCATGTTGGTACGTGACAGATAAGTGAAGCCAGTCCTTACTCCATGCTACCGCTGCCAAAAAACAAAAAAAAACTGCGAATGTTTCTAGAGAGGTTGCTTGCAGTCAGGGTTGCAAAATTCTTGCGATTTTCAACGTTGGAAACTTTGCGTGGGAACTGACGAGAATTTATGGAAATAGGGAAAAAGGATCACAAGAATTGAAGGATTTGAGGGAATTCAATCTTATTTGGAAATGTTTTAGCATAATCCATAATCTTAAATACAGTACGTTAAAGCAGTGCTTTGAGATATGAGTTTAATTTGCTTTCATTCAATTACCACGCTTAACTCAAAATACTTGTATTTAATATGTTTCTGCAAAAAAATCAAAATGTCAAATACTAGCTTGTATCTTGAAAAACTGATTGAGTTGGGTTACTTGTATCTCAAGACACTACTGTTACAGCAGTGCTTCTCAAATAGTGGGGCGGGGGGGCAGTGAAAGGGCTTTGTTTTTGTCATGTGAAGTGTAATTGCAATAAAATAAGAATTTATCATTATTATTTTCTTAGTTTCAGACACATTGATGCACTCTGTTATTTTTTTCAGTTTTAGACTAAGCTGTAACCCATATGAACACTGTAAGAAATAATTAACAGTTGTCAAAAGTTGATTTATATTGCTATTATTTTTTCTGTTGATGTTAAAAAGGATGGATACAGGTTTGAGTATACTTAGACAATTTTTTTATTGTGGAGGGTGGGGGTGTTTCTCTTTAATGGGGGGGGGGGGGGGGGGGGGTCTCAGTAAAATATAATTGAGAAGCACTGTACAGTAATGTCTGTCGATTTTTCATGGATGTCTTTAGCTAAGCTCAATTCCTAGTGGACTTTTCATCAATTCCCACAGAAAGTGTCAAGATTTCCAAAATTCCCTGATGGAAATTTCCTGGAAGGTTTTCACCCCTAGCAACCCGATTTACAGTGCAAGGGGATGCATACAGCTCAAATTCTGTGCTGGTGAATTCAACTTCGGGAGTCACAGTTTAATTCTAATTAATTGCGCACGTTCATATGTACAACAAACATTCCTTGGCCGTTGCTAGTAGGGATGGGCAACCCACGGTTTCTCTTCCATCAACTACGGAGAAATTTATCATTCGTATCGTTCCTTTTTAGATGCTTTTATCAATTGGATAGCAAACCTGTGGTGCACTCCATTTCACCATTTCATACAATGCTAATAATCAAGTCATGTTTTAATCGATAAATTTTGCCTGTTGAAATCTTCATACAAGAATGATCAATGGGTTTCTTTTCCGCGGGTTGCGAGAATCCTTCTTTGAATGTTCTAAATCAGGGGTCCCCAATCACCGGTCCGCGGCCCGGTACTGGTTCGTGGGTCCACGTGAGCCGCGCCTGAAATAATTATTTCGTTTTTTTATATAATCTGAGTTTGGAAGATATTTAACTTCGAAAACTTGGTAACCAAAATTTTACCCATAGCATATAGCAAAATGAGTGAGACGTCTTTGGAAAATTTATTTTGGGTAGGGGAAAGCCCAAGGAATAACTTCGAAAAAAAAAATGAAGCTTTTAGCAGGCACTACCAGGAATACTACTTGAAATTATCGCAAAAAGCAGTTCAAGCGCTACTTTCTAGCCAAACTGAGAGCTAGCACGACTGTGCTAGCACTCAGAATGACGGCAGTCCTAAAATTTTGCCAAGTTTATGTCCTCAAAACAAACTTTGCGTGCCTGAATTTCTATTGTATTAGTCTTCTTTCGACCACGAACTTCTACCTGCGTGGCGTCAAATCGCAATTCCATACAATCCACATGAATGTTTCGCGATCAACTGATCAATGTGTAATGCCCATCCCTAATTGAGAGCAATGTGCATTTTAGCCTGCTAGCTGCTACCCTTGTGCACGTACTCCACTTGTTGTGTGAAAACTTTTACATATATATTCACTCATTCTTACACAAACATTTTTTCACTCACTTAAAAACCACAAACAATCTAAAATACAAACATGTCAAACATAGGGAGGAGAAAGTGCAAATATTTTGGCGCTGCTTTGTTTTTTTTGTTTGTTTTATGTGTATGTGTGCGTGTGTGTGTGTGTGTATGTGTGAAACGAGTCAGGAAGTTATTTTCTCTTCGATCCCTCTTTCTTTTTTTCACCGTCAAGCGAGCGTGTTGATGCCTTCCTTCTGTGCCCTCTGCTCTCGTCTCGGCTCCTGGAACGTTCTCCTTTCATACCAGGCGACCGACTGTAATGCAAACACACGGCTAAGTATAACATGCGCTGATTACATAAAAAAAAAAAAATTAAACGACGCATGTAAATAGTGATGGGAAAATGACGCTTCATGAAGCACTTGGGACATTTTGTTTCAAGTGCTTCGTGAAGCTTCATTTGTCAATCACTACAGGAAAGGCTCAAGGACCAAAAGCTGAAATTGAAAAGGAGGTACAGTGGACCCCCGGGTTACGGCATCCCTGGCTTACGTTTTTTCTCATGTTACGAAGTGCAACACAAAATTTTTTCCGTCCCCTCTTTCCGGAATTTTTCCCGCTTTACGGCATGAATACCAATTACAATTGCAATGGCATAACTCATCTGTCTTGTTGAGACTTTTTGTCGGTCTACTCAAGGCAAAAAAAATAAATAAAATTACAATGTGCAAGACCATAAAAAGCTTCAGGCTGCAATGAGTGAATTCAAGTTTTTACTGTTTATGCCCACTAGAACTTTTTTTAAGTGTCTTAATTTTTAAAGTGAGTTAATTTTGGTTCCTCGGGGATACGGGTTTTGGATGCTAAATTTTTAAAATGTTTTCATGCCTTTATTACCAAATGAAATATTTTTCATGGTGAATTAGACAATAAAATGGCTGACTGTTTATTTTACATATGACATGAATAATTTTGTGGCTCTTTTCATGATAGACTTACTGACTATATTAGGGATAAATTTTCCGCTTTGCAGCAAAAGGCACAGGCAATGGAGATTTTTTTTCCTCGTAGCTCTCTTCATGACAGACTTGAAGACTAAATTTTGGGTTATCTGGGGTTACTGCTTTTGGCTGTTAAATTTTAAAAAAAAAATCCCGTTTTTATGTTGAGTCATAGATGAAAATGCTGCTTTGAAGCTCAAATGGGTTATAGAAACGTTTTCGTGGGTCTTATTACATACATGCTACCAAAATTTCAGGTTCTTTTAGGATACATGGCTTCGGAGGCTGATTTAAATGAAGAAAAAAAATCATGTCTTTCATTTTAGCCTAGAAGTAGAAGCACGAGAAAATTTCAAAAAGGCGTTCCCAATTTTCCTTCTCTCATTAAGGTTGAATGGAAGCAGGCTTTTTTTTTTTTTTTTTTTATAAAGGATATATGGAGGCCCGGGAGAAAAGGAGATGAGCTTTGATTGCTCACAGATGGCCACATTATAGTACAGCTGTGCGTGTGCGTGTGGCGTTACATGTTACGGAACATAGTCGGTATGTGGAAACTTGCGTTTGGCCACATTTTTAACGCAGGTGCTCTCTTAGTAGCTCCTGGATTTAGTGTCGGACATCTCTCGGCGGGGCTCTAAATCTCACGCGTGCGGCACATCGGAGTACGCTTTTACACAGATGGAAATAAAATATTACGGCCAACTATTTACAAGGACCGCTGGTTTTAGACATTCGATATGTTAAGTATGGTCCTGTTAGCCAAAAAGCATAAGAGTCCACTTGATTCATATGACTAATAACCCAGTGCTTTGGCAGGTTAAGTAACTAATTCTCCATTTAGTGCCTATATACACTTTTATTTGACTATTGACTATAAATAATGCAGTTATTCAACTAGAAATAAACGTATTTTAAAGTGATCCACGGTGTTGACCGTGTAAATGTAAGTAATTTGACGTGCAGTGGTGGGTGGTCATTCCAAACGTTGCAATGGAAGCTTATGCGCACTGCTGGGGGTACATCAAGACATTTCAGAAATTTCAAAATTAATGGATTGCTTTTAATGCCGTGACGGGAACAGTTTTCGTTTTCAAATTAAGAGCAAATTTACTGGAACATGAAGCAACTTATTGCATGCTGTTGTTTTTTTAAGCTTTATACGGTTGGAGATTTTCATTAGCGGCACAATTTTTCCGGCAGACGAGTCAGAAATGAAATAATGTTAATCAGGGGGAGTCAAACATACGGCCCGCGGGCCGGTTCTGGCCCGCAAATCGGTTTAATCCAGACTGCAAGATGATTTTATAAAGTATAAATATGTGATTAAATTTTTCAATAAATGAAAAACTTAAAATGTTTTATACTTATTGGTCATTTCAATGTTTTATGATTAATGGTGTTGTCGTGTATTATTTTGGACAGTCATAAAAAATAATAAATTTGAAGTTGTACCAAAAAGGTTTCCAAATAGTACCTTCATTGATTGTGACATTTCACCTACTTTATTTTTTGTTTAGTCAAGACACTTGGCTCAAGATAAGACACTTATGATACGTTTGTACTCGGAGGCAGAAGAGCTCCACGAAAACTGGTTTGTGTTTATTTTTTTTCAGACGACCGCTTTAGAGTCATGTTAATTCATTTTGGAAAAGCACTTGACAAATTTACAAAAAACAAACACGGCGCACAGTTAATAAGAACATGAAAAAAAAAAAAACGTCCATGGACCAGTTCTGCAAGAATATGTAAACAACTTGAAGGTTCATAGACAAATTATTAATAAATTCACAAACACTTTTTCATACAAACATTTAGAATTAGAATTTTGCCTCAGAAAAAAAAAAAATTACCATTTGCCATCTAGTGGAAAAGCATAAACAGACTGGAAAAAACGGATTATTCTTGGCGAATAAAGTCAAGCGACTTTAGCACACATTAACGACAAAATGGTTGCGAAAGGACCTTGCGAAGGCCGAATCTCCCGACTAAATAAAATGTGGTCATGTTCACGAGGGGACTAAAGGAACCATATTAACAGCACGCCTGCTGACTTGGCAGGAGGCAATGTGAAGAAAATGGCCACCCTGGGACCACTCATCAAAAAGAGGAGGGGGAAAAAAAAAAAAAAATACCCCACAGCTCCAGCAGTGCAAGTCCTCGCGTGTTTTTTTCCGCCCATTACTCGGATATTTTGTGTTTCGCCGCCACATGCTCTTAATAAGTCCGCTCAATAAAACAGCGAGCAAACATTGCGACACGGAGCGCAAACTCACGGTGACTTAAAAGAACACGGGCCGTTTAGAATGATTAAGGCGTGTCTGAACACAATGGGCCTCATTAACTTATAAATGCGTGGAAATGTTCTTACAAGTTCGGCGTGTATGCAAAATCCCCATCGCTTTCATGACACCATTTTTCTTCTCGTCACAATGTGTACGTTAGTGAAGATGGATTCATTCTTTAGGCGTTTTCACGTTGCCCTTGAAATGAAAAAAATGCTCTAATCGACATAACGGTAACGTCACAAGGCGAATACATCAGAACGGAAGCTGGCGCCGTGATTTCAGAGTGTTAAAAGCAATAAATCAACTTGTGTTAAAAGACTGTTCATTCCTGGTTAAGCCTTTCCAAATATGGGCAAGATTGCGCTATTGTTTTTATTTTACTAATTGACAGACTCAATCAGCAATCTCCTTTAACCGCAATTATTTTCCTATAAAAGGACATCTGCTTGACGCAGATCAATTTTAGGTGTAAAAAAAGAAACAAAGAAACAAAAACTTCCCTTTTAAAGGGATAGTGTGTAAGATTTAGAGCGTTTTTCATTCCGAACAGCAGGAGGAGCTGCAGGTGCTGCATTTACCGATGTCCGTAGCTATAAAAAACATGGCCGCCTCTGGAGGAGTGCCACCCCCCCATGTAATATCATTTAATGCTAACTAGACTTATATTTAAAACATACTTTTGGTCATTGAGAACACATTCATTTGCAAGTTTTTGAAATTTAAAATGATTTCATTTATTCCTTTTTAATAAAAAACGGTCTAAATCTTACACACTGTCCCTTTAAAGGGATAGTCAGTAATACTTAGAGGTACAATGTAAGCCAAAACATGGCGGCCTCCTGTCTGAGTGGAGCCTTCCACGTAACACATTCCTACATCTACGATTATGTAAAAAAAAAAAACATCGTGCTTGAACACATTTATCTGCCTGTTGCTGAAATCTATAGTGGATTTTTATAACAAATTTGTTCATCACTAAATATTACTGACTGACCCTTTAATGAAGAATATTCTAGATGTCTATATATAAAATGACTTCATTAATGTGCATATTAATCAGGTTAAAACACAGTCTATTAACTAATAACTAATAAGCAGAGACATATTAGTGAAAGTAGTAGTATTAGTCATCTTACGGAACACATTTGTCCCTTGCCTTGTCCCGTAGTTGCTACTTGCTGTTGAAGCACCTGCAAAAGCAATACATTTATAAATAACATTACCAATATTACAATAAAGGAGCCAATCCACTGAATTTTTACATTGCAATATGAAATTTAAACTTCAACTTTTTGGAAATACACATACACTTTATGTGAGGAGATTTTTTTTTTTTTCGTCCCATTTTTGTAGCTGTTGTTTCGCTGTGACGGTTGGCATTTGGATGACGTCATGAAAGGCGAGTGTGAGAGGCGTGGCTTTAGCCAACGAGACATTTCACTTCCTGGTTAGAAATATCTGTACTAAAAAAACCTCATATTTTATAAGAAATTATTGAATTTTCTTTTTTTTGTTATTATAGCGGCAGATTTTTTAAAGCAAATGTGTGTATCTGTTCAATGTGTCAATTCATTTAAAAAAATATAGTATTTAAAATATAAACATTTTGTATAAATGATGTGATTGTATACATGAATTATGTGCGATGTTTTTACATTATATGTGCACTAAAATAATCAATCAATTAAACAAAGGGAGACAGAAGAAGATGATATCAAAGTATTGATTCTGACTAACTGTTTTAGCAGTATTCTGCCAGTGTTATGTTGAAAATATCCATCCATCCATTTTCTATGACTAGGCTAAACATGCCGGCCTGTTCAGTGTGTTGTAGATAGCATATTGCAGGCAATTAAAAAGAAAGTTTAAATAACAATTAAAAAAAAAACCCCTTCCATATATCATCCTTCTGCATAAATATCTGATGCTATGATCTACATCTTATAGTCCGTTGCGGCTTATCCGTGACATTTTTTTTTTTGGGGGGGCTCAATTTCTGCTGTTTAGGCTTATAGTTCGAAAATAATGGCAAATCGCCAATGTGCCAAAGGTAAGATTTCATCATTATACGCACGTACAGTATTTAACTGTGGAAAGTTTAAAATATCCAAACATGGGCCCTTTAAGAAGCTTGTCAGCGTGTACTCTTGATGAAAAGTTCTGTATTCTGGCAGCAAGCTACCGTAGGTTACTTTTTTCCATCCACTGGAAATCTGAGTGGCTCCAGCGATGACCCGATGAGAGCCAAACCCTTTTCCAGGTTGATGTTTACACGACCGAACCGTTTTTGCCTAACCGTCTTTATCACGTTCCTCACAGAGCAATGTGGAACCTATTAAAAACTTTATGAGCTGGTGAGCAGCTTGAGAAGCTCCTAGTGAAAGTCCAATGATGGAAATAATCAGCACTTAGGTAGAGCCGGGCAAGCATTAAGTTGAATCGAGTTCCACGGATACGATTTTTTTTTTCCTTTACAGAGATAAGTGGCTTCTCGCTCCCTTTTTGAAACTCCTTGGTCACATACGATCTCCGCCGTCTTTTTTCCTCACCTTCCTTGCCGACTCCGAGGCAACCCTTGAGTTCATGTAGCGAGATGGCCTTGTCCTTGTTCAGGTCGCAGTAATCGGTGAACTTGCGGGCGCACTTCTTCGGCTTGGCCTTCTTCTTCAGGTACCTCTTGAAGGGCTTCAGCTCCTTCTTGCCGACGTCCCGGCTGCCGTTGGTGTCCAGCTGGCCGAAGTACCAGTGCACCACCCGCTCCTCCAGCGTGTGGCTGGGGTCCGGCTCCACAAACCTGCCGGACATTTTAACTGGGGTTGCAGTCAATCAGTTACAATGACATTCAAGCAAAAGCAATTGAGAGCGACTGAAGACGAACTGAAAGAAGTCCTGACTCATATGCATGATTATTCTATAAAACCTCAGTGAAGAGTGCTAAATTAACTCATTCACCATCAATCTAATTAAAACTGACTTTGACCCATGAAATTTTTTTTTTGACTCGTGCAGCCATCAATGGCAGTGAATGAGCTAACGTTTTCATTGGCGGCCTGTAAAATATTATCTATAGCTGTCACTGGTAGTGAATGAACTAATAACATTTACTTACAGAATTTACTGGTGATGTGACATACTGAGCATTTTAGGTTGTCAATTCTTACCTCCCACCACCAGAGGGGGCTGGTGAGTTTATGGCTTGAACCATGTCTGTGGTCAGGGCGTCTAACAGGCTGGTAATGAATTCCACTTTTTTTCCCTCAGGGCAACCTAGGGAAAAAAAACAAATAGAAAGGTTACCTCCCTCATCTAATTTGAGTGTCACTTTGAGGTTTTGGAGGTAGATTAATTAACTAGATCACATTTGATTACATTAAAAAAAACAAAAAAAACAGCTCCACAACACTTAAAGCTCCCGTGAAAAACATGCTGACAACCCTGACATGGTTGCCATTGGTACTGATCACATTTGAACATACCAGCTGAATCTATCTAAAAATGTGAGAGTTGTCACAAATTTCAGTTTAAATTTAAGGAAAAAAAAATGCTTACTATGAAAAATGATCAAATTTGATCATTTATAATAAGGCGGAAATGTTATTTGGTTTTCTATGTTTATTTCAAATATTTATCTCATCTCATTTCTCATGGACTTAATCTTGTGTGACTCTCATGAGATCTACTGTGTATATCGTTCCATCCCTCACAATCTCATAAGGGTCTATTATACTGTACATTTCTTTTTTTTTTCAATATTGGTCATGATTGTTATAGTTGGAGAGATAAGCATAATTTAAGGTGGCACATGGTGTGCTTTAGGTTAGCTAAGGCATTTATACAAGGTGGTCAGGGTGCTACATGGCTACACGTTAGCTTTACGGCAAAAACACGGCCTAAGCATAAAGAAGCTCAGAATGTTAGCGTAACGTGAAAAAAATCGTCAACAATTACATCCAATGGTTAACTTTGATTACGGTCATAAAAAGTCAAGGGGAAACCTGTCAAGTCTCGACCCTGGAACAGATCTTCGGCGTCCGAGCTGCGAGAACGTGCGGCGTTGTCGCATTCTGGCGTCTGGTACCTGTTCACACGAGATTCACAAGACAGGAACGGAGCAGGAGCTGGATGAAAAGGGAAGACAAACCTGCCGCGCTTAAATCAACAACCTGGCTTCGGGTCCCGGAGTCTGCCGGGCTCCCAACTTTTTATAGGCTCCAAAAAGTTATATGCTATGCAAAACAAAAGTCTGTTTGCCTGCCAGCAGTAGACAGGAACAAGTTACAAATACTTTATTAAAATACACTAAAATCAACCCGCAAAACACAACATCCCTTGACTTTTTCAGACTGTTGCCAGTGTGCGTGGAGTTAACTATGTTGATGTCTTTCTATTGTTTTATTAAAGTCTTTAGCAGGACATCCATTTCAATCTTACTAGCAAAACAATATCTATTGGTGGGTTGAAAAATCTGACCCTGATATTTTATGCGTTTGCAGTGTTTTGACCATTTTTGGGTCATTTTCTTCCATATTATTGTAGTACTATTTTAGCTAAAGAACGGCAAACTTCTGCTAGCGTGACAACTAAGTGGTGTTTTGTCACCATCCGGGTGAAATTTCAGTTCCCTTGTGTCTTATTTCAATGCATTTCCTTTGTTGTGAAATGTCTTTGATGTAAAGAGCAATGGATTGGACAAAATACCACAAAAGTGTTATAGACTACAGGATTTTAAATTTATGGTCATCCTAACATTGACACCCACCCCCGCCAACACACACACACACACACACACACAAAATCTGATATAAAAGTTCAGAATGCACAGTGTGTGGTGTGCAGCCACACAAAAAAAAGGTCATCACATCACACACAAACTGATTTCATTCATGAATATACCCATCAGACAGGAAATTTCTAAAAACAAATAGAAAGTCTCTTCATTTATAATTTTTGAGTTCTGAAACACCTCAACAGGAAAGTATTGCCTCTTGTTACGAAACAAATTTCGAGGTACGAAGGGTAAAAACAGAGTATGTAACTTTCCCGGATTTCACTGAATGCAACTCGCAACTTTGAGAGTTCACTGAACGCAACATACTCAAGGCTGCTCTGCTATTGGCTCTTGCCTAGCATCTTCCTGGCATCCCATTGGCTGAGAGGGGCCTCTACCGTATGCGTCTACGAGACTGCAGCGTCGTTGTCGTTCGCCCCTTGGGCCATGTTCCCATAGTTTTACGTAATTGTATGAACTTTTAGAGTATTCACAAAGGGCTCCGAAAAAGTGATATTGCAAAGAGGAAAATAAGAGATTTTTTTGTCCATACCAAAAAAAAAAAAGTTTTTTACATTATGCACACCTATTGTTGTATAATAATGTAATTAACACATACAGAATACATTTTTATGGCTAAAAAAAAATATTTATGTCAGAATTTTGAAGGCCTTGGAACGGATTAGGGCATTTACATGGAAAACGCGTCTCTACTTACAACAGTTTCTAGTTAAGAAGTTTCTACCAGAACTAATTAATTTAAGTAGAGGTTTTTATTTTTATGGTTAAATAAACATTTATGTCAGAATTTTGAAGGCCTTGGAACGGATTATGGCATTTACATGGAAAACGCGTCTCTACTTACAACAGTTTCTAGTAACGAAGTTTCTACCAGAACCAATTAGTATTGAAGTGGAGGTTCATGGAGGATATAACATGCATTCCTTACCTAGTGGAGGTTCCCGGAATAGGTCGCCCAGTGTCGACCAACACGCACCAGCAGTAGCCGGTGGATTGATGGCACTGAACGGCCTTGTACAGACCTCCGGGTCCGCAGTCTGGGATGAAGACGGCCTCTCGGGGGTTCTGCCGGGCCTCGTCCAGGGCGCTCTGTCGCTCCTGGTCGCAAGAGGGAACTTTCTCTAGAAGCATGACAAACAAACTCAGCGCAAGCTCACAAAGGACTGAGAACACAGTAGATGAATCGTGAGGTGAACCACGCAAAATAATTTAAGATGCTGTCAGCCTGAAATAAAACAAAAACCAAAAACATCTTATCATCTCCACAGATGCGCCCTGACATTTGCTTATGTGAAAAATGAGCAAAGTTATATTATTTACAACAGAATTAACCAAACCTTTTAACTGACCAAGATGGAGCATCCCTTTTTCCTGTAACAAAAAATATATATATTTTTTAAACTGCTCATTTGAGGACAAAATGACCCTTAGTGACCCTTACTGACCCATAGTGGTCACAGAAATAACATGAATCTGATACAACTAACAAATACCAACTTGACGGAGAAATAACTAAAGAAAACCTCACGATGTTAAACGAAATCATGTATATCTAAAAATAAAAAATAAACTCATGAAAACAGGCTTGGACAAAAAAAAAAAAAAAAAAAAAAAAAACATTGGTGTGCCCTCTAAAACAGTAGTTCTCAAAGTGGGTTCCACGGACCCCGGGAGTCTGTCATATAATTTGGGTTATTAATGAAAAATGTGATATATTTGTGTTAATTTCATTTTATGTTATTTTAAAGGGACAATGCGTAAGATTTAGACGGTTTTTCATTGCGGGCAGCAGGAGGTGCTGCATTTACCATGGTCCGTAGCCGCCTACTTATCATTTAATGATAACTAGATTTCCATTTATATTTAAAACATACTGTTGGTCGTTAAGGACACATTTATTTGCAAGTTTTTGGAATTTATATTCATTCAGTGTATTCCTTTTTAATGAAAAACGAAATCTTAAACACTGTCCCTTTAAATTGTGAATGTATTTATGACTCTTCAATAAAGTCAATCAAAATCAACCAGTTTAATATATTTTAAAATTTTTAATAATTTCGAAATTTGTCAAATAGACCCACATAATCCACGTCATAATTAAGATACTTGATTATTTAATTGCTAAATATTTGTCAACAACCTGTTTTGGGGAAACTAACCCACTATGAACTTGTAATGATTCCGCCTGTATATTTAACCGTTGCGTATTAATGCTTTGATCTTTACATCAGAATATTTCGCATAAAAGGGAAAGAAGACACTAGGGAGCTGAAATTTCACCCAGATGGTGACAACATGTCAAAATGCTTGATTATTTAATTGCTAAATATTTGTCAACAACCTGTTTTGGGGAAACTAACCCACTATGAACTTGTAATGATTCCGCCTACATATTTAACCGTTGCACATTAACGCTTTGATCTTTACATCAGCTTATTTTGCATAAAAGGGAAAGAAGACACTAGGGAGCTGAAATTTCACCCAGATGGTGACAACATGTCAAAATGCAACATGCCAGGACCACTTAGTTATCACACTATCAAGAGGTGTGCCATACCTTGGCTAAAATACTGCGAGAAGCATGTGGAAGAATATGATCCAAAAATGGTCAAAATACTGCAAAAGGGTAAAATGGTGTCAAGTAGTTACTGTTGATCCTGCAATGCACCATGGCAATTTTTTTTAAGATCAAACTCTGTCATCATGTCAAACAGCATTATGAAATATGATCATATTAGTTGCCTGGGCTTTTAAAACGCTTCTGCGATGTCTCGATCCTGTCACATTTTATTTACACTTGCATCCATTTGGACCATTTGTCAAGATGAAGAAGATGAGCGCAATAATGTGGCCACGCCTCCTGGCCCCATTTGGACTTCGCAAACGTGAGACGCGAGGCCTTGAGCTGCAGTTGTTTAGAGCATTTTCAGTTCAAGATGGTGGCAACATGGTGTTGGTTATAAAATATGGAGCTGATTATTCTCACTGCAGCGCCGGTGGTCTCGGCGTGCAATTAAAGAATTAGAGCAAACTTTTCTGCTTCATTTCCTTGACGATATCCTAACAGCGACCCAGATTCATGTTTTCTTCACTTGTTTTTTTTTCCATTGAGTCAAGCTTTCAAAGAATCATGTTTTTGGCATTCGGACGTCTTTTGTTCTTCATCAGAACGTGTTTCCAGTAACATCTAAAGGTTGAAATGAATAAAAAATGTGCTTTCGTCGAGGTCGAAAATAAGTGGTGTCAAAAATGTGTTTTGTGCCAAAGAAAAAGAGGAAAAGCAAGCCGAGGCGCTTGAAGAGGTTCAAGTGAAGAGCTGGGAATTCAAATAAATAGTGAGGAGACATTTGTCTACACGTTTCTTGCAAACTGGCAGGAAATGTCTCGATTAGTTTTTTTTCCCCATTAAAACCAAATCTTTCAAAACATCCGACAAAAGTGGAGATTTGACACGGCCTTTTGTGGTTGCTTGTAACCAGCTTAATCCAGAGAGTTGTGTCAATGTGCGTCTCTTTTTCCTGCCTCAGATACCAGTGACATCAGAGGCGAAAATTCTTTCTGATTGGACACATCACACGCGAAAGTTCTTTCTGATTGGACAGAATTTGGCGAGTTGGCATACTTGTAAATGAATGAAACCACACTGAGCTGGATTCATAAAGATGTGATTTCTTTAAATAAACAAACAACAAAAACGAGGGGGAGACTATGCGGGTTTAAATAAGACGGTTACATATAGACAAGGCCTCAAGCACCCCCCCGCCCACTCAAAATAAATGTGTTTAGCGACTAGATTCTAGATTCAAGAGTTTTATTGTAATATGCATAGTAATACTACACAATGAAATTCTGTTCACTTCCCTGAGGAGACTACGTTCCATAATAGAACAAATAATAAAGTAGGCAATAAAACAAAAACAAACAAAAGAAACAGTAACAGAGCAATAAGGGCAGTAATAACGACACTCTAATAAATGAATAGATTTACATTCTGAGCATATTATGAAGTAGTAGAAACTATGCGTATGATGATTGTGGAAAATAATAGAGCAAAATATTATGTATTTAGCAGCTTTCCTGCAATGTGCAGGGTTTGTAAGGCGCATGTGTGCATGCGATAAAGTGACTGGTGATGAGGCAGATTAGTGACTAGTCGATATCCTTCCAGACTAATGGTTTTCCTTTGAAAGATTTTTAGGGCGAATTAAAACTTAACAAAATAAAGGCTTAATGTTCCAATTAATTTGTACTTAATTTAAAAAGAAAAACGTATCCTACTCTTTCTGCCATGGCATTAAATTAGATTTGCTGCTTAACAAAAGAAAGGCTTAGTTCCAATTAATTTGTGCTTAATTTAAAAAGAAAACTATGCTTTCTGTCATGGCATTAAATTAGATTTGCTGAAACCAGCAGAAACTATTTCACAAACATAGCGAATGCCTTCACGTATCCCGAGGGGTACTGGAACCCTCTACGAGATCAATTTTGACAGTCAGCAACTGTTAAGGTATGATTTACTAATGGCCTGTAGATAGTGTGAGCAGTTCAGTCATGCATCTCAGTAGATTTGTGCCAAGCGGCAACCTAGGGCTCCCACTCACTTGTGTTTAAAAATCGTCAGGCGCCGACAAAAAAGGATCCCCTGAAGAAAATAGTTTTCACGAGTAAATGGAAAAAGTTTAATTCAATCTAGCGTTGCACTGATTTTTTTTTTGTCATCGTATTGCTTGTGTTTCTTCTGTTGAAGACCTGAAACCCACAAAGTCAGTAAGCACGGAACAATTTTGCTGCTTCTTGATAGAGTAGACAAAAGACGACGTGCTAAGAACAAACTGGCTCTATTTTACGTCTTTCACTCCTCCAGGCGCCCGGCCAAGTGAATTTTTAAACCCTGCTCCGTATCCTCATTCAGTCCTAACCTTTCCTCCTCCTCCTCCTCCTTCGTCTGATTCCCTTCATCCTCAAAGTTTCCTTGCCGGAGTTCACCCCCACCCAGCCCTCTCCTGTCCGCTCGCCTCCCCAATGACTTTCAGCTGTGCCTTAATCGCTGCAAAAATTTCTTGAAGAAAGTGGTTAAATTAAGGGAAATGCAGCATGTTGATCTAGATGTGCGTTTATACGAAACCGCATTTCTTTTTCTGCAACTTGTTCACAACGTTGTAGAGTGAACATGTCAGTCACAAACATGGGCGTGTGCATCATTGCGGATAGCGTCTGGGTCTATTTGAAATCACTATCAATTTTGGACTATAAGCCGCTCCTTTTTTTTCACGCTCCTGCAGTATGACATCTGCTTTTTTTTTTTTTTTTTTTTTTTTACTTGCCACCAGGGGGCAATCTCTTGGTAGACAAAGGAAGATAACGAAGACACTGGGTGTTTATTTTGACTTTGAACTGCTATATTACTTGGCAACAGGGAACACTCTCCACAAGTAAACACAATCAGGGATGTTACTCTTGTGTTGGTGCAGTATTCTAACATTTTGAAGGCATGATGTGGCTGTAACCAGGCAGTTTGAAAATACATTTGAAATAAAACACATTTCTAAATTGTTATATACCAGTTTTCTGCGAAAATATCTAATGTTACAACCTGCTGCTTATAGGCTAGTGTAGCCAACACAAGACCAAAATACATTTTCTGTTAAAACTTTGTTGGCGCAATTTATAATCCTGTGTATTTTATAGTCCAAATAATACTGTATTTGTCTCCCAATCTCACCTTGCTTCTTGGACGCAGAGCTGTTCTGCTTGTTCTCCTTGTAAACCAACTGCTTGATCCACAGCGTAGGAGCAGTTATCTCTACAAAAACAAATTGTTGTATTTCAATGTTAGTTTTGATTTAATCCATTAATTCTCCTTATGGTCGAAACTAAAGGTTGCAGACAGCAATTGGGACTAGTCTCAAAGCAGCAGAAGATAAATGAGGTCTCAATTAGACACTTTAGTTCATTTTAAAGTAATCTTTGAACCTAAATCCCATTACTGATATGAAAATTGCAAAACACCAAGGTGTTAAAAAAAAAACAAAAAAAAACACACAAGACCCTTGGGGCGAGTACTTGTGGAAATTCCGAAATTCGAGAACCCTTACCATCGCCTTCAGCGGGGACGAGGGTCTCCATGGTGGGCGTAGGCTTGGAGCCGTCGTCTGGATTGAGGGTGAGAAAAAAACGGAAAGAGACTACCATTATTGAGGTTAATACAATCTACTCTCCACAAGTGTTGAATGGTTGGGATTTGCACATGGCCCGGCCAAGGTACACCAGCACACACACAAGCACGAGAAGAACAGTAGAACAAAGCGCGACCACCCACAGGTTCTAGATGTCCCTCGCACTCACACGAATAATGAAACAGCTTTCACACCAACATCAAAAAGCTTCACATTAACACTTTTTTTTTCTTAAGGGTACACACACACTTACATTAGAAGACCCCCACAGCCCTCATATCAAGGGACAGGACGTGTCTGTGAAGACCACCCACTCTAAATAGAAGTGAGCAATATTAAAAGTGTCAAAGCGGTCTGGTAGAATAATTATGACAACGGCGGGTTTTCTCAAGTGTGGTTTTGTCTCGCCACTCACACGCTTACAAAATGTTCTGATAACTTATAGCGAGATGGGCTGCATCATCAATAAAGGTCATATTCAGCAACTCTTACAAAAATTTACGAAAATGACAGTGTCCATTTTCAAAGTGGGACGATGATGGGGGGTGTAACCTGCCTTTCAGGATGCTGGCCAGATTGTGTGGCCAAAAAAAAAAAAAGTCAAAAAGTAGAAGAAGAAAACACAGATGACAACAATGACAAAGAAGAAAAAAGAAGGAAAAAGAATGAAGGAAGAAGAAAAAAGTAGAGTGAAGAAGGAAGAACGAAGAAGAAAAAGAATGAAGAGTAAAGAAGGAAGACAAAAACAATGATGAAGACGACGAAAATGAAGAATATGGATAGGGTTGCACCATAATGGTATAATTTGGTATAATAAAACAATTGTTTACTTTAGGAAAGAAAAACTAAGGTGATCAATAACTCAATGTACTTAAGTCATTTTGATGTAAAAGTAATTGATGATTTAGGTTCTTAATAACCTAGAGTAATGGATTACTTTACCATTTAATTCATTTAGCACCAGTCATTTTCTGACAGTCCTTTTGCCAAACATGCGGAAAAACTTTTAAAAGATAAAAATAAGTTATTCAATGTGTGAACGTAAAAATATGTATTTAGGATTGAACAAAGTCATTTACAATAAATGTAACTTTTTTCAACAGTACCATGTAATATTATTATAATATAATAATACATTATATTATAGTATTATATATAATGTTATAATATGGCCTGAAATTGATATCGGTATGAACTAGTGTTTTCAGAGGCCTCCAAATAGTGTGTAGTAAACATAATGTAGTTTTTAACTTACATTTTTTTGTATGTTGGGGGTGCACTATAAAAAAGGTGGTATGTATAATAAATTGAACAAGGATTTATTTGAGGCAAATGGCTCAGCAGATGAGTTTGAAGCGATTCATAGAAATTTGAGCTTTTTTTTTTAAAAAAAAAATCAAGGTCGGGAAATGGATGTGACGGGGTGCGTCTTACGTAAGGTTGAACGCCCCCCGGAAAATACTCACCCACGTGCAGCTTTGGAGCATCTGGAACATTCCTTTAGGAAGCAATTGCGTCAAAAGCAAAGCACAGACAACCTGCGTTGGATTTAGTTTATACATTCTAGATATTTTTTTTTATAGAAAAATGTAAGGTCCTTGAATGAAATATGTCATCAACACACTGTCACGTTGCTTACAGAGCAGAACTCAGAACAGCGAACTGACACGTTTCGTTGGGAAAAAGCTATCACATCCGAAGTTAAAGAAATAAAAAAATTTCTCCAGCTCAACTCACCTTTCCGACCGGAGTTCGCCGGCCCGGGTGGTCTGTCAGTCACGGATCCTGGGGAGAGAAAAGACAAACGTGTACGAAGCAAAAAACGACAGAAACGACAACTGTAAATAATTATGAGTATTTAGAGTCTTTTTGCGGTCATGATGGTTTGATCCGAGTTCAAACGGGCCACAAGCAAAGGAAACAACCTGAATGGTCACAAGAACATATTGTGAGTATTACGCAATAAAGTTTAAGACAGGATAGAACCGAAGCTTTGACAGATTCTTCCATCACCATGCAGCCGAACGTGAAAACCCGAAATTGCGATGCTTTGAAAATCTCGCAGAGAGTTTGAGGTCCTGGTCATGCAAGTGGCAACATGCCTCAGATGCAAAGAGGGGGAAAAAAAATGATGGGCGATCGCGATTTGGATCAGAATACCTGTCAATCCGCTTGTCCCGATGTGTGTTCCCAAAAACTCATGGAAGTTTCCTGCAAACGTATACGGCAAATGATTGATGACGTTCGTGTCGGTGAATGTCATTTCTTGGAGGATAACACGAGGAAAAAAAAAAATCTTCTTTCCACGGGTGCCCTATATGGGACAACAATCTCCCATATTCTTCAAGGAACACATCAAAGACAATCCCTCCAAAATGGATGAGAAGATGCACAGGAAACAATTTGATGTCAACTACTGGCTGTGTCCTCCAAGGCACAACCATCACCCGCATTCAAATTGCAATATTGCGAAGGTAGACCTGCAATTAGGGATGGAAGCTGATCAAAGAGGCTACTAACGCAGGCTGATTAAAGAAAATGTGGTAATTTCTGGCAAGTAATGGCTGGGTCTCCTACATGTGACAACAATCTCGCATACTTTTCAAAAAAAACAGTGAAGACTGTCCCTCTAAGACTGATGAAAAGATTGAAGAGCTAGAGTCATTTTTGGCAAGTACCAGCTGTTTTCTTCATTGGACAACAATCATCCAGACAGAAAAGGGCCTCAGGATGGCTGTGGCTCAAAAGAGGAGATCCATGGAGTCGTGCTAGCTAGCTAGTCATCTGGACGCAAGCCGGGATTGATCAACTCCGACTGGGTCACCTGGAGGAGAACCTATGATAGCTGAAAGACCCCCCACCAAAAAAAAATCACAGACGATGTGTCCAAACTAAACAAAAAAGACCTGCTGCAACATTAAAGGAAATTTCTGTACTTGTTATGTCCTGCATGTCCCAACAATCTCCAGTATTCTTTATAAGCAGAAGAAAGATGGTCCTTCAAAAATGAAGGCATCAAAAAAGGCTCACAGCGACATTAATAGCGCTGTGCTAATTTGTGGCAAGTCGTAAGCGCATCCTACATGTGACAACAATCTCCTGTGTTTTTTTTAAGGAGAATTGAAGGGAATTCCTCTCAAACAGAAGGAAAACTTGAGGAAAGCAGGGAGGCCACCAAATGTGGCCAAAAGTAACTCGGTTTGAAGTATTGTATTGGCTGTGTCCTACATGTGACAACAATCTCCCTCATCTTTTTTTTTTATTAAGCATAACTTTCTAACCTGTGTACGTTTGTCTGCAAAACACAAGCGTCATGACTTTGCAGCCAGCCAAGCGCAGACGGCGCAAGAAGACATTTTGTAACAAAAGTTTACAAGAATGCAAAGTCTTCAGACAAATTGGCAAAGGCAGCTAGCGAAGAATGAGTTTTCGTCATTGAGTGTGGGCAGAGCATGGCAGCCAAGTTAGTAAATGGTGGCAAGCCTGGGAATCTGGGAGAAAAAATTTCAGTATCACTTAAATGGTGATTTGATCTGAAAGCCATTTTTTATTTATAGTAATAAAAACAGGTTGCCAAATTCTGGGAATTTTCCATTTAAATTTTCCTAATCTGTTCTTAATGTGTTCCTCCTTTTTTGGAGTTTTTGTCATCACATTGGGACTGAGCTGTAAAACAGCCGTCCGCCCACAACTAATCATCGGCAGTACCTGAACACACCGGCGTCCTGTTATGCACCGAGGAGCCGCTCACCGGCTTTCCGTCGGAGGTGACGCACCAGCAGTAACCTGTCAGAGTGTGACACTGCACCTGTGTAACCACAAGAGCCACAAAAATGAGATTAAATGATCCTTTCATTTGGAAACTGTCGACTTCACCATCCCTGACCTGTGCAAATGAGCCATCCTCGTTGCATTCTGGAACAAACAAGGACTCTTGGGGGCGCCGAGCTTGCTCCAAAGCCTGGCTCCTTTCCATTCGACACTTGGACTGACCTCCATCTGGAACAAAATAGCATATTAGCACGACAATTACAACCGTATAAACAACCTATTCAAAAGTCATTTTAACAGACTGAGAGAGAAAAAAATACCTGGAGCAACAAAACGCTAAAGTGATAATACTGCATTCGGTCTGGGGAAAATGTCGACCAAGTCAGGTAAGTCAAATTTAAAAATAGGTTGACTAAAAACATCTGCCGCTGGAAACATGTCAGCGTTTTCTACATGGACCTTTTTGGAGACGCACGCAGAGTTGTTTTGAGAAAAAAAAACTGAGGATGTCAGAAATTGGGGATAATTTCCAACTAAAAAAGATGACAAAAATAGTATTCAAATATTGCAAAGTGGAAAAGGTGTACTGCACCAGCCCAGGGTAAAAAAGGACCATTCTGATCTTCGGCTTCATTTCTTGTGTTCTAGCGGCCGAATGGCTGAGGTTGTTTGTGAAATGCATGGTGTTGACTGTAAATGGGAATCACTCACGCGGAAATGCTAACTGCGATGGCTAACTGGTTAGCAAAAGCAAATTTTGATATAAGATAAATGGTAGTTATACTCACACAATAACAAAAAAAAGAATGAGAAGTTCTAACAACATGCTTCAACTCACCATCACTCGTAGTTGGTTATTTAAAAAAATATATAAAATAAAATCAATTTGAAAGTATTTTTGGGGGGCTGGTTACTAGATTTGTCAATTCAATGATAGGTATAGGATAAGTGATTCGAAAAAGATTCATTAGCGTCGTTCTTTGCCGTAAATAAAACCAAATCAACAGTCATTTTTTTTTTTTGGTATTGTTTCCACTTCCTGTTTGGTTTCTGTGTATTTACCCGGACAGCAAAGACCAGCGACAAGCGTGAGCTGCCGCCTCCAATTGAAAATGCAAGAAAGCAGAGCCATGGCATCTGCGAGAACGTGTGATCTGTGCCCAGCTTCCCTTCACGCACGCATGATTTTATGGAAGAAAACTGCCTATTACCGTCGAGAAAGACGACACCGCTTTACCAAAAATGGATCTGGTGCGAGGTGCTGTTTTCCTTGAGGTCACGGAGGGGTGTGGGGAATGGGAGAGAGGCGGGTAAGCAGATGCCAGGTTTCGACCTTTTTACTCCACACCGATCAATCTGCGGTGCTGAGCGTGTGAGTGATGGAGGTCTGTGAAAAATTACACGCTAGCTAAGAGGCGGAAAATGAAAGACATCTCCTCATTCACTTCGCTTTTTTTTTCCCGGTTGCCCGAGCTAATGAGATCGTAAAAGGTTCATTTGAATTCAAACGTCTGTTGTTTGAGTCTCTAAGGGAGAATTTTTATTTGGGGGGGGAAAAATGGACTTTGGTCTGACGCCATGCTATTAATTTGTCCTTTGATTTTTCATCAAGGCCTATTGTTGAATTTTTGTTTTTTTGTAATGATATATTCACAGTTGCAGGCTTTTTAATTTCTTTTTAATTTGTCAAAAATATTACAAATTCAGTAAAATATAACATTTCTTGTCAATTTGCCTTTTCCAGAAATGATTTTTTTTTTCTGGAATGTGATTGGTTAACTTATCTTGATGGACACAATACTTACCTGTTTGCAACGAGTCTCTGCCCACAGATGGCGACGTGGGTGGCAGCGCCACTGCTGATTGGTCCACTTTTGTCCAGTTTCTTCCTGAAAGTCAAAATGTGGCACTTAACACATGACTGCCCCTCGGTGGCCTGGAGGCCACAAACCGTCACCTTTGAGCGCACTCGGTTAGAATTTTGCATTGTGTAAATCATGGGTGTCCAAATTTTTTCCTTTGAGGGAACACACAGAAAGAAAGAAAGACAAAAGGGTCATTTATTTCTTTCTTTTTTACTTCTGCATGGTAAAAATCAATAAACAAGCAATGACACATTGTCTCTGTAATGTAGTTTTTTTTTTTTTTTTAAAGTGCTACATCCAGGTTTTATGTTAAAGGGAAGTAAATAAGGATTTGTTGTGGTTTTTGTTTACACTTGTAATGGTTAAACGGTTTTATTACTTTTTTAAAACATAGTATTGCTGGCCATGTCAGGATTTAATGTTGCGGGCCAACATAACGAAAATGGATCCCGTACCGTAGTTTGGACACATCTGATTTTATTGAAAAATATTTAGTGTTATTTAATATTATAAAACTGTCTGAAAAGTTCCAAGGTGCAGATTGAGCCTTGCAATTGCAATCAGATTAATTTTCAGAATGGTTTTGTCCCCGTGGTTGGGAATCACTGGTGCATAAAATTCCCTAGTGGCGCCCTCACCCCGACAGCGGCCACGGTGCGCCAGGGTCAACGTCTTGTCCTTGCAGCGCGCCTTCTGCAGCTCGCATCCGTTCTCGTAGCTCCGCCCATCCGAGCCACACACCGGCTTGGCCTGCGGTCGCGTGCAGGCACCGGCGCAGTGGTTGTCTCGGTCGCCAATCAGCCACTGAAACAGCAAAAATTAAAAAAAACATTTTGTTGGTTTTACAATTTTGAATAATTTTAAGAGGTTTTAAGAGTCAAATCATAATTATTATTTGCGATAAAATGTTATTTATTTATATTGTGTTAATGGAACCTGAATCTAGCAGCAAACTCTACCCAATTTTATTCATCTTAGGCGGCAGTCATTTTGCCATTTGCTGTCAACTAAAAATGACGTCAATGTTGCTAAGGGCCCAGGTATTGATCAATCATGACTTAGCTTGTTTAAGTCAATTTTGACTCTTTCAGTGCCATGGACGAAACTTCTCATCTTTTAAAATACTTACGCTGTGTGCCAACGACAAGAATTCTTGTCAAAGATGTTTTTTTATAAAAGGGTAGCTGACACCCTTGACTAGAGCTTATTTTGATATGAGTGATGAGCTGTGACCTTTGGATGATAGTGCTACATACTACAGATAATTGTCATTAAAATTAAAGAATGGAAATCAATCTTTCATATGATACTACCCTTGTTTACATAGACATAACACAAAATATTCTGTCGGGTTTGAAAGATGAGTGAAAATGCTAAAAATCGGTCTCCTTTTGCGATCACTTGGCACTGAAAGTGTTAACAAGTAAAGCTCTGTACTATGATAGGCCAGCTAGTATTTTGGGGGTGTGGCTTAGTGCAGTGACAAATGAAATACTGCACTTTTTTTTTTTTTGTACACCTGCTCTGTCTTCTCTCACACAACCGCAACTTGGTGAGCCTCTCTGGCAGCGTCTAAGCTTAAAGACCACAAGTAAGATTTTAGACTGAAAGGCTGAAACCACAAACCAAAGCAGACCCGGCTCCTGGGCAAGACATTGAGCGAAGATGTCAGCGGACAGCAGTTAAAGGCTGCCTGGCAATACAATCAAGCGAGGGTTTGTATAAATTAACTAGTGTGTCACGAGTGCAGAAAAACGCCCAAAAGTGACAAATGTTTGAAGCAAAGGTGATGCATGAGAGCAATTTGTATGTCGGTTTTAGCGTGCGGCTGAATGCGGCATTTGTTCGTACTGGGAAACGATGAGGAAAGACACAACTGAAGCCAGAATTGAAACCAGAATAGCGCTGCCTACAGTAAAATAGTCCACTAATTTTTAACCTTTTTTCAGTGAAAAAAAAACCTGTTTGTTCATGTGTTTAAGTTCCAGTTTGTGCTCCCCTTATGCCTGTTTGATTGTGTCCACCTGTCTGCATTTACCCGCTTATCTTATGTCTGCCAATCAGCTCCCTGCTCCTGGTGTGTCATGCCCAGGTGTTCCTTGTTTGTCTCATCAGTGTTGAGTGTATTTAGTTTCCTGTTTCATTTCGGTTCTTGTCAGGTCATTGTCGAAGTGTTGTTGTCAATGTTGCTATCAGTTCCTCTTCGTCATTGTGAGTGTCTTGATTTCAAGAGTTTGTTTTTGGTATTAAGTTTATTTCTGGGTTTTTTGATTTGTTACTTTTTATTCAACCTTCGTTCTTGTGATTTTTTTGGCATCTTTATATTAACTCTTTAGTCCCAAGTGTTATCGGAAAAGGCAACTTCTAGAGTGCCATATTTTGAATTTTCGCTTCTCTTTCAAGGCCGACAGAATATTTTGTGCTATGTCTGTGTAAATATGGGTGCTATCATATTAAAGATTCATTTCCATTTCTTACTGTGAATTGCATGAATGTAATATCTGTGTTGTAAGTGTGGAAACACTGCCATCCAGTGGTCACAGTTATCACTACAGTGCTCAGTTGTCTTATCAAAGGTAGGCATTAGTCAAGGGTGTCAGCTACCCTCCATAAAAAAGTGTATTTGATGAATATTATTATGTATTATTTGTTACTATTTTAAAAAGATGAGAATTCTCTTCCATAGCACTGAAAGAGTTAAATATTTTAAGCATACCCCGCCTGTCTGACGACCAGCATTTGGATCCAGACCTACCACAATTCTACCCGCTATGTCACGACGTAACAAGAGGATAGTGTAGTATATTTTATTCATGGATCGTCTGCTGGACAATTCCGTCGCAATGTGCAGAAATCATACAACATTTTGCAAAGGAACCACTACAACAAAATCTGGCAATAGATTGATTCATGTTCCAATTATTTTGCTCTCAATTTGAAAAGAAAAATGAACTGTTCTTGCTTTGAAACTGAAAAGCAGAAGATTTGCAAGAAATGCTGCTGCGGTCTGAGTTAAGTCACGTACCTCCAGTAGTACACATATCCATATTTGAGAACCGCTGAAAGAGCCAATTTTCAGTTAACTGCCTGACGAGCAAACAAGTCATTTCAGAGTAGTGCGTCGTCTGCAAAATTAGATTTGTTTAAAAACATCGGTAAGCAGAATTGACAAAATAGTAATTATATTTTTAGATGACGTATACAATAGCATCCCACGGGGTAAATAATGATGCAAGTGTTTGCTCTGAGCGCTTCAATTGAAGGTGGAAAAGCGTTATACAAGTGAAAGCCCTTTTACCGTTTCATACGAGCCACAAAGTCTGGCCCCTGCCCACATGACGACTGAGTCGTCACCCCCACCACGCCTGACTCAGCGCCTTAATGGACGCAGCCCTTCTTCTACCTACGCGAGGATTAAAAAAACATTTAATCTCACATCAGCTTTTTGAGACGGTATTAAGTGGAAATAAACCAAAGTCTCCCACGTAAGCATTGCAGCTTAGTCATTCAGTCCCGCCACTGACGGAACTGTGCTGAATCTCCTGAGAATTTCTGGCAGGTTTTAGCTGAATATTTAAAGAAAGGTTTCAAGGTTGGTGTTAGTGAAATACAACGTGACTTCAACACAGGTCTGCTCCATGTAACAAACTGAATATAGAGGAGGCGTGAGTCATTCAAGCTCCACATAGAATGTTCCAAAACCAGGAATGTTTATAAGGCTTTCCGACAGACAAAAAAAAAAAAAAACTTACCAAATTCTGCAGAAGTAGGTTTTGCTAATAATGTAATAATTCAAAGGTTAACATCAGGCCCTGAAAACAGGTAAGGTGCCACCACGAGAAAATGAGTTGTTCTTTATCATGAATATAGCTACAAAATAAAGTCACAAGAAGCCAACCTAAAAGACACACATTTCACGACCAATTATGGTTTGAAGCGGACATTTTGGGCTTGACATTGCACTCTTAATATTTTTAAAAGAAATCAATAAAAAAAAGGTCGCGCTTAACATTATAAACTCTGATAAGCATGTCTATTATGAATAAACCAACAAAAAAAGTCTCAATGAGTCATGCTTGTATAGGCACAGGAAGTCTGTCATTTTGATTACAAGCAGACATTTTGGCACCCCCATGATTTTGTTGAAAAATCCAGCCCCATATTCAGTTTGGCTTATCAGTAAAAGTTGGGAGGACATGTTCCTCATGGTAGACCCTAAAAAAGTAATGCTGTGAAGACTGAGATAATCTGCAATTTTATATAGAAGCGGCCATTTTAGACTATTTTTGGATGGTTTCTACACTTCAATTTTTCTTATGTAAACACATGTTTTTATTAATTAAAAAAAAAACATTACCTAAATGTTTTTCCACATTGTCATTAGGAGTTATGTATTGTTGATTTTATCAGGAAAAAGTGAAGTGTGATGAATACTTTACGCACATGGGTGTCCAACTCCAGTCCTCAAGGGCCGCTGTTCTGCATGTTTTTCGGTTCTCTCTCCTAAACACACCTGATTCCAATGATTAGCTCACTAGTAAGGTGCGCAGGAGTTTAAAAATGATCCTAATCATTTGAATCAGGTGTGTTTGAGGGAGAAGGTTAGAAAACATGCAGGACATCGGCTTTCGAGGACTGGAGTCCGACACCTACGCTTTACGGCATACAATACATGTCAAAGTCCAGTCCTCGAGGGCCGGTATCCTGCATGTTTTGGATGCTTCCCCCCAAAACACACCTGGATCAAATGATTAGTAATATTTTCAAGCTCCTGCAGAGTGTGCCGGTGAGCTAACCACTTGAATCAGGTGTCGTGGAGAGAGGAACGTGGAAAACACCAAGGACTCGGGCCCTCGAGGACCGGAGCCTCACACACGCACTTAATGAAACATTTTAAATGTCAAAGAGTTAAACTAACAGAGAAGCAATAATACAAATGTAACTAATTAATTTCCACAGACAGCAACAAGCAATAAGTAATGCTCATCTCATCATAAAACATCATTCAGATTTTAGTACCACTCATGATAGGAGCAGAGCACGGCGAGGCAAATGTCAGATCTGGCTTTCATTATCCTGATTGGAACGGCGGACAATTGAGCATGAAAAGGCATTTTCCGAGGGTGAACTCATGTGTGATTGGCCGCTGATGGAGTCGGCGTCCAGGACATCTGTCAATGGCCCGTAAAAGCCCCCCCCCTCAAAAAAAGTGGAGCCCCGGCATTTCTAATGAGAGGTTCAGGCTCATAAAAAATGCGGGTGCTTTGGAGCGCGAGCCTCCACCAGGATAGAATGATCTGCTGGCATGTCGCGGATTTTGGACATTATGATTTGTACGTCTTTTAGAATTGCTGCCTTTACTCGGTGTTTCGCCTCAGTGCTTTTATTCCTTCCTCTTGAAATTTCTTTTCTGACGCCTAATAGCATCGCTGCGCGGGTGGAAAAAAAACACTTTACAAAAATGCTCGGCCAAAGTATTTGACTGATTTACACTGAGGTGCTGATGATGTCGCTATTTAAAGAGGTCGTTCATCTTGTAATAAAACAACGTTCTGGCTTTTAGGCAATGACAATGATTCTTCCTGCTGCACACGATTCAAGGACGGTATATTTTAAAGTGGACTATATTTTGTGGCTTTATTGGAAAGATTATGATTATACAATGGAAACATACAATTATACTTGGGATAATCTGAGAACAAAAGCTCATATGACGAGATCCCTCGAGATATATATATATATATATATATATATATATATATATATATATATATATATGGATGACCTACACTATGTACAACAATTGTAAAAATGCGATAATAGCAAAAGTAACTATGTTGTATATTTATATATTTATGAAATTGAAATAGAAATATTTATTATGTCATAATTAAGAGTATTATGATTTCTGCATTATGGGAGTCCAGGCTAAGCCAATCATTAAAGTCATTGAAAGGCTTGAAAATGTCATCCAGTGGTTTTGGGGTGTCAACACAAAAATTTCTACTGCCACCTGTTTGTGAGTTGCCGTTGAGAGGATTAATGCAAAAATTGTGGGAAATGCAAGGTAAAACATGGGGTTTTCAATATGTCAAAAATTGACAATATTTCCAATTTTGAATAGCAGTAAATGAGCCTGACATGGGCTATATTTGACATATATAGAGTGTAGCTCTCGAACTCCCGTTTGCAAGCATTTAGAAGAGACGGCAGCGTGGCATATTAATCGTCGTCATATTTTGACAATCTATGCAATATTTTAGCCTCACATTTAGCCTAACATCAAAAGTTGGGTTGAAATTTCATTACATATATATATATAGATTTATTCCTTTCAATGTGGTCTGGCTCAGTTCAAGAGGGTATGATGGAATAAGTTTCTTATTTTCTTGTGTTCATATCTTAAGTTTTATATTTGTTGCGGGTTGAGTGTATTTCAGAATTCCCACATTGTGAGCGGTCAGTGAAGGCTGCATCAGCGTAACGTTAAATGCGCTTGAAGCAGTTGTTTTTGCTTTTCCTCGCAACGCAGCTCGAGATCATTTTGCCAAATATCCAAAGTTGCGCACCATCCATGTTCCACCAAGTTTACGATTGCGTGTATATGTCAAAAGACCACAATTAACAAACGCGTCAAATGAAATACCTTTCCGTGTTTTCTAACTAATGAACTCCTCCATAGAAGGTGCAGACATCATAACTTTTACATGATCTGCTCCATTTTAAGGATGAATTTGGACAGTGGTGCAGTCTGCTTGCTTCTTAAATTGAAAATAATGCCTTAAGAAACTCAGCTATCACCAGCTGCTGTTAGCTGCAATTTCCACATGATACATGTCATTTTAGCTATGAGCTCGACTATGAAACAAACCAAAATATTGCATTCATGATACCACTATATAGTGTGATATGTATTTATATTTCTATGCAATTTGCCTTTTACATTCAAATTCATGGGTAATGAAAAAGATGAAGATCACATGAACCACGTTGAGTCCTTTATTGTTTTTACTTTAAGCAGTGACTACTTTCAAGCATATATTAACAATTAACAATAGTAAAATTGTCTGTGGTTTTATGACGGCCACATTTTGCCCTTGGGATACCTCAAATTTGTTTACATCATTTCCTATGGGAAAGAAAGAATGTGATCTCATCCTTGCTTTCAATATGCGTGAACATCAATAACATAAACAGACCTTCCCTCAAGGCCTACCTGCATTCTCGCACCTGTTGACGTTTACCTCACGCCAATAAAACATCACACTATTTCCCTAAAAAATGAGAGTATATGCTCAACGCCTGCCAAGAAGCTCTGTTTGTTTATTTGCACGTTGTTTTATTTTGTCGTGTCACTTTACGAGACTGTCTTACCCAGGCAACTCGTGAGTAATAAACCATCTAAGCCTTCTTCAACTTCCCGTTATCCCGCTTCAAGGGGAGATTCCGGGCACCGATTGCATCACAGGAGAGGAGTGTTGCCTTTCACTTTTTTTTGAGACAAAGAGACAAATGATGCATTTAAGTGCCTCAAGTTCCCTTAAATAGCTTTTCCTCTCAGTCTACAGATTCTCCGCCAACCGCAACTTCATCATCCAGCTTGTACTATTAGTATCATATTATTATTATGATGTTTGGAGACGTGCAGATAGAGGGGCCGTTACACAAGAGCTATGTACGCTCTTAGCGATTTTTTTTTTTTAACATGTGTTGCGAAATTACTCCCGTGTGTGACAAAGTATGGCAGTTGACCACAACTATTGCATTGACTTTTCAATGTTATAAGCACTCATGATTATTCAGCAAAATTATTCCGTATTCGTCCAAAAGTAAAGAGTAGGACTTAGTAAGTAGCTAAAAACAAATGAAATCACTCCATAAAACATTGTGGCAAAAGTATGCAGATTGTTCAGACTGTAAAAACGCGGCATACTGTAACATTTCAGTACAACAACATTAACTATTTATCTATGATCATTCAAATGCACTTTAATCCTCCCGTTACCTCAAAAATTCATTTGTAAGTTAAATGATTGTTAATTGATATTGATTAAAAAAAAAAATATATATATATATATATATATATATATATATATATATATATATATATATATATATATATATATATATATATATATATATATATATATATATATATATATATATATATATATTATGAATATGTTTTGTTTTACAGCGCTTTTTGAAAATTTTGCAACTGTTTTGAGAAATTAACAAAACTTGGGTCAAAATCACCCAGGAATATTATTGTAGTTTCTGAGGAATTGCATGATTTGTTAGTTAGCAGGATTACACACACAAAAAAAGGTTTCTGAAACATTTGGATAATTACACTTGACTCCAGGTCAAAGTGACCCAGATTCTTTATACTAAACCAGCAAAATAAACGTAACATACAGGTATACATTTATTTCCTTTGTTACTTTGTGAGTTTTTGACCATTTGTGATAATTAACCACACCCAGAGTCATTATTGATGAATGATCATGAGAAATGAGCATTAATCACTGATTGAAACAAATTATTGGATTTGGGTGACTAAACACCCCCCGGGTCAAAGTGACCCATGGGCATTATTGCTATTCCTTGCAAACAAACATAACAGGAGGGTTAAAGACAAAGAGGTGCATGTTGAGCAGCACTGCATGTTCTCCCCGAGCCCGTGTGGGTTCTCTCCGGTTCAGCTTCCTCCCGCATTCCAAAAACATGCGTAGCAGGTGTATTGGACACTCTATCACAGGTGTCAAACTCCAGTCCTCGATGGCCGGTATCCTGCATGTTTTCCAGGTTTCTCTCCCCCAAAACACCTAATTCTAATGAGTGGCTCATCAGCAAGCTCTGCAGAAGCTTGGAAATGATCCTAATCATTTGAATCAAGTGTGTTTGACAGAGAAGGATTGAAAACATGCCCGCTATGTTCTAAATCAGTGGTTCTCAAATGGGGGTGCTGGTACCTCTGGGTATACTTGAAAGAACTTCAGGGGTACTCTTAAATAAAACAAACATGCAAAAGTCTTGTAAAAATAATTATTAAATTAATTAATTGCATCAGGAAAATATAACTTCATGAATCAATTTTTTTTGCTTAGGAGGTTATTCAATTTCATTATTTTAAAAGACCTGATCCTCCCCTATACGAGAATGGTTGGACCCATCTCTTCACATGCCACCTCTCGTTACCTGTCAAGTTAATGATTTATCTTTGTGAACATATCTCTACTAAGACCCCAAAAGAGGACATATTAAGTTGAATATTTTTCTGTGGACAATTATGTATTTATAATTCTTTCTTTTTTAAAATAGCCCGACACTTTAAATTGATTATTTTTTTGGTAGACAAATATTTATTGATAATTAAATTAATGATTTATTTTTGTGAACAGATCTCTACCGCAATCTCAAAACAGAAAGTTTTATGTTGAATATTTATCAGTGGACAAATATTTATTTATAATGATTTTTTAGAATGGGTCTGACACATTTTTTGTGTGGAAAAATATGTATTATTTCATTTTGATAAGGTTTCTTCTGTGGCTCAAACGTTTACATTTTGGGTTGATTTTTTTTTGGGGGGGACAAATACAAATGAAATTTAAATACCAATGAAATAAAAATGAAAACGGTCTACAGTTTAATGAATCTGACACTGATGGCAATTTTTTTTTAAAAACAGAAATGCTTTGCACTTTAAGGGGTACTTGGCTGAAAAAATATTTCACAAGGGGTACATCACTGAAAAAAGGTTGAGAACCACTGCTTTATATCATTTGTATTTTTGTTTCTTTTATCACAAAAAATATTTAAATAAATGTACCTTTGAACGTTGGGATGAAAGGAAATCTAAAAGACATATTCAAAATACATAGGGGAAAAATCTGCGAATAAGGGGTGACGAAATGCAAGTATTGGGGAAGTGTAGAATTCCTTTTAGCAGACGCATTCAACTGCTTCAGTGAGTGTTAACACAAATTGTGTCTGACTATAAGGTGAAAAGCCATCACATTTCAGGCTAAAATAATCTTGTCACATTTCAGCAGGGGTGAAATTTGACCAGGTTGGACTCACCCTGTTGGCCGGCTTGTGCGCGGCGTGAACGTGGGGCAGGTGGCAGAGCAGCAGCATCAGGTGACAGCAACAGGTCGTCGCCACAAAAACAACAATGCGCGGAGACGACATGGCAGCAACGGGCTCGAAAGTACAAGCGTTCTTCTTCTTCTACTTTTTTTTTTCGTGTCACCAATCACATACTAGAGGCACGCGCGGGGCCGACCGTGGCCGCCACAGATTTTGTGTGCGCCGAGAGTTTGTATCCACAGGATGACTTTCTCTCCCCGGTCGCTCAACTCGCAGACGAGTTTTCATCGCTTACTTTCTTCATTAAAAAAAAAAAAAAAAAGTGACTGACATTCTCGTGCGACCAATGGCTAGGGGCGAAATTGGGAGGAAGCCACGCCCCTACTACAACGCTTCGCTCCGTTTGCAGTAACTTAAATGCTTACTGTTAAAAATGTTGTGAAATATTAGTGCCAGAAAATTTGAGTAGACAGTAGAATTATTTTTTTCCAGCATTTTGCAATATTATATTGCTAAATAACAGCTCATTGTAAACCAAATGCCCCGTCCACCCCAGTTTGATCTTAAAGGGGATGTCAAGTCAAAAATGTTTTTAGTAATATTGTTTTATTTGGTGGCACTGTTCTGTAAACATCATTTTGATTAATAGTGTGTTAGTGCAGTACTTCTCAAATGGGGGTACGGGTACCACTTGGGGTACTTGAAGGAACTCCATTCGAGATTTTAAATAAAACCAACAAACGTGCAAAAAAACCTTTAAAAATGATTGATGAATTAATTAAATGTTTTGGGAAAATATAAGTTCATAACACAAATGTTATGTTCAGTAGGTTATTCAATTTCATTATTTTAAAAGACCAGATTCTCCCCTAGACTAGAATGGTTCGACCCAACGTGTCATGTGCCACCTCTCGTCACCTGTCGGGTGAATGATTTATTTTGTGAACACCTTGCTACTATGATCCCAAAAGAAGACACTTTAAGTTGAATATTTTTCTGCGGACAACTATTTATTCATAGTTATTTTTTATAACAGGTCTGAACCTTTATGTTGCTTTTATTGGGGGCGGGGTGAATATTTATTAATAATTAAGTTCATTTTTTTGTGAAGAGATCTTTACTGTAATCCCAAAACAAGACACTTTATGTTGAATATTTTTCAGTGGACAATTATTTATTTATAAAAAAAATTTTGAGAACACTGCTGACACTTTATGTTAATAATTTTTTTGTGGACTAATATTTATTAATAATTAAGTTATTTCATTCAGAAATTAAGTTATTTCTTTCAGAAATGTCTTCAATGATCCAAAAGTTGAGTAAATTAAGTTTGAAAAGCTCTAAAGTTTAATAAATTAGACACTGGTGGCATGTTTTAAGATTTTTTTTTTTTTTAACGCCAAAATACTTTACACTGGTTAAGTGTTAATATTTCACTGGTTAATATTTCACAGGGGGTACATCACTGAAAAAAGGTTGAGAACCATTGCCCGAACTCATAAAACAGTTAAGCCATAATTGGTTATTATATGAGCAATTGTGATGTCATTTTCAGTTGATGGTAAATGGCAAAATGGCCGCACCTTGAGAAAGATAAAAATGGGTAGATTTTGCTACTTAATTTATATTCAACTAAGGAACAATATGGGAGTGGATCAACCAAAAACAGAAATGTGATTTTTGTATAAATAATACAATTTGAGTCTGTACCACCCAGTCTAACTACAAACAATTTAAAAAAAATGTAATTTGGTGCAGATTCGGCTAGTCTGTCCTTGGCAGAGGTCTACTCCAATCCAAGTGTGGTTGAAGCGTGTTGGCTATCAAGGGCATTTTTAACTGATTGTTGTTTAAACGTCGGCTATCGTGTGACATAAACACAGAGAAGCTCCACGCGGAAAAACAGCGGTGAAGTCCAGGGGATTTTTTTTTTAAATAAATAAATGAGACATTAAAATAGCTCTGTTTATATGGCTCAAAAGTTTAAAAAGCATTTTGGATTGCATGCAGGTATTTTTTTTTTTTTCGGGGAGGGGCTGGAGAGCCAATGAAGTGTCACTCATGTATACTGCATTTATTTTCTGTCTGAGTGTTTAACCCTAATCCATTCCGTTGCTAGTCAAATTGACCAGGTTTGAAATTGAACTCATTCACTGCCAGACCTTTTAAAATGGATTTTTCACTTATATACGCGAAATTATGACGCCACAATATCTTATTTATTTGGCTTGTTGGCTCACAAGTGCAAAAAAAACCACACATAACACAATGCACTGCATGACAGTAAAACACGCAGCCAAATGTGGTGAGAAGGCCAGCCAACGTTTCAAAATAAACCTTAGCCTACCACAAACACCTTGGGATGCTTTTATGTTGAAGTTCTTCCTGGAAGCACGTGACGACGACAATGACGACTCTTTCGAGTGCACAAACTGTTCCTTCCTCCGGGAATGAGTCGCGATTCCGGATATAAACCACATGTTCGCAAATTACGTTCAATCGCCAAATCAGCATTTAGCATGAATTAGCCGCAAGCTAGCAGTTTCGGGTGCCTCTGAGAGCAATCAGGTTACTTTTCAAAAGCAGTTACACAAAAATCAAAATTGCATTTTGATACTGACATCCTGACATGGTTGCTGTTGCTACTGATCACTTTTAAACATACCAGTCAATGTGTCAAATGTGTCTTCTGCGGGTCTGGTGTCACTTTGTATCTTTGAAAATCGATTATGGGGAGAGAAATGTCTCAAATATAAATTTCAAATTTTAAAAAATGTTGATATAAAAAAAAAAGATCCAATTTGTTCATTCATTATTAAGTGGAAAAGTGTTATTTAGTATTCTGTGTTTATAATTGTTTTTCACCACACAAAAATGATTTGCTTTTACTTGTAGTTAATTTTATAGAAGCAGCCCTACAGGAGAAATAGAGGATGAGCTTATTACTTTCAAATCACCTGTGTGCAATATTTTCGTTTTCCAAATGAAGAAATGAAGGGTAAACTGTTTTATTTTTTTTTTATTAGTTTGTAAACACTGCAAAAAAGAGCTATGCCAACCGCTGCAGCTAACATGAGCTGCATGCACTTTAACTAGCTCACCTGCAGCTGTTAAATGAACTTGTAACAAAAGTGCCTCTTCTGTTCATGTTTACATTTACAAGCTAGCTTGTAATTTTCTTGCAGTCTGCTCAAGAAAAAGAACTCTGAAAACTAGGAAATTTATACCGATCAAGATTGTATATGACCTCATTCAGTGCCATTGACGAGGGTTAGGGTTAGGTTCTTTAAAAATAGTAATAACAATAAAAAATAATACAATTCTCATCAAATATGTTCTTTTATGGTGAAGAGCTGACACCCTTGACCAATGTTTTCTTAATATAAGCCAATTGAGCACTGTAGTGATAAATGTGACCATTGGATGGCAGTGTTTCCACACTTACAAAACAGCTATTACCTACCTCAATTCTAACTGAAGAATGGAAGTCAATCTTTTGTATGGCAGCACCCATATTTACATAGACAAAGCACACAATATTCTGTTGGCCTTGAAAGATGAGTGAAAACGCTAAATATAGTGGCGCTCTAGAGGTTTCCTTTTCTAATAATTTGGCACTGAAAGAGTCAAAAATTTTGCCCAAACCTCCTCTGGTGTACTCAATCCCATGAGATATATTATCTCGTGGGACTTGCGTCTCGAAAACGGATCTTTGATGAGCCATCGTGGATTTTTTTCAAACTATGCGTTGTCTTGTGTATCAAGTCGTCCATATTTTTCTTACATAAAAACATTGTAATTGCCAAATCTGAAAGGTTGGGAACCACTGTTCCAAAAAGTAAGACGGCATGGAGTATTGTCTGGTCCTGTGAAGAGTGAGACCTCTGCTTGCCCCCAGTTCACATTTCCAGCTTTGCTTTGCCAACAGAAAGCTTTGCTGGACACTTTCAACAAATCCCCCCCACCCCCTGACCCTTTCTCCAAACAGCAACAAACCCCTCCCTCGCCCACCTCCCTCCTTTTACCCACCGTGGCGGTCCCATGCCGAGACGGAGCTGTTAATTCAATCAGTCCAGCACTACGCTCAATTGGGCACCCATAAGGGCCCGGGATGGGCGCGGGGGCTTCGTCCACCCCGCGGGGGCTTTTAATTGCGACTGACAGTGTGTAAACATGGCGGTGAATAGCGCGGCGCAGGTGCAGGCCCGTGTGCTGACGCCGGCTGGTGCAATAGTTCACACCCGCGCCTCCCGCTACCCCCCCATCCCGCGCCGCACTTTGTTTTCCCCCTCAAGTGTTGCTTTGCCTACAACAGCTTTGCGCACGGCTAACTTCAAACTCTGTGGGGACCCGGCGGCAAGGATCACTTAAGGTGATCTCGTTAACATTCCTTCAGATTCTCCTGATGGTCCACGGGACCCACGCTCATCTTCCTGGCCCAGAACATCAGTGTAACACAAGTGGGCTACGTGCTGGATTTTTGTGTGGGTAAAAAACACAAATCCAGATGCTGTCTTCGTGTGCTCAAAACACCTCCTTTACGGGTTTACCCGTGAATTCTGGTGGAGTGGGCGGATCCTCTTGAGGAAGGGCAGTATCTCTTGATCGCAGGAGTCAAACCCAAGGCCCGCGGGCCAGAACCGGCCCGGCGTATATCATTTTATGTGGCCCACGAGCGATTAAATTAAATTAAATATATAGCAATTAAATATATATAGCAATTAAATTGTCTAATATTGAACATTATTGAGATTTTGCAAGATTTTTGGTTTATCTTTGTTACAGTAACTTCAACAACAATACTATGAGACAATTAAACCCTTGTGCGGTCTTTTTTTCCAATCCTTTGAACTTATTATCAAAAGCATTTCACATCAAAGAGAAATAATTGAAAAAAAAAGACACCAGGGAGCTGAAATTTCACCCAGATATTGACAAAATGTCAAATTTCAACATGACAGGACCACTTAGTTACCATGAGTGCGTCATCATTGGCTAAAATACCGGGAGAATGATGTGAAACAAAATGACCCAAAAATGGTCAAAATATTGCACAAACGTTAAAGGTTTTCTCATCATATGACTGCAATGAGTTAAGGCCCGCATCAAAAATGTGTTTGACAACCCTGGTCCAGACAAAGGATTTTTGTCTTTCAATTTTATAAGAGATTCTGAAAACGTTTTTTCCCCTTTTTCTCTTGCTCTCGTTCGAGATAAGCAGTTTTCAAATGGGGGTACGTGAAGTCATGGCAGGAGGTGTGTGAGATTTTAACAGTGTTTCTGCATGTACTGAATAAGCAAATTCAATTGAATGCTTTTTAATGCCGCAAAAGGAATATATTTTGCTTTTCAAAATAAGAGCAAATTAATTGTAACATGAAGCTGCTCAGTCGTGCAATAGCGACTCCTTTGCAAAACATTGTATGCATTTTGTTTTAGGTTCTATGCCGATGCACATTGCAATCAGTGACAATTTTCTGCAGACAAGCAAGAAACAAAATACATATTACATGACTCATCTTCTGGATTTGCTGAATGTGGGAAAATAATAGGCAAAAATCTATGGTGGGTAAACCTATACAGCGAAAATATTAGCTCCTCTTTTGCAAGCAGCATTGCTAACGTGATGTTATTTGGTTGACAAAAATGATGCATTGAGCACCTCTGATCGAAAAAAAAACAAACTCCACAGGATCTGGCACTCCATTTACTAGTTTCTGGACCCTAATGAAATGCGTGATAATGGGTGCATTCCTAGACTAAGGATTCTTGTCTCTACTCCCTACGACAAAGAATCCAGGTGGTTTTCTGTTTTCACTTCATTAACGAATGTCCAAACTGTCTAGGGTCCCTTTCTTTCTCTCCTAAATCCTACTGGTACCAGGCCAGGAGTACCTGGTACCTGACTTTGGAGTCCTGTCTTCACTGTCCAGCAACCAAAATTACAGATGATTTTCTGTCTGAACTTCATCAATAAAACTCCAAACTCTCCTGCAAACTCTTACTTGGTCTCTTATTGCAGTGGTTCTCAAATGGGGGTGCTTGAAGGAACTTCAGGGGGTACTCGAGATTTTAAATTAAAAAAACGTGCAAAAATCCTTTAAAAATGATTATTGAATTGCTTCAGGAAAATATAAGCTCATAAAACGAATTTTATGTTCAGTAGGTTATTCGATTTAATTGTTGTAAAAAGCCAGATTCTCCCCCATACTAGAATGGTTTGACCAAACTTGTCCCGTGCGACCTCTCGTTACCTGTCAAGTTAATGCTTTATTTTTGTGAAGGCATCTCAACTATGATCCCAAAAGCGGAAACTTACTGTAAGTTGAATATTTTTTTGTGGACAAATATGTATTTATAATTATTTCTTTTTGATATCAGCTCCGAAACTTTATTTTTTGGTGGACACGTTTTTATTCATAATTAAGTTAATGATTTATTTTTGTGAATAAATCTTTACTGTAATCCCAAAACAGGACGCTTTATGAAGAGAGCGACTTCTTATCTTTACCACCCCAAAAGCGAAAATCAAACAGATAAAGAATCTCCAAACTGTCTTGATGCTCTATCCTACGTGTGGGCCCTGCCCCCCGCCCCCGAACCCTTTTTCCGCCGCTTGCAATCATTCAAGCTAACCCTAATTGTGCCAATTCCAGCAGCTCAATAGCTCTAATTATGAGGCCTCGGCCGAGGCTTTCCACGAGCTGCTGAACCGTCACGGCCAACAAGGAGAAAACATCTACAAGGACAAAGAGTATGGGCTCACTGGAGGAGGGGGGGAGTATTGAAAGGCGTGAGGGACGGGGGGGTAAATTAAGGTTGACCCGTTGGCCCTTTTCAGCGCTTAAAAGCTGCATTTGTGAAGCCGAACACCTGCACTCGGCATTTAGTGGCCATTCTCTAACTGAAAACGGACACAAGCGGTGCTTGATCCGAGGTAAGATGGGGGGGGGGGGTGAGTATACGTTGCAATTTTCACCCTCCCTCCGCCCCCAAAAGTAGACAATTCTTGACTAATTGTTGTTCATTATTTTGAGGGAAAATCTTACAAAAATATCATCAGGACAGCCCAAATAAAATGAGTGCTTCTTGAAAAAGTGACATCGCCACCTACTGGCCTGGCATGCATCTTACAGTTGTATTTTTTTTTAAAAAGATATATATTTATATATAGACATATATTTAGTCTTCTATATTTTTTTTACTGTTGTCACTCCACAAAATGCCCCGTATGAATGCTTCGATTAGTTACTAAGATAGCGATTGCGTTCACCTCTCTGTGAACCTACCGGCCCATGCTTCCAACAACAAAAACAACAACAACAACACAAAACTTGACCTGACCCCCATCCCAGCCCTGGTAACAAGCCAGTCACCACGTTCTCTGTTGCCGACAAAACTCAATTAAAGAGGCACTGTTACCCTCGGTGTGCCACAAGTTTAGTGGGTCACCAGGAAGTCCTCGTTGGAGAATACACAGTGAATTAACTTTGTTTTTAAAACTCAAATGAGCATATCTGGACATATCATACCCCTGCTAAAATTTATGATGCAGCAGATCCACAAGCACTCAATAGTTTGAACAGTTTTCGTGTTCTCCTTTGGATGGAGATGGATGGATGGATAGATAGATAGATAGATAGATAGATAGATAGATAGATAGATAGATAGATGGATGGATGGATGGATGGATGGATGGATGGATGGATGGATGGATGGATGGATGGATGGATGGATGGATGGATGGACGGACGGACGGACGGACGGACGGACGGACGGACAGACAGACAGACAGACAGACAGACAGACAGACAGACAGACAGACAGACAGACAGACAGACAGATAGATAGATAGATAGATAGATAGATAGATAGATAGATAGATAGCTAGATAGATAGATAGATAGATAGATAGATAGATAGATAGATAGATAGATAGATAGATAGATAGATAGATAGATAGATAGATAGATGGATGGATGGATGGATGGATGGATGGATGGATGGATGGATGGATGGATGGATGGATGGATGGATGGATGGATGGATAGACAGACAGACAGACAGACAGACAGACAGACAGATAGATAGATAGATAGATAGATAGATAGATAGATAGATAGATAACATGGTTATTTTTTTTCAAACAAAGAAATATATTATTTCTGACTGTCATTGAAGCCACCATTAAACTGGGTGATATTTTTTAACAGGAAAACATGTTAATAATAATTACATAAACTAACCCCATCATGAATCCTTAAATATATTTTTTGTTCCTTTTAATTGGTATTAATTAGTATTTCAAACTGTCACCGGAAGCAACACTTAACCAGCTGCTTTAAATGATGGTCTTATTTCATCGGCAATTGTTACATACAGGAACTATAAACGCAGACGCATCAGAACAAGGTCTTTTACTACCCTCTAGTGGCCGCTTAGTGTATTACATTGTTTTTCTTACGCGGTCGTTGACAGCTGCTGCCTTTCGGGATCATTTTCATCCTTCCATATCATGCATACACACGCCTGAGAAATTCATTTAAATAAACTCAAATTGAGTGAAAAAGTTGCGCTATATATAACCAAGGTATAAGGTTCCAAAAGGATCTCTGGTTCTTCAAAACGAATCCCAGCCGTTCGCTGCATGTTGAAAGCATGCCGGAGCCGCACTGTCATTGGTCCATGTTGCTGTCACGATTGTGAGCATATTGGACAAGGAGCAGGCGGGGCCACCACGGAGCCTGAAGAGGGAGGATGCTGCAGCGCAAGCGAGAATTCGGGATACCATCGTAGGAAAGGAAAAAAAAAAAAAAAAACAGACATTGCGCTGGATTATTTGTGCTATTTTGTGGAACATCTGTTAGAAGTAGCTGACCTGCGCGTCCGAGAATCGGGATGCCGAGGCGGTGTGACGCTACACGGTGGTGGGGGAGAGGAGGACCGACCGACAGCTGATGTTATTATGCGGGGAACAAGGCCCGCTGGACAGATCAAAGAGGAACAAAGCACCGCTTCAAGCGACATTTTGGACACTGGCAGGTCAGCATACGAAACGGGATTCATATTCATTTGGAGTATGAAAATCGTCTTTCTACTTGTTTTGTCAGTGGGCGTGTGGGTGGGGGTCCGAGGCCTTCATTTTGTTGTCGCAGGTTCTAGTAACATCACACTCCGTAGGATGCACATTACAGTCGTGGTTAGGCCTATAGTGAGTTTTTTTTTTTTTTTTCTGAACCTATCCTCGCTAATTTGCTTGGGGAATTTTATTTGGACATAAATCGCGATTGACACTTTTCAGTAAAAGCAATTGCAAACCTTTTTGCCAGGGTATCTGTCCTCTGCATAGCTCCTAATGCATCATTCTGAAAAATGATTAAAAAACGACAAAAATCACCAACGCACATTTGTAAATGCTGAGCCATGGACATGCATGAGTCTACTCCAAAATGTTATTTGTGATTGGTGATGTGAACGCTGGGTGCGTCATTTATATACACCTTGTCGGTAGACATGGAAATCGACGGGTTTGGTGAAGTGCTGCTTCCACCAGTGAAAATCCCATGTTTTTACTTGTTTCTTCTCAGCGTAGTATAAACTATTTTCCCAGTCTTAAAAACCTCGGTACGCTCCCTCGTCAAGATAAATTGTACGGCGGAAGCATTGGCTCATTTGTTACCGTCCCTTCGAAACCGGCAATTCAACAACATTCTTTCATGAATGCGCACGTGCTCACAACGTCTGTGGCTTGACCTCGAATCACTCAAACTGACTCACCAAACCTCAGGGGTTCAATCCAACTCAAGTTAAGAATCTTTGCTCTGAAAAGGTTGGGTGACAAATACACCAAATCAATGAAAAGAGACTGATGAAAATATCAGCAATATGTTTGAGGGGAAACTTTGGGTCCAATGAAAAAGCCGCAAGATTAGGCTGGGTTTCTACAAAATGTCAGAAAAATTGCATCAGAAACATTGCAATTTACCATCATTTGCTTCCCATAACGTGTAATAACGTGCCTTATAATCCAGCGCGCTTTATACAAAAATTTACCAAACTTGATCAGTTCCTCGAAACTGCGTTTTATAAGGCGTTTCATACAACCCGAAAAATACAGTAGGTTGTTTTATGGTTATTAATCTGACCCAATTTTTGGGGTTATGTATGGTCCTTTTTGACTCAGTGTGGTTAAGACATGACATCAAACCACATGGGTACAGTTTTAAATTGGGGTAATACGTCTCGTTTATGGTAGAGTGAAACCTTGTTTCATAATTCACTTGGCCTAGTAAACGAGCCAAAAATAGAGCTTCTGTAGCGGGATGGGGGCTTGTGTGTGATGTCACATCCCTGAAGGCAGGAAGTCTCATCTGCTGTAAAGAATCACTTGAGTGCATGCACATGTGCACGCACGCATGTACACAACCCTCCCCCCAGCCGACCATCTACTTGAACCCCCTTCTGTTTTTTCATCTTAGCCCACCATGGTGGACCCCTCCGAGGCTGAGGACCAGACCGCCAAGTCCATCGCCCCGCAACTGGGCGCCTCCGCTGTGGTCTCTGGAGACCAACGCTTGCCAGACCAGGCGGACGCCGCCATGGCAGAGGAGGAGGGCGATGGCGGCGATTTCCAGACGCCGCCCAGCGGCAGCTGCGAGCCGAGCCCCTGCCACGCCTCGTCTCCGGCGGTCCCGTCGCCGCCGCCGCCGCCGCCGCCGCCGCCGGAACCCGACGGCGAGCTGTCGCCCAAGCTGCACCTGGATTTGTACAACTTCGACTCGCCGGCGGCCGAGGGCAGCCGTTACGTGTTGACCAGCCCGCGCTCGCTGGAGGCTTGCGCCCGTTGCGGCGTCAAACCCGTGGAGCTGCTGTCGCGCCCGCTGTCCGACTTTGCCCGCGAGGCACCCGGGCGTTCCATGCGGGTGGCGACGGGTCTTTTTGAGGTCTACGAGCGGGATCGTCACGCCAAGCTGCGCCAATGCAGGGAAGAGCGCGAGCGGATCGTCAGGGAGGAGAAACGACGGGTGATGCAGGTGGCCGTCAACAGTTGCGCGTCGTCTTTGGAGCAGCACAAAGCCCCCACTCTGCCTCCTGCTCAAGAAGTCTCCAGCTCAGCCACGGATTCAGTTTCGCTTTCTAAACCGCTCCAATCTAAACCGAACAAAATCGCTTCCGCAGGTCCCAAGCAGTCTTCTAAAACCCCGCGACCGGTTTCAGGTGGTCCTCCGCCGGTAGTCCGTAAATCCCCCGCGGCCAGATCCTCCAGCACGTTCCCCAGACCGACACCGAAAACTCCAGTATTCATCAGAGCCAAGTCCACGTTGACGCCGTCGGTGTCGAAACCGCCAAACGGCATCGCCGGATGTTTGTTTTCGCATCACAATGGACACTTTCACCCCAAGATGCGAGCCAAAAGCCACTCCTTGGAGTCCCTGCAAAGGAAGACCGAGCCGGTCTGCTCCTCCACCTCAAACACCACCACCTGCACCTCCTCAGAGTCAGGAGCCTCGTCATACAGTTGGGACGGGCCACGGGACCGCTGGGCCAAAGTCGGCCCCCGGGCTCGGACCGTGGCCACGTTCAACTCCCTGATGGGCCGCAGCCTCAGTCTGGGTGACTTGAGCCACTCGCCGCAAACCACGCAGAAGGTGGAGCGCATCGTGAAGGAGGTGAAGAGGCGGGGTCTGAACGCCGTGTCGGAGCGCGACCGCAAGATCGCGGCGCTGATGCTGGCCCGGTACCAGGAGGAGGATATCATAAGCCAGACCCGCTACGTGGCCCACCTGCAGTGGGACAGCGAGCGGCGGATGGAGGAGCTCCGGCGGGAGCAGGATGAGCGCAACAAGCAACGGGCGATGCAGGCGGGCCAGAGGCTGTGGCAGACGCAGGTGTCCACTCGGCAACGGCGGCTCAGCCGGGAGGAGCGCCGGTCGGCCGCCGCTAAGATGCGCCAGGCCGAGGAGAACGAGAAGCAGTGGCGGGAGCTGGCGGAGCGGCAGGAGCGCCACCGCCTGCAGAAGCTGCAGCAGGCGGCGCGCGAGGAGAAGCACAAAAAGTCTCTGCAGGAGCAGAACCTCAAGGCGCTGGAGGAGGAACGGGCGGCCATGTTGGAGCAGGAGCGCTTGCTCCTGAGGGAGAAGCTCACCATGGCCGAACTCAAGCGGCAGGAGAAGGAGCATCAGTCCCAGGAGGAGCGGCGGGGCCTGAACAAGGCGGAACGCCGGCGCCACGCCGCCCTCATCCAGGAGATCACCCGGCGCGAGCAGGAGGAGTGTGAGGAAGCCAAGCGAGCGGCGCAGGAGAAGCTCAGTCGCTCCCTGGAGAACTACGAGCACATCGTGGAGCGACGGGGCCAGGAGCTGCGGGAGAAGGCCAAACGAGAAGAGGAGCAGATCCAGCGAGCCCGCCGGGCGGCCGAGACCCGAGAGCGAGAGCAGCAGAAGCAGGTGGAGGCCCGCGCCCGCGAGGCCGACAAGCGGGCCCGGCAGGCGGCGCTGGTGGCGGAGGAGCGCGCCAAGGAGAAAGCCCAGCGCGCCGTGCAGAACCGGAGGGAGAAGGAGCGGCTGCAGCGCCTCAACCGCCAACGGGTGGAAGAGGAGGAGTGCCAGCGGCGGCGCGACCTTCTGCAGTCCATCGAGCGAAAGCTGGAGAAGAGCGAGCAGATCTTCAAGGAGAAACGCGCCGTGCTGGAGAGCGCGCGCTCGGTGGCGCGCGCCTCCTTCCACGTGCGAGACAAAGTGCGCGAGGAGACCAACGGGCGCACCTTTGACAAGATGGCGCTGGAGGCCCAGCTCAAAGCCGGCCTGGACGACAAATAGGACCAGTTCTTCAAAGCTTTAACTCCCTCTCACCCCTGGAAAATCCTTTTTGTTTACAGTTCCATATCATCAAAAACCACATCCATCCTTCTTTTGTGCCTCCATGACGACGGACTGGGCTCTTAAAGGAGAAATCCCGCAGGCGGCGCAGCATTAAAGGACGACCCAAAAAAAAAGGCAACTCATCCGGAAAATGATGCTCCAGGCCGGATGATGAATCACCAGACGTCCTTGTTGTTCTCTCATATGCTCTGTTGGCCACGCACAAGCTAAGGGCTACAGGTAACTATAGAAAAACAGCTCAGTGCTTTTCCGCAGAGACAAGATTTAAGTCGAGACAGATTTCAACGATTAAATGAAAGAAAGGGCTAAGTGGCAGCAAGAAAAAGTATGTGAAGACTGATAAGTCTTTGGAGAAGTCAGTAGCCTCGTTTGACATTCTTCTTGAATTCTTTTTCGGTGTCTTTATACGTTGTGGTCAGAAAGAATGAAAAAAAGGACAATGATAAGTGTTTGCATGATATAGTTACTTAAAACGACATAAACATTGCGGGGTGGAAAAAATATCTGGATCCCAAGGCCAGAGCTTCTAAAATTAGCTTACACGAAGGCACTTCAGGGTATAGATGAGATTTTAAAAGGGTGGTGTAGTGCGTGTTAAGGGCATGACAGGAAAATGGCATTTTTTTTCAAAATAAGAGCAAAATAATTGGAACAAGATGAAACTGATTACGAAACGGTGTTATAGTGACGGATGTGCACTGTCAATGATAAATTTCTGGCAGATGATCCAGAAACGAAACAGATGTTACGCAATCTATCTGATGGAGTTGCTGAATAAAAAACAACATGCTATTACAAATGGAGTTTGAAAAATTAAATCAGACATAGAACGCACAGCACTACAGTATGTTTTTTTTTTCCCATCCAAAAATGCTTAGCGCTGGTTGTACAGAAGATTGATAGGTTCGACATTTTTGTTTACCAAATAGAACGAAGACATCGGAAGACAAATATTAAAAAATAAAATCAGCCTCTGACAGTGTTCTCCTATGTGTCGTTGCAGGTCTATGAGATGATCGACCTCATCATCCCGAGAGGAAGAACCATCAATAAACTGCACAAATGAAACAGATCAACTTTTTTCTTTTTTTTTGAAGATGTTTGAGTTTCAAAGACAACTTTATTAGATATCAACACATTATTATTTTCCTTCTCCCCCACCTCAACAAGCCTCCTCCTTTGCTGTGTACACATGTTCAGTTCAGGTGTGGCTAAATGTCAAAATCGGCCATTGCAAGAAAACAATCAGATGCAGAATAAACTTTTTTTTTTCTTTGAAGATGGATTCGTCTCACCTCTATCGGTAAAATATCACACCCCTTACAACTTTATTTGTGGTATTTTGGGTTTATTTGGGTTTAGTCAAAACTGTGTGAAATCTATTTAAAAATGGAATTAGATATAACAACACCCTGAAAAAATTATGGGTTGTATGATAATCCGCTTGCTAGGTAGCTGTGGATTCTGCGCTAAAAACGGTTGGGTCAAAAATAACCCGCATTGGGTAGAAAAGGGAATGACGACATTTTGGGTTATTCGTTTAGTCCAGTAAGTTGGGTCAAAATGAACAACCCACAAAAAACCCACAAATGTTGGGTCTTGTTTTTGGGTTCACGGAATATTGAGTCCAAATTGACTAAAATTTGGGTTAAAATGGACCAACTTCAAGTGGTAAAAATGAACTGAATTGAAAAATAATTTAGACCCAGGGTTCTTTTGTTAATAAAAAATATAATTCTTTGTTTTGTTTTTGTATTCATTGACTCAACATTTTAGGTTAAATGTCACCCAGAGAATTGCGTTGTTCCCTTTTTACATCAATTGTTTTTAATGTGAGCAAATGGGCTTAAGTTCATGCAAGGTTTGGTTACTTCTTCTGAGATTGGCTTGACAATCAGCTTTATAAGAACGCTGCACTAAGTAGGACTATAAATTAGGACTATTTGTTACCTGTAAGGAAATGAGACGCTAAGGATACATGAAGGGACATTAATTAATATCACAGTTTGTAAAACCTTCGGGAAATACGGTGCTATCTGATTTGAAGCAAAGCAAGCCAATCAAAATGCCTGCTTCCAAACAAAATGGCAGACTTCCTGTTCAATTTCAGGCAAGCATTTCAGAGACTTTTTTTTGTGCTAGAATGGAGGGCAAAGTTATTCGTAACTGTCCCCTCGCACCCCCAAGTTCTACTAAAATAGCCTATTTGCTAGAATAATTTGCTACAATATAAAGCTAATGCTAACGTGGGCCACGTTTGTAGTTTCCATCGTGAGGTGCGTTAACAAACGTGGTCGCGTCTACCTCCGTCCGCCGTCAGTCTTGGTCAAAGCTGGTGGCGGCGTCCTTGCGCGCGATGATCTTGTAGACGCTCTCCCGGAAGCTGCTGTCGGAGGTGAGGCGGCGCGCCGTCTCCCTCAGCTCCTCCATGCTGTTGCCCACGCCGCCGTCCATGCTTGCCGTGGCGAAAGACTTGGAATGTTTCACTGGGAAAAGGGGGGAACCAGTCACATTCGCCAATATATATTTAGCCTATATATTTCCAATTTATTTATATATTTAATATCTGATGCACTTCTAGTGTTAACATCCAAAGTATCTTCAGAATGGCATATTTACACATTTATTTTTGTGATGTGGAAAAGCGACGTTGGCTGGAAACTGCTCAGGGGCGTGTTAGACTGGGTGTTGGTCATTTCGAAGATGTGCGTAAAATAGCAATTAAAAATTCTGATTTGCACCATACACAAAACTAGAACCGTCAACTCATTCGAGATCAAAAGATAGCAAATTCAACGGCCGGCAAACCACAAATTAACATATGACACATGTCATGATGTTTGTATAAAATATTTAATATAATTATAATAAATAAATAATTATTATAATAAAAATATCTCATGTCTGATACACGTTTGACTAACTTGAAACTGGTCATATTTACACAGATCACTTCTGAAGCACCGCCAGTGCACCAGTTACATCATTTCAATCCGGCGCAGTTCCAGCGCAGCATATTTAATTGCTGACGCACCTCCACCGTACCTAATTTAACAGCCGACACTGCAGTACACGTTTGTGTACTTTAATTACAGATTAAACTAGGGGTGTCCATATACGATATTGATATCAGACATTGGTCCAATATGATCCATGAAACATCAAATTATAATGATGTACATCAACTCATAAATTAGCATCCATTCCTCACTCCAGTCCTGCTCTATCTAGCAGTGTCTAGAGCAAGCACGCAGATGTTAATTTTGAATATTATAGTTTCTCAAGGTTACTCTTGCTGACCAGTGTGCTTTATTTTGATCAAATCTCTTTTCCTGCAAATTTCCTGCAAATCCTCCAAATTTAACATCTGACACACCTGCAACGTCCGGCGAGTGTGTAACTTACACCAGTGTCGTCTCGAGGCTCTCCTCTGAACGCGGCAGCTCTTGATCCTGCGGGCCGCCGCCTTGTGGAGGTAGACGGCATTCTTCATGATGGCCGGCAGCTTGGCTTCGATCTCGGCCGCGCAGATGCACTCCTCGAAGAAGCCTTAGCAGCATCGCCGCGATCAGGTTGAGGCTTCGAAAGCGCGACGTGGACGTACGCTAGCGCAGCTCACGCCTCAGCTGAGTGACGTCACCCCTCATCCTCTGGTCTCGCTCGCTGCTGCGATCCAGAGAGTCCAGACCTTTCTCTAGGTCTTGCAGGGCCTCCTCGGCCTGCTTCAGCCTCTTCTCCAGCTCCATGCGAGACTCCATTTCCGCCTGATAGCGAAGAGGTTTTATGGGTAAAGGTGTTTGCTTGAAAATACCATGTCTAAACCACTAAATCCAAGTCCAGTCCTTGAGAGCCCCAACCCAGCCTGTTTTCCATGTTTCCCTTCAACCAACTCTCCTGATTCAAATGATAAGGTTCGTTATCAGGATTGTGCAAAGCGTGCTGGTCAGTTAACCATTTGAATCAGGCGTGTCGATTTAAGGGAAACAATGAAAATTAGCTGCAGTGTGGCTGTCACCGGACTTGACCACCACTGCCCTGTCTTTTTTTCCTTAGGTGAATCAGGATGGAGAGTTCAGGCATTATGTCACTAGATGGTGGCAGTGAACTTCAGAACCAGGTCACCATCCGGCAGGCAGCGCTTCGAAATTATATTTTGCAAAGGCACCCAAGGAAAGAGACCCCCCCCCCCCCTCCCCGAAAAAAACTAAACAAATAAAAGGCCAGCCAGACCACAAGCAAAGAATGTCAAAATAACTCATAATGCAGCAGCAGTGTGTATTTGTGTGTGTGTGTGTGTGTGTGTGTGTGTGAGTTACCTGCAGCTCCGCCTCAGTCTGTTGCTTGTCTGCGGTGAGCTGTGAGAGAGACTGCTGCAGCGTATGGGCCTGCGACGAGTAGAACTCCCGCTCCTGCTGTAGGACTTCGGCCCGCTGCTGGTTCTCACGTAACCTGAAACAAAAAGACAACATGAGATTTGATTGTGACATTACTAAACTACCAAGATTCTATGATCCAATACAAAAGCTTTATTCCAAAAATACAATACAATTTTCCCATCTGACAACCGTGAACCTCTTCTTCCTCCATGGATTATTGTATGCATTTTTTTTTTCCAATTCATGAGCGTCCCTCTGGTTGAGTTGATTGCATATTCAGTTTAATATATTTACGGTTTATTAATAGGCCAAATCAAGATGCTTTTCTGATTTTGCCACTCTACTCACCTACGCATTACAACAAAAACAACAACATAAGACTAGTGTTTCCCCGTCGATAAAAACCAGCCTGGAAGCTGAAACTCGATGCTTGCGCTTGTGAAGCGATCAATGCTACTTTTTTTCCACTAGCATTAGCAGTTTGCGCTGTAGATTTTGTGCAGTTGTTGAAGGACCACGTTTGAGTTTAAGAATGGACAAAAAGGAAAAGAATCAAATGCTAGATTAAGTTGTTAAAGAACTCAACATTAACTTAGTATTTCATTACTATATTAAATGTATTTGCTGCTAATTACTAACTAATTGAGCATTTATTTTTTGTATTTATTGATTTTTTCATTATTATACAGCTCTGAAAAAAAGATAATAAAGCAGATCTTTTGGGGTATTTGGTAGGTTAGTTAAAACTTTCAGTAGTTTTCTGCTTCGTTTTAAAGCCGAAATTATGTAGATGTAAAACCTTTTCATTTCCACGGCACTCGAGTCAGGCCAAAACCTTGGATTTTTTTATTTTTCTATTTTTTGATATTTATTATTTTATTATAGTGTTGTATAAATAAACTTGAGTTGAGCTTTATTTTCATATAATTCATGCTTATTTAGAATTTGATAATCAGTTATTAACCAAACACTTTATACAATTAAATATTAGAGAATTATTTTTGTGATTACTTGTTATTGACAACAGGGCTGCACGATTATGGAAAAAATAATAATCACGATTGTTTTGGTCAATATTGGTCAAACATGTCTATTTATTGCCCTTCTATAAACAAGCACTATATAAACGAGGCTTGATACTTACAAATAATCATAATAAACTATATAATAATCTATAATAAACTTGGCACACATGGCAACACAGCTAACTTAATTGCTGAGTGCAAACCCATGAAAAAATTGAAGCCTACTTAGAACCAAGCACATTATTTCCTTTTAAGCAAATTGTAATTGATTAAATCGATTTAAACATTTAAACTACCACTAAGAGGGATTGTAGGATGACAAAGTGCCTGATTTGACATGAAGGTAGTCTGCTTTTTAAATATTATATCCCCCAGGATCAGCTTAATCGTGGCAGCCAATATCGTGATCTTAATTAAAATTTGATGAATTGCGCAGCCCTAATTTACAATAAACACATTTTTAGAAATGTCTGAATAAAAATATGAATCACAATAAACAAACTTCTTTACTTTTCGTCGGCCTGCTCCTTTTCCTTCAGGAGCAGCTTCATCTGCTCCTCGATGTGGTGCAGATCCTGCAGGAGGTCCAGGTTTCCCAGCTCCTTTTTGTTTTCGACCACATCCTCCTCCTCGTCATCGTCCACCTTCTCCTCCTCCTGCCCGTCTTCCTCCTTGGCCTCCAGAAGCTCCAGAGTTCTTTGCTTCTCCTGGGAGAGTTGCTGCCAGAACGCTCGAGAGGTTCGCAAGTCTCTCGTTGATTCACGGAGGCATTCGTGTTTTACGCCATTATTGTCAATAAAGTTGGCACGTACCTCGATGGACTTCTGCAGCATGACGGTCAGGCCACTCAGCTCCACCTTCTCACTCTCCACACCTCGCAGAGACTGAGTTGTGCCGTCCAGGTCGCTGTCAGAAGCAAAAGCAAATCATTCGTTTTATACAACAACAGTGAACGAAATAAAAAAACCAGCAGAGTATCTGAACATTATTTGGTGTATGTGCTGACCGAGGTTATTATTGTCATTAGTGAATTATTGTTTCCATTAAATTGAAAACTTGAAACTCCATCTTTTGTTACTTTCAGTGACTTCGACACAAATCTGAAACACCCTAACAGTGCTTCCCTTCGATAAAACATGAACAAAAACAATGAAAATGTGTTTTTGGTGGCAAAAAAAAAAACGTTTGTGTATGGATAAAACTATTCCTAAATTTAACTTACATATGTATGGAACTGGTGCCACTGAACAATGAGTGGTTGGAGGAAAAAAAAACAATCATAAATAACTACAGGTAATTAATTACGCCTTTAAAAGCATTTAAAGAATTAGGAAAAAAAAATGCAATGTGTATAGTGTGCAAAGTGTGTGCACAAGAGTTAAATGCATCAGTTTTCTGCCCTTACAGTTTAATTTGTTCCTGCTCGGCCTTGAGCTCCATCACGACTTCCTCGTACTTCATCTTCTCCTCCTCTAGAACCTGATTGAGACGCTCCAACTCCTGTAAAAACCATAAAAAAACCCCACATAAATTTAAACATGGCTGCACAGAAAAGTAGGAATCATTATAAAAAACAACATCTTACTTCTCTCTGAGCTCGCTGGTGGGTAAGCTCCTCAGTCTCCTCCATCAGCTTATCTGGGGGAAGAAAACACCGGGCTCCTAACATGCTTGGAAAAGACTCACAGATACGGACGCACAAATCACCTAAGTACTCCTGCTTCTCCTTAGCCAGCTGAAGTCCCTGAGCCTCCAGACTTTCGATCATGGCCTCCCCCAGCTGAGCGTTCTTCCACGTGCTGTGGACAAAAAAAAAAACAATCTCAGATACAAAACAATGGAGAGTGGCCTTGAAGATGGTTAGGAAGTCCCTTACACTTTGCCCGACTCCTGCAGCATCTCCATCCAGTGCAACTGCTCCTCCTCAGACTCGGCAGCCACCACGATCGTGCCCTAGTTTCCATAACGTTAGTTCTATTCTCCACCTTGATATAAATGCCTATGAAATTTAGCGAAAGGTAAAAGTGACTGACCGAGAAGTCTTCCAGGCTGATCACGAGGCCAAACGGCATGCCCATGTCCTCCGTGGCCGACACCACGCATCCTCCCAGTGGAATCACTCCCTGGTACAATAGGACAATCGTTCACGTGAGTTAGAGCATCTCCCTTGGAGTCGGGCTCGAGGGGACAGAAGCTCACCTTGGGGTGGATGTTGAAGATCCTGCTGCTCTCAAAGCTCCTCTTCTCACTCTCAGCGTAGTAGAGCAAAAAGCTGTCTTTGATCACGAAGAATCTTTGCAACACAGAGCGATTGTCACTCAAGCTAACGACATTTTCAAAATAATAATCGTTCCTCTCATATCTCAAGGAATATAAGTTCCTTGAAATATTATGTGTGTGTGTGGGTGTTTGGGAGGGTAGTAGAGGGTGTTCTAAATAAAAATCTTGGGTACATTTTGACATCATCTCAGAAAGTATTCTCAAAGTATTTCATCTCAAGTTTCACATGGAATGTTCAAAGATGTTAAACGTGAACACCGTATGTCACACGGCACACAAATTCTGATTGAACACCATTATTGGATTTTAAAAAAATATGAATAAAAATCTGTAGCATTGCAAAGTGTTCTATATTCAATAGTATTTTAATATCTCAATACAAATTAGACCTAAAAAAATGACCTGGTAATACTAAAGTGACCTGGTATTACTAAAGTATGCATTGTTTGAAAATGCATTAATTATTCCAAAAAAAGATATGCAATCAAATCAGTGATGTTATGAATGTTTGACCTACCAAAGGCTCCAGTATAATCATCTCAGTTATTCCACTTTCAAACATTTTGGGGAAATAATACATACTTTGTATTTGTTCCTTTAAAAAACTTGGTGTTGTGACAAAACACCATAAAACATTAAAAATAATTATATTAAAAAAAAAAAAAGAATTAGTTGCATCTGATATTATTGAAAAGATTTAAGGTGCTGAAAGCAAGTATATATTTATGTATTGTATGCATAATATATATTATATAACTTTCTATCAATTGCTACATTTGGAGCAACACAGTAACACATGGTGCTGGTTGCTATTTTCCTAAAAAAAAAAAAAAGGAAAAAAGATATCAGTTTTAAATCAAATTTAGTCCTTCAGACATGCTGGTTGTAACCCTTTCCAACTCAATTAAAAATCATTTAATTGGTAGAGTCAGTTAAAGCGCGGCACCTTTGACCTTACAAGAAGTGCAGATGTGCATGACATAAATTGACAAAAAAAGAAATACATGCCGAGTGACCTTCACTACCAGCACTAACGATCGCAAAGCGCGCGCTGCAAATTGACTCAGCTGTGACGCCTTAACGGTTACGTCACCAGGATGCTGAGTTTACATTAGTCAACACTCACCCTATTGACAACTAAGACCGAAACTTTCATTTTCAAAGGAAAGTCCTCCTTAATGGATACCAAAGCAGCCGCAAATCCGAGGGGGAGCACTTTCTAATATTTTGAATCTCTTAGGTACAATTACAAGAATGAACCGTTTCTGACCTGCGGGACCACTTGGCCGAGGGCCGTCCGAAGGGTCTCTTCCACAGTACGCCGTGCAGTTGCACCTTGGCGCTAATGTCCAACGCTTCCGAGTCCGACTGCTCCATGGACGACCAGGGCGAGAACGTCGAGCTTCTGGACGAGGACGGGAACATCCCGCACGCCTAAAGAAGAGGAGGGGGTGGAGGGAGGCGCTGGAAACTGAATCAGATACGTGAGTCCATTTGAAAGATAAAATAGTCAATGACAATTAACCCGCTGCACACCAGGATGCTAACAAATCCTCAATAAGTCAGTGAGGCGGAAGGATGCGGTTGCCAATACGCTCATCAGTTAGTGGCAGGGAGGGAGGGGAGAGGGAGGGGGGAGGTGGTGAGGGGGTGAGCATGGATGCTGGAAAGTCAATTGCGCCGCGGCCAGTAAAAGCTGCGCTTCAGATTACTGCGCGGGAGCAGTTTAAGAGCAGCATTACGACGGCGCTAAAGCTGAACACATGCACTGTCAGATTAATGCTCACGGCGTGGTCGACGACACGGCAAAACATTTCGCAACATGCGGCAGCACATGGGTCAGAATTGGGAAGAAAAAAACAATCCCATACTAATAAATCATAGGCCGGAACTCGTCAGACCAAGGATACTAACTTCTTTCTTTAAATGATAACATAAGCCGGAACATATTGAAACAGGTCAGAACATAAATAAAAGGGCCATTAGAGTGGGCAGAAAGTGTCAAACCAAAACAAAGACCAGAAAGCGTGCTGGTTTTCGGCAGAAAAAGAATAGACTGCCACTTAATCTGGACAATTATTTTTAAATAATTCTACTGAATAAAATAGTATCTGTTGTCTCCCAATGCATTTCAATATGTTTCAATTAATTTAACCAGGTTTTCACTAGTCACAGGCCAACCTGCTACCTATTCCTCACAAATAGCAGATGTCAACAATAAAGTGAAAAAAAAAACACCTTTCCATTTCAGTTCAAAGCACATTGTGTCGCAGTGCTCATAATAAACTCCAGACAATTATTTGCTTTTTTGAATTGTATTTGATTAAATGGCTACTTTAGATGAGCAAGTAATAAAGTACTAAAGTAATAAATTTCTTTAGGTAATTAAATACTGAAGTAATCAATTACTTTAGTGCCCAATTGAGTTTTGATCAATTACAATTAATGTTCCAAAGTATGCTGACAACAATAGATGACTTATAGGCAGAGAAAAAAAAAAGGCTTTTTTTAAAGGGGGGGGGTTGACCGTTATGAATTACCTTTGTCTTCTGCACATATGTCAGAACATTTTTAGAACTTTTTAGAACTTAAGTTGGAACATGTCACCTGGGCCGGAAGATAGAGACAGGCATGAGTGAACATAATTCATGTCAGAAAATATGGAAAAAAAAATCCAGAATTCAGTGATTCCCCATCCCATCTGTTGCCTTTCATAATTTTTTTTTTTTTCGTGGCGTGCCATTAGATTTTCTTTTAAACAGCTGCCTTGGCACAGTAAAGTTCAGAGAACCTTGGTTTAGCATGTTTGATGTGTGGCGGGACCTGGGCAAAAATGTGTGTAAAAATAGAGTGTAGCACATGTAAACATGTCAATAATATATGTAAGTGATGACAGATTACAGTTCATGTTGACAGCTCAGCGTTAAGAATATGAAAAGCTTGTTTTGCCAGTTTTGGAGATGTGAGGACATACAGTACATAATTAAATGACATTTATCTGAAAAGAAGCGAGCAGAGGACATCACAGCTAAAGTGACAACTCAAATCCTCCTCCGTGTGGATTTATCTATCACGATTTTTGACCCACTCACACTTCACTAAAGCTGCTTTTCTGCTGCCCCCCCCAACCCAACACGTGGTCTCCCTGAACACTTTTCACAACACCTTTTAATTCACGTATCAGCGGAAGATGAGAAGATAAACAAAGGTTTTTGGACACGGCGGGCCGATTCAGTAAAGTGAGGCGTGACACTTTTTTTGGTACCAGTTAAAAAAAGAAAACATTTAATTTAGTCATAAAACATGTCGCTTTACAACCCACTTTGCACCATTAAACATGAGGCAGACCCACCGTGGAATGACAAAAAATATATACTGTATATATACACAACACCGTTTCTAAAAGCCCTAAATCCCAACCGGAAAAATTCCATGATTTCAGATGACTGCATTTTTACAGATGAAAGTGAATTTAGTCAATCACAAACCAGGAATAGAGGATTGATGGTACTTTTGCAAATGGAACATCCCTTTAATTGGCAAGAGACACCGACTCAACCATAATATTTGTGAAATTCCCCCTTAAGAAACAAAATGTACACGTGTCCCAGAAACAGGAAGTAGCTGCGTTCCAGCTACTATGGCACTTGAACGTCACTTGAAATCTGCATCTAAGGTATATGTACAGTAAAAAACAAAACAAAAAAAAAGTTCCTCGTTTACAAGTCTTTAGTTTTCTCCATCCCTCCTAATGGTGATGGCCGACCGACAGCAGCAACGGGATGAGGCAGCCCAGCACCAAGGCGCCCACCTCTACCTTGCTCAGACCCTTGCTGCCGTTGCCTCCGGGCGCTCCGTGGCTGTGGCCCGCCACGCCGCCCACCTCGGGGAGCACGTGCACCGTGGCCACGTACAGGAAGGTGCCGGCCGAGAAGAGCATGGCCACACCGGTGGCATTAATGTCCGACAGCGCTTCTTTGCTGCTCTGTGGACGAGGAAAAGAAAGAGGATGTATTTTGAATAATTGTGTCATCGTGTTAGGTCATTAAAAAAAAGCCCTCGCCGCAACCTTTAATTTGACACGTGACTCAACGCGGACCTTGTGGAGACGTGATTTGTGACTTTTTGGCTAGTTCAATTTAATGCCATAGAGATCTTAAATCTTAGCAAGTCAGTCTTCAATCAATTTAAAGGTAACGAGATAATTATTTGGCAGACTAGTGTCTACGACTCGCAAATTAGATGTGGTTTTAACAGCTATTTTACATGCTACCAGGGGCAACTCTCCACTAGTAAATGCAATCATATTACTGTTGTGTTAATGTAGTATTCTAACAACTCGAGTGTGACTGTGTCACATTGAAAATATGTTGGTGCTACTCTTATATTTATACGTGAAGGTATGTTCAGTCCCTATTGAAAGCATGATGTTGGTGTAAACAGGTAGTTTGGAAAAGATTTTAAATCAAAACAACAAATTTTGTATAAAAACAAAAGCAATAAAAACATTCATCTTATTCATTTCATCTTGTGAAAGATTTTTAACATGACCACGATTCACATATACTAAAAATCCAATATCTTTACCAGTACCTCATTATTGCCTTTAGTATGATGTATGACTTAATGCAGTTATAACCATTAAATACAAAGGGATTTTTACAGTTAAATTCTCTATTTTAACTTCCTTTCCGGAATAAGCAACCATCTCAAAATGTTGTACCTGACTGAGTCCGAGGAACGTGAGCATGGCTAAAACGGGGGCCGCCAGGGCGAAGACCAGCAGGTGCTTGCGAATTCGATTCCTCTCCAACCCGGCGTGCATCAGGAAGGACACTAGCCCAAACGCGGCGGGGGCCTGTGGAAGAATAATAAGTGGTCACGTCTTCCAGAAAAAGCAACAAAATGTCACCCATACTAAGGATGAATAATTTTGTAAAATTACCTATTTTCCCCCTTCATCGATGCAATTACTTTTTCAAGGTCTTCTTCCCATATATTTTTAATACACAAGAAAAAAATGATCTCCACTGTAATTACAGGCTAATTTAGTTAGTTTTCCACTAAAAGCAAATTAACCACGAATTTAAATAAACAACAGTTTAATTATTTACTATGTGGCCAACCAAAATTGAGTTTTGTATTCTTCAAAATTGCTACTACATTGTGATGTCGATCTGAATTAATTTCCCTAGTCCATGCGTTCGCCAATGCAAGGTTTACCTTGTGTAGCATGATAGCGACAAATACGATGAGCTGGACGCTAGTTTGAGAGGTGGAGGCAGCAGCGCCGAGGGCCACCCCGTCAGCTGAAAGAGACAAACAGTCATGATCATTAATGCTCATGCTCAATAATAGATGCACCTCTTCTTTGAATGACCTGGCCCTTCTGTCAGTTTTAAAAATCGAATATGGATTTTGAACAGTGAACTTTGCCCACCCCTGCGCTAGATAATACTTGAAAGGGGATGTTGACTTACCAGCAGCATGCACCACAAGACCGAGTGTTGTAGTAATTTTGGAGGAGGCCACCCTGGCTGACTCGGAATCTATTACACACAAAGATAGGATAAGGAGGAGATAATTTGAATTTGGAAAGGTGACATGGTGGACTATTGGTTTGCACAGCCGCCTCACAGTTTTAAGGTTTCCCTAGTCCATGGGTTTGATTCCGGCCATGCTGTGTAGAGTTTGCAATCACACAACAACAAATATCAGATATCCATGCTGACGTCTCACCCTCAGCGCTGTGCATATGCGACGAGCCGATTTGGTCGACAAGCAGCATGAAAACGAAGCCCAGCACCAGCGAAACGCCGATGCAGGCGTGCAGCTGCTCGTGGCCGTGCTCGTGGTGGCTTTCTGTGCCAAGCGCTGCGTCCGCTGCAGCCGCCGCCGCCGCCTCAACCTTGGTCTCCGATGCCTCGGCAACGACGCCCACCTGGCTCGGGCGGTGGTGCCCGCCACCTGAACGTAAATGTTCCAACACGTCAAACATTAATTTGGCAATAGGCTTTGCTTTCAGGCTGATATTTCATTTTTTTCTTCGAATGTCAGTTTACGATCTAATTGTCTTAAAGCCAATATTTACGTTTGACAAATGCTACTCTATTTGATTTTCAGAGCACTTGGGAAAAAAACTACGGCAGCCAAAACAAAGTGTGGTTACATTATAAGGATAATATAGATGGAGTTACCAAAGAGAAAGACTATACATTTTCTGGTCAGACTGCCTCGTCAGACCAAACTGATCTGACCAGTGCTTGGCTCCTCTGGCTTTGTATTTCCTTTCAGGGGGTAGTTCACAACCTTTGTGACTCTTGTATTTGTCTTTAGGAAAGGTTACTTATCTCCCCAACCGGTCAGGGAACTTTTTTTGTTGACAACAAGATATTGCCATAGCTGTTCCATACAATCAACACATCATCAACCTTTTATCACCCCCCAACTAAATAGGGATAATTGATAATACATGTGTAAAAGTGTAATAATTAGTATATTTTCTGAAAATAAAATGAAATAAATAATAAATACAAATAAAATCAAACAGTAAGAATGTAACTCTCAAGTAGTACTAATCAGATGCAATTTCATTTTAGATTAAAGTGTATTTCAAAAACATTTTTCTTATTATTATTGTTAAATAATCACAAATTAAGCGGTGTTACACGAAAGGGATCGATGGGTTTTATTCAAACTAAAAAACAGATGTTTTATTTTGATTAAACACAAAAGATAAACGGTGTGATTTCATAAAACACTAGAGGAAATCAGAGCATAAACACTAATGAGGGGATGAAATCAGAGGATTTGTACAATTTTAAATTAAACAGTATCTCAAAAGGATTACTTAATTATTAAAATAGTTGTTGATTAATAGAGTTTGAAATCTCTACTCCCAAACAGTCAATATACATTCAATCTGACTTAATGTACATAATGCATGTCTTCAAACTATTTGAAATACCTAAATCACGAGTAAGTAACGCCGGTGCTCGAGAGCCGCTATCCTGCATACTTTTTATGTCGCCTTCTACAACACACTTGATTCAAATAATCATCTCAGCAGTAAGCTCTGCGAGAAGTCTGATAAGGATCCTGATCATTTGAGCGTGCGTAATAGGTAGGAGAAATCGAATACATGTACATATAACAACGTTTTCAAATTAAGTTTGAAAAAAATTGGACATTTAATTTACCGCATTTAATATACATACAGTGGACCCCGGTTAGTTGCAGGGTTAGAAATTTGCCCCTGCTCAAACAGAATTAAATAAGTAATATTAAAAACTAGAGAGGAACAAAAATAAGGAGCTGAAGCTGTGGGTCCCAAAGCACAAGTAAGCAGGGCTCCAGTGTCCAATTTTTAAAATAAAAATTATGAAAAAGTTAAAAAAAAAAAAAAAAAAAAACAGCAACGCTTTTACAAATGAATGTAGATGCATATGTTAATACATTTAAAGTAAAAAAAAAAAAAAAAAAATAGGTACCAACTTAAAAAAAAGAAAAAGCTAGGGCCAATTTCCAAAATGCATTTTTTTATGATGCTACTTGCTTTATTTGATTATCACTTTAGTAAATGTAAAAGCTCCATTTGTGGTCAAAACATATTCTTGGCTTCAGCATGCATGCATCTATTCATTATAATGCATGAAATTGTCCACGCACCTTTGAGCAAGGTGTGGCACTTCCTGTCAATAATAAACCTCTTTTCACTGGAGCTCCTGACTGTGTATTGTACAGTATTTTGTGTTAAGGTTGTTTACCTTCCAGGATCTCCTCGTAAAGAGCGTGGACGCCTTCGGGAATGATGACGGCGAGGGCCGTGCCGCACAGGAGACCCGCTCCCAACACGGTGACAAGCTTTAACTTCTCCTATTGGACACAAAACAACAACAAAGAAAAATAAATAAATAAATAAAATGAATAAATAAATAAATGAGCTCATGTGTCAACAGAAAATAGCTTCATTTTACTGCTGAATGATTATGCGTGATAATCGCATTGCAATTTTATTTCTTTCAATGTTGTGATTTAATATGCCTGCATTATTTGGTATACAAAACATGATTGATAAATTATTCAATTGGCATCTTTTAGCCAGATAAAAGTTTTGAACATCTTTTCTCACGTCAGCATCAAGATGTGAAATTTTCTTTTCACTAGATTAGAATGACTTTTCATTTCACACACCATAGAATGTCAATGAATATACTGTATAAAGTATTTATCGTTTTTCAAATTGCATTCCACTACACTGCAATATCAACTGGACGATTTGGCAATGCCTTAACTGGTTTGTTCTTTTATTTAGACTGAAAGTCTTGGGATATTCACCATTTATTAATGAAAGAATGCCAAAGTTGGAGGGGAAAAAGTGTGTACACCCCTATAAGAGAAGCTTACCTCTGAGAAGTTGACTGCCAAGGGAATAGTGCCTGCCACATAGCAGCCCACCAGCATGGCAAGGGACAGCAAGCTGATGGAGCTGAAGTCCTCCATGACTGCACTTTGAACGAATCTCCCCAAGATAGATGAAAACTTGTGGGGGCAAACGACGCAGTCGAAACACTCACCACCGGTCTTCGCAAACGAGTTAGACAAGAAGGCAGCAGCACGGCGACGTGTAATTTTAATTGCTGGCCTCCACCTTGCTAAGCTAAGCTAACTAGCTTCAGGGGGGCTATTGTCCGGCCCGCGGGGGCGTTTCACATGCGAGGCGACTTGACGCGTCAACGTCCAAGCAGAGCACGCTGGAACTCATGTCCTCCATATGAGTCACATCCAGAAATTCAACTTAATTCGTTTTTCGCCTACCGGAGACGCGTCTATGGTGAGCAAGCAGACATGCTAATTAGCTCGGCCTCTCAAAAAAAATGACAGTACTTCCGGGTCACGTGTTGTTTTACTGCCACGTCACTGCTGCAGGCAATTTTTTTGCTTTAGGACTACAGTATTTTATTCTTGATTGACTTTTGTTATTATAATGAGTCTCTTGGATTTGTAAAGAACAAGAAAGGTAAACATATGATTGATATTTATTCTAGTTTAAGTAACACCTAAATTACAATTTTTTTATTTAAATGTTACAGTATTTCTATGTTGATTTATCTAACTTGTTACTGTTATTAACTTTTTATTTGTTTTGCTGTTATTCGTTCATTGTTATAGTGACATGTAAAAAAATAAAAAAAACCTTGGGAAGACGTTGCTTCAAAAAATATTTAACTAGAAAAAAAGACAAAATAGAATGATTTGTATTTAATTGCTTATTATATTGCTATTTCAATTGACTCAAACCAAATTTATAGAAATAAAAGATTATGCCTACTTGTTTTCTAGCTACATTTTTTGTTTTACTATCTTTTATTCCTTTATTCCTCGTACATTTACAGTAAATACATTTTAAATGTCCTACATTTTTTTTAAACAAATTCGCTACCATCCCATATAAAAAGTATCTAACGCTATTAGCCGTCAATAGCAGTGAATGAGTGGCCCGCAGAGCTGCAACTGTCCACCAAATATACTTTTGAAACATTTAAAAGTGAATGGCCAAATTTCATCCAGTGCCTCATTTCTGCATCCTGACCTTGAAGGATAAGTCAAAGCTTTTTTATTTTTATTTTTTTTTACATTATGCTCTATGCGGTCCCATCCTAAGCACGCGTTTGTGGAATATGAATTATGCATAATCCACTGAGTTTTTATCGATGTCAAATTACACACTGGTCGCTCGCATCATAGTGTGACTCACGCATGCTAAGGTTAGATAAAAAGGATGATGTCACAGAAAACTGGGACGCAGAATTTGCTTTTGTAATTTTCTGCCCAAACGAAATCCATTGTGCAAGAAACATGAAGTAGACACATTACTTGCATAAGTGGGCCACGAGAAAAGTTGAGGCTGCCCCCAGCCCTAGACTTTATCATCTATGAGCAAAGGTAAAGTTTGGAAATTTATTATTGACCAATTACTATGGTAGCCTCACCTTGCTCAATTAGCACCATACCCACTGTTTTTTTAAATGTAATTGTTTTTACTCATTTGGCCCGTAAGTGTTATTTAACATTTATCAATTGAATACTGAGCTGGCATACGTTAGTGATAGACTATGGCGTGTTATAACTCTCTGATGATAAAAACGTAGCAAATTAAACAAACGACAGGAAGGGAATTCTGTTTATGAACAAAGAACTTACATGTACAACAGAATTTTCTTTAAAAAAAAAGCTTACAGTATTTATTAGATAACACAGTTGAGCAGTGCTTCACCATGACTGATTTACTTGAGAACAAAGGGGAAAATACAATTGTGGTTTTTTTTTGTTTTTGTTTTTTTTTTAAACCTCAACAAAATTACAACTTAAGGTTTCTTCATGCAATATGGTGGTGGTCATTTCTTTCCACGTTCGCAGCTCCTCATCCGGGGCTGGCGAGCTGGAAGTGCTAGCTAAGCGGTCCAAGAGCACATTTATTTTGACAGTCCCATCTTCTTGAATTCCGTTTCAAATATTAACAATCGCCACATTTTTACTATGAACACTTCAGCTTCTTCGTCGAGAACCTAAACACACAAAAACAAGCTTGATCAGTCGTCTCGCGTAAATGAAATAAAAGTAGTCAAATGTGTGACTTACCATGGCGACATCATCAAGAATACCCTGAGGAGTGCTGTGTGCCATCACCTGTAGGGGAGAAAGAAAAATAAAAATTATGTCTGACGCCCATCCCGCCTTAGTTCTGTCAGGTCTGTCTGACATTGCAATATTGCAGTTGTAATTCCGATATGCAATTTTCAAATTGTATAAGCTTGCTTACTTTTGGTTGGTCATTAAGCTTTTTTATTACGTATATTTGATATAATTAGGTACATAGTGTCGAGATAAGTTCGTAGTTTTGAAAGTGCAGTCCAAATATTATTGCAACATGTTGTTTCAAGACATGAAAACTTGAAGTGCATTATTGTAGTACATTCGTGACACTTGAGTTTTGTGTTTGTGTCACACTTGTTTGGCAGGATACTTCTTATAATACTTTTATTTGGCCATTTGGAGCAGTAAAACAATAATATTTTGTCCCATAATTATTTTTCCACGTACAATTTCAAGTGTTTATTTACTTAAAGTAAGTTTGAACTTAATAAACACTTGGATGTGCAGTCTTTTAAGAGGATAGTAAACGTAGCCATTTTTGGAAGTGGATTATTGGTAAAACTCATTTAGCCCTATTTGTCCAAATGTCTCCGCGTTCAATTTGAGTTTCTCAGAGGTATGGCACGACCTTACTCCCTTTAGTCCCATCCCATTTTGTACCAGACATAGCAGCGCCATAAAGAGAGCCACCATCGAACATGTCAATTTCAAACCTTTGAACAGACGAAATCGACCAGCGTTGCTTCCTCCTCGCCGATGTATTCGATGATTTTCTTGTTGATCCACGGTTTAATGCGGCGGTCCATCAGAGTCTGCCGTGATGACAAGTTTCAACCGGTTAATCATATTCCTTCTTAAATATTTGTGACAAGCAGATGGTGTCGACTGTACCGAATCAACCATGGACCAGTCCAGCGGATAAGTGAAGATCTCTGGCCGGGCCGTGGGGATTTTCTCAATTAGGCTGTGGATGTTCTTGCGCTTTTCCTCCGTGTTTAAGCTGCCTTTGGCGCCAGACACGTCAGCGCCGTCCAGGCCCAAATTCTTTTCGTCGTCGCCGTAATCTAGGGGCACTAGTTTCCTTTTACGCGGCTGCTCGTCAGCTTCCTCGTCATCGTTGAACTTGTTGAAGATGCTGTCTGCGGCTGCCAACTTTTTGCGTTTGGCAGCGTGTAGCTGGCTGGGGCTGTTGGTAGAACCTGGAGAAGAAGAAATGGTTCTAAATGTGTTCAATAAGGCAGAGAAGGGAGGAAGTCACGTGCTGGCATTAAGTTTTAGATTTTAATATGCACAAAGTTATCAGGCTGAAATCAAATCACGTCCTTATGAGATTTTAAAGAAGTTGACTCAATTATATGGGTACAAAGGGGAAGTCAAGTGAAAGGTTTTCTTGGCAATATTTTTTCAATGGCTCCAGTCTAAGATATTGAGATTGAAATTGCATTTGTAGAATCTAAATTTAAGCAACAAAATCCATTTGAAACCATTTGAGGGGAACGCCATTTTGCAAGTAATCATCTCGAAAAACAAGTTACAAAGAGCTGAAAAACCCTTGTGAGGATAACCGTTCAAGATAACGATCGAATGAATGAATAATGAATAAGTGAATTGATGGATGAATTGGAAAAACGAAATAAAACCACTAGAGGGGCTTGCAGTTATTCTGCTGGTCAGTCATCAGGTGTGTGAGACTGAGAGCCTTGTCCAGTTTCGTAATGATCAGCCACAGCATTCAGTGGGTGGCGGGTGAAATCAAGTCAAAGTAAAGTCTTTAGTTAGATTTAGCTAAACAAGGCCCAAAAAACATAATTGGTCTGCCTTGAGGCAAGTCATACGTCCAGCGTCCCCCATCTTTGCAAAGGTTTGGTTCTGGTTTGCTGGTTTACTCACCCAGTTTAAGACTAAGTCCAATCTTGGGCCGGTTCTCATCAAGAGGCTGCAACTCAGGCGTTCGCTCGCCTGGAATGATGATGCCGCGCGGGGAGTCATTGCCAGGCGTGTTGGGCGTGGCATTCCCGCTGGCAGAGGACACAGAGGGAGCGGTGTTGATTGGTCGCATGAGGGCTTTGTGGTGCAGCCTAGCCTCAGGTGAATCCCCACCATTGTGGGCCACATGCTGCTGCTGTTGCTGTTGTTGCTGCTGCTGTTGTTGCTCCTGCTGCTGCTGTTGTTGCTCCTGTTGCTGCTGCTGTTGCTCCTGTTGTTGTTGTTGTTGTTGGTGCTGTTGCTGTTGCTGTTGGAGCTGTTCTTGCTGCTGCTGTTCTTGCTGTTGCTGTTCTTGCTGCTGCTGTTCTTGCTGCTGCTGTTCCTCCTTTTGCTCCTCCTCTTCCCGCCTCCGCCGCCGTTCCTCCACCTCGTTCTCTTTGGCTTCTTCCGAATGTGGCGGAGGGTCTTGAGGCGTCGGATCAGCGGGCTTTGCTGATGCCTTCTTGTCCCGATCCCGATGGGATTCTCTTTGGGATTCTCGGTGGGAGTCTCTGTGGGACTCTCGGTGGGAATCTTTTTGGGACTCACGGTGGGAGTCTCGGTGGGAGTCTCTTTGGGAATCCCGATGAGAGTCTTTTTGGGACTCCCGGTGTGATTCTCTCTCCCTTTTCAACTTCTCCTCAGCTTCCATCTTCAGAGAAAGCTTCCGTCTGCGCTCTGCCTCCTCCTCCATCTGCTCACAGAGAACCACTTCAAGATTAGGAACTTGCGAGGAGCTTTCCTTTCAAAACATGACTTGATTATTTTTCTCAGGCCAATATTCTGCATGGTAGTTTAAAGGGCATCTCCCTCACGTGCACTGGCTGCACCTATGTGGCTGCCAACCAAGTGGAATTTCTTTAGAAAAATGAGCGACTTTGTTGCCAGCCTGATTTAGTGAAGTTTCTGACTCCTCTTGCAACAGTTTTTGAAAAAGTGACTTAATCTTGATAACGCAGAATGATTTTCAATGTTTCGACTGTAAGAATCCATTGGAAGGCAAACACAGAGTCAATGTTGAAGAACTTTGTCCATTTCTTCCATGCACAACAGTTTATTCTTTGTAATTTATAGCTTTATATGTGTTGAATGACCCAAAATGTTGTATTCATTATAGATTTTTTTAAAGTAGACAACTATTGGGATTCAAAAAAAAAAGTAGAGGACTAAATAGTTGAACACGGTTTTTATTTTAAACATTTCTTTTCTTATTTTGGGGGGGAAAATATCTGCTAGTTTCAGGAGAAATAAAGCAAATGCAAGAGGATTAAAGCACACGACAAAGTGAAGCTAAATCAGATTTTTGCAAGAAGAAAATATTTAAGACAAAACGGTAAAAAAAATCAGCTGGCTCAACTTCCTGGGTAGACTCACCCTTTGCATCTCAGCATCCGGGTCGGGGTGACCCTCGGCCAGAAGCCTCTGTCGGATCTCTTCCAGCTCCTCCCTCTCTCTCTTGCGGTCCCGCTCATCCATCTCCATCTCCTTTTCCCGGTCGCGGAGACGTTTCTGCAGAGCGCTGCCCCTACAAGGACGTTACAGGGAGGACGTGACAAATAGAAGAAAACCCATCACGTATAAAAATCATTACTAATAAAAATAAATTAAAAGGCAACCAACCGGTAGTATTTGGGATCATCCCGGTCATCGTCATAGTCTTCAAGGAATTCTTTTAGTCTTTTGGCTTCTTTCATCTGAGGACGATAAACAATATTTATGAGAGCAAACACAATAAACCAGTGAAATAATACAATTAAAATACAAGATGCTTGTCTTACAGTCTCGCGATTCCGCTCTTCCTCCCGCTCAACGTCCTTGCTGTAGTCACGGGACTTTTTCCTCTCCCGCATTTCCCAGTTTTTCAGCCGCTTCGGGTTTGTGAAATGAAAACTTTGTTAGTCAACTGAAATAGACTGGCTAAGTTCAACATTTGTAGTTGCTGCTTTGGTTTCAACTGTGTAAAGAGCTTGTTAATTTCATTTGGAATGTCCATTTTCATCTCTTTTTAAGTTTCATTTTATTTTGAAGCCACTTTGCAGAACAGTAAGTTTTCAGTTTTCAAAACTACTTGAAAACAATCTAAGTCATTTACATTTTCAAGACTTTTTGAATGTTTTATGTGGACTACCTAAACATGCCAGTCATTGTAAAGGTAGATTGAGAATACATTCTGTATTTTTTTAAGACATTTTATGCATCATATGCAGAGTACCTCTTCTAAAGACTTTTTGAAGGCAATTTATGTCAAACTGGGTTGATTTTCAAAACTTTCAGAAAGCAGATTGTGTCAAACATACACCAGTACATTTTGAAGAAATTTTATGTAGAAAGCATATCAAACACTTAGAAGAATGTCTTATGTGGTATTTTATGAAATATTTTGTGGCATGCCGATCTTTGACTTTTTGAAGGATGTTTGTGAAAAATGTTAACGAAAGTCAAAGAGCTTTTCATATAGGATTGCTTAATTGTCTTTTTTCTTTCTTTTTTTTTTTTGAATTACCTCCTGATATGCAGCCTCCTTATCTCTCAGTCTTCGTTCCAGTCTCCTGCGCTCATATACGTCGTCCTCATCTTCGTCACGGTCCCGTTTTTTGTCATCTCTAGCCCTCTCTCTATATAAAAAAATTTAGGCAAAAATCCAAAGTGGTCTTCACATTCTTTATTTTCCTGTGTACTGTCCTAGGAGGATTTTTTTTTTTTTTTTTTGGTTACCCGTACTTTACACAAGGAACTGACCTGGAGCGGCTTCGGGCTTCGCTGATGTCCCGACTCTTCTCCCTCTCGCGCTCCCTTGTTCTCTCCCGTTCGCGCTCCCGCTCGCGTTCCCGCTCCCTCTCCCGATCTCGGTCCCGCTCGCGTTCCCGGTCTCTCTCGCGTTCCTTGTCCCGTTCGCGTTCCTTCTCTTTCTCTCTGTCGCGACGTTCCCTTTCACGCTCACGCTCCTTGTCTTTCTCTCGCCGGTCCTTGTCCAGGTCTTGTCGTTCCTTGTCCTTCTTGCCTTTCTCCTCCTCCAATTTCTAAGGGAGAATGAGCAGAAATCCAGATGGTTTACACAGAACTTAATATTAAGAATGAAGGCTGATGTGGTAAACAAGTGGCTAACAGGTCAATGGGTTTACCAACATAAACTACAACTAATTATAACTATCAAATTTCTGGAGTCTTTGAGGATATTTTATCACAAATCAACATTTGGAACACATTGAAAATACAGCAGAAAAAAAAGATTATGAATTAGAAATTACAAATTAGAACGATAGAAAATTGCCAAAGTTTTCCAAAGTTTAGGTTATTTGGAATGACATGCTTGACATATCACCTTGTGAGTGTCGCGGAATTTGCTGATCTCTCGGGAAATCAAGTCCCTCTTGTCATCCTCTAGCTCCATGGCGTCGATATCAGCCTAACACATCCCAAAAACACCACAAACACTTGAAGAGTGACTGGGAAAAGGTCTAGGAAATGTTGCTCAGCATGTGGTCAATACCTCGTCTTTCTTGCTATTTCTCTTCTTGTGAAGTTGCCCGTTTGCGTCCAAAGAGGCCGTGAGTTCGCTCGAATACTCCCGGATGAGCACTTCGATGGCACTCTTCGCTGCCAGGTCGCGACTCAGTGTCTCGTCGTCCAGCACCTCGTCTTCGTTTTTACCATCGCCACTCGCACCCTGCTGGCCAATACAAAATCTTAGTTTTGAATGTATAGCCATGAAGTATTCTTGATGCGATAAGTTGTTGCACGTACGCCATTAGCGCTGTTTTTCTTGGCCTTCCACTCATCCAGCTGTGCCTTAGTCTTGGCATCCACTTTGACCAGCAGCTTCTTGTCACCGAGCATCAGCTCGTGCAGCAGTCGTAGGGATCGCAGTGTTGATTCGGGCTCCTTGTACTCGCAGAAACCAAACGCTTGTGGAAAAAGGAGGGGGAAAACAAGTTCAACGATCCAAATTTATCCTCGTGAGTGAAGATCCTTTTGTACACACTGAAATGAGCTCACTGCGTTTTGTTGTCTTACCTTGAAGTTTCCCTGAGGCACCTTGTACTCGCTTCCAGCTTAGAACAATACCACATTTCTGCAAAAACGGACACCACCAAGACAACATTAGCATTACTGTCCATCAATGAAATTTTTATTTAAAAGTACATTTACAGAATGGCTTCAGAAGAAGATGCGGACAATAAACTTTGTGAAGAGCTCTTTTGCGGGAACCTTTTTCAAAGCTAATGTCACCCACATAGGTTTAATAAAATTTGCTTATTTCAGCTCCAAACTCAGGGTGGCATGGCGGCAGAATGATTAGCGCATCAGCCTCACAGTGCAGAGGTCATGGGTTCACTTCCAGCTCTGGCCTTCCTGTTAGAAAATTACATGTTCTCCACATGACTGTGTTGGTTTTCTCAGAGTAACCCAGTTTCCCCATACATTCCAAAATCATGCATTGTAAGTATGGACAATACCTTGGGCGCTCTCAATTGTTCTTACGTGTGTTTGTGAGTATTAATGTTTGTTCATTTTTGTGGGTCCTGTGATTGGCTGGAAACTAGTTCCTCCTGAGGATTCACGCTTATAATAATGTATGAATGGATGGATGGTCCAAACTCACCGCCAGCAGCTGTCTGACCAGCATGTCGGACGCTTTCTCTGATATGTTGCCCACAAACACAGTGGTAGTGGGGCCGTCATCGGGCTCGACTCGGTAGGAGCTCATGTTTGGGAGCATCGGCTTCTGCGCAATAGAAACTGTGTTTGGGACAAGAACCTGCCCAAAACAAATAAAATATCAAAATGTCAGAAACCCAAACAACTGAATGTACTCTAATTTATAATAGCATAGGTCTACTATTACTCACTGGGGGAGAGGGGGTCACAACACCCATGTGAACTGGTATCATGGGAGTACCTGAAAATTGGGAGGTGGAGGGGGTGGGGTATAAGTTAGTGAGCTTCAATACCACTTTTTTTTCATATCAATACCAGTACAAATACCGAACTGCAAGGAACAATGGTAAATGCAAAACCTCCTGCTGTCCGTAATGAAAAACGGTCTCAATCTTACACGTTGTCCCTTCAGTCAGAATATCATTTACAATATATCCCACATTAACACAAAAATGTCCCAAGTCCCAAAAACAGGAAGTTGGGACACAGTTATTTCAATGTGAAAAACAGACTTTGAGTAACATAGAAATACACTTTTTTGTGAAAGTGCAGCCCTCCCACTACTATAACAACCACAGTACAGTCACTAATGACACAACGGCGAATCAGATATTGAATAATTTGCCTCTATTGCTTCTGTGATGGTTGTCAAATACTACATGTAAGGTGCCTGCCTGCATGCTCTGTGGGGCAAGGAAGATTAAACATGACTAATCAATATAAACGCATGCGTAAATAAATATTTGTTCAATCATAAACAAGTTATATTGATTTGATTAAATGACTTTTATTGGGTTTATTTCACGCGACATAAAAAATGCCCTCAATGTTAGAGTAAAAGGGTCCTAATCGTAACACATTTTTAATATTTGGAAGGTCCCATACATAAAGATGACAATTCAGATACTAGATCAAATTTGGTCAAATTGTGTGTGGGTTGCTACAATAATGTCAAACAGAACATCACATTCAAAGATTCTCTTCAACCGCATACTGTATGTCCAGTCAGAAATGTCACATGATCCCTGATCAAAAACAGAGAAGCTATCGGGTATATGCCAATATAGGCCGAGCTTTGAGTGATGATGTCCAAACACAGGGGTTTTGATGTCCTTGGTTAAGAAGAGGAAAACTTTAAAAACAGCCTTATTGTCTTGTGTTTACGTGTATGCCATGGACTAAATTGCGACGAGAAGTTTTGTTGTTGTTGGAGTGCTGTTTCAACACAGGTTGGGAACTACAGACGTGCCAAAAAAAAAAAAAAAAAAGATTCATATAAGAGTCGAAATTACCATTTGCTATGATTTAAATCAATTTAAAACATCACAATGTCGATATTAAAAATAAAAAGAAAGCAATACGCTTCCTGTCTGGTTCAGTTTGCTGTCCGCTTCTGTACTATGTCAGAGGCGTGCTGTGCAATGATATCACCGACCGTTCTGGCTGCTGGTACGATACACAAAAACAAAGTGGAGGACAGACACCTTCTCCCACTCAAGCCCATGTGACTCGATCTCGTTTGCCCCCCCCCCCCCCCCCCCCCCCCCCCCTCCACCCGGGTGAACATAACAAACGGATCTAATTGGAGATCAAACAGTCAATACTAGCAGTCGGTACTAGCTATTTGCTAGCTCTGGTTGGCTGGTTTTGTGCTTGCCAAGCTGAGTACGCGGAGGGGACAAAACTGAGCTTGCAGAGCGAAAATTTGAACGAGAGGAGGAGGCCTATGGTGAGTGAGCGATGAGAGATTTTCAACGGGCAAAATCTTTTTCTGAGCTCAAAATCTTTCACTGCTTGCTTATCGCTCGCTCAATGCATTTTTCTGTGCTCCAAATCCAATATTACTCGCTCCAAATCCATTATTGCTTGCCCAATACATTTTTCTGTGCTCAAAATCTATTATTGCTCTCTCAAAATCTTTCATTGCTTACTCACGAAAGTGGAATAGATATAATTCCATACGACACACGACTATCCTCGCTCTTGCACGTGAATTAAATAACAAGAACAAATATTTATACGGAACAAAAAGCAAATGGTCTGTAATCAACACAACATAAATCTTCAGCATGTTCACAAAATAAAACAAGATAAAATACAATGTAGGCATACCCCAAATCCCAAATTAATCCACACACACGTTACTCCCATACATTGTAAATGAATGAAAATACTGTCTACTGTACTCAATAAAATGTTACAATTGTGATTAAAAAATGCTCCCAATATGCTCAGAGACGAACAAATTGGCACACGTTTCATGCTTTGCACATGTTCTCAATTTACCTGCTGGCTTAAAAAAGTTTATTATTAGTTTATTACATCTTGTTTGTCATAAATGTACTAAGAAATATTAAAATTGTTCATTTCGGAAATAGTTCACATAATATTTTACCCCTGCAATTACCTGTGAAATGACAATCTATCCTGTTCTACGTTTATATTTTGGTTTTACTATCTTATTTTATACTATATATATCTATACAATTTCTAGCTATCTTCAAGGAGTAGCAGTTGTCTACATGTTATTTATGGGGGAAGTCATGTTCTTGCAAAAAATAAACTTAGCATATGGAAAAAAGGGTCACTGTTTCCCTCTTTATTTTATTTTAAGTTTGTGTGATGCTTCTTTCCACCGCTTTAGATTGAACTAGAAATCATTTTTTATTCAATCGAATTAAATCATTTTGAATCAAAAATCGTTTTGAATTATAGCTATCTTCAAGGAGTAGCAGTTGTCTACATGTTATTTATGGGGGAAGTCATGTTCTTGCAAAAAATAAACTTAGCATATGGGAAAAAAAGGTCACTGTTTCCCTTTTTATTTTAAGTGTGTGTATTTAAGTGTGTGTGATGATTCTTTCCACCGCTTTAGATTGAACTAAAAATCATTGATTTAATCGAATCAAACCATTTTGAATCAAAAATCATTTTGAATCGAAAATCGATCGTGAATGGCTTTCCACCCCTATTGGGAACCTTTAAATTAAAGCATTTACTATTTTTAAAAGTGTCTTTCAAAAAGTGTTTTTACCACGAGCTGCTAATTACGTACCTGGCGGACCTGGTGGGACTGGCGGCACGGTTGGGACGGGCGGGCCAAAGGTGCCAAACCGGGGCGGGGGAAGGCCGGGGGGCAGCTGGGGGATGCTCAGCGGCTGGCGGTTAAGTGTAGGAGGGAACGACATCGTGAGGGGAACCAGGAACCTGCGACGAAAAGACGACATTCCAGCTCAACGCCAACTCGTTCACAAATACACTTCAACCACATCTTAAAGCGCCAATACGGGAAAGGATAAACTTATTAGAGCATAAGGCGGTTCTTCTTTCCTAAACAAAAAAGACAAAAAACCGCGGCCGGCCTTCTTACAAGTGTGCTAGTTAGCTTTAGCACAGATAGCTCGTGTTAGCTCCGTGGCCTTGCTAGCTCATGTTAGCGAGAAGGAAGCTAATGTTCCGAGTTACTTACCTATAAAAGGAGATTTAAAAGGGTTAGGCCGGCAACGGTGCTCGTTCGCCAGAACTCAAGCCCATTAAACGGACAAACCGAATAAAGTGTATCACGAGTGCAGCTTCGGCGTTTGTAATGACACCGGTACTCTTCAGAACACAAGAAAATAGAGGGACCCTTTTTCTTCTCGAAGAGGATCATGGGAAAACGGTGAACACTTGCTCAAGCTATGGTGGCCGAGAGGTTGCATAAAACACCAACAAAAAAGACGTGTTATTCATTTTAACTTGATAGTTAAAAAAATTAAAGAGTGGGGAAATTAAATCGCTTATTTAATAAACGAATATTAAATGTACTTTTCAAAAACAATAATTTTTGAGCGTTCTAGTTGGAGTAGTACCTGATACCACTTGATTACACTGACTCATTTACTACACAACTAAACTACCACGAAATAAAAATGTATGTGTTTGGTATATGAATATATTGTACTAAACAATCAGCATTGAAACTGATCATGTTTATTGTGTGCTGATTATCATTTTAGTCCATTACACAACAGTATAAACTGTACTGTATTAGGTGGGGCTGAATGATTTTAAAAACCATCTAGCTGCATTGTTTCCATTAATGTTGAGCTTGCGATTTAGTTACTTTAGTACTCTTCCCGGTATTTACTTTTTTTTTTTTTACAAACACAAGTAATTACAGTATCAGTGTAGTTCATACGTTATATTTCTTTAGTTAACATTAAATAAAAGTAAATGAACTGTAAATTAATACGAACGAAAGTTTATTGGACTATTTCAAGTTCGTTGCTTACTTAAGCATGAACTAGACAATTTCACAAAATTCTAACAAGAGTGGCATGAACATAAGTCATAAATTTGTTTAGAACAACAATGCAAACAATTATGTGGTTTTATTACTTCAACTTTTCATGTTTCATGCTCATATCACTTTTATGTAACTGCCTCAGCCAAGTTGTCTGCTGACTAAATAAAACAGTGATATGTAAACGTGGATTTCTACAGCACTGAACATATTTGGACAATGTATATGTCTACTTATAACTTATTTTATAAAACAGCATTCCTTAATATTATACTTGAAGGAAAATTACATAATTTAACTGAGTGGGGGGAAAAATAAACAGTATGTGCATAGTGTTAAACGCTACAATCCCGTTCAATGTGTTGCTTCTTCCGTTGTGCGCGTCTTGGCCACCAGAAGGCAGTATAATACATACAGGCAGACAATAAAGAACCTTGTCCTACAAGAAGTGACTAAAATGGTGTAAATGTGTCATTTTATATAGAGGATAGAGAATAAATAAACTTATAAGTATTGTTACATTATCTGTGTTCACGGTGCTCGAAAATCTGTCTTCAAATATTCGTTGCTTCTAGAATTATTAAAGCTAAATGTTAGCATGTAAATGGTATTTTTCATTATATTAATGCATTTAATTGTTAGAAGTTAGTTATGCAAATGTTGGAGTTGTTCAAAATACACAATGTACAATTATCTTTACTTTTAGGTTTAGAGGAAATGTCTTTAAAGAGCTTGAAGCCTCCTTTTGGGTAATTGTTTACGATGATCCAAAACGCTAGTTTTGAATTGAGTGATTGAATCAAGTGATCGTTGTCATTCTTTGTGACATTTTTCTTAGGTAGCGTGTCCTTCGAGATTTTTACAATGTCAAATATTTGCCCTGTATAAAAATTGAGTAACAGTACTTGTCCGATAGGCTTTCAATAAAAAAGTGATAACGCCCATGTTATAAATAATCAACAAAAAAAAAAAGTGATAACGCCCTTGTTATAAATAATCAATCATTGAACGAAGCGCACCTTTATACAACTCGTGGGGGGGGGGGGGGGGGGGGCACTCTTACTGCGGATCTTTATATAATGTAAGATTAAAGTAAGCGACCTGCTTCTGTGTGCGCGTGATGGTGTTTGCGTGTTTTGTGTAATGTGATCCATGTTTTTGACCAGCACGTGGTTAAAAGCTGCGTTTGGAACAGATGTCACAAGGTAAACAATCCCATCAATCCGCGCTCCGCTGCTTCCGTCCGTGGAAATTTCCACCCTTAAAAGCCCAATCGGTCATGCACCGCTTGTCCCCCCGCCAGTTCCAAAGAGACCACGCCTTCAACACGGAGCCATTATTTTTGCCGTGTCTTATTGGTCGATGTGAAGGTGTGTCACGTGCTGACGTCATTGGCTGTGGAATTAAGAAGGTTGCGCTCAGTAAGTGGACAGACAAATATACGGCACATTTTACTGCGTGCGTTTGGAAAATAACCAGACAGGAAAAAAAAGGCAAATAACCCAAGACGGTCCCCAATTTCTTCCGCTTGTTCCATCTCATAAATATTAAGTGGCTGCCGTAGGCTTCCATCAAACCGGAACTTGTAACGGGACAGCTCACGTTTGGTATCCGAACAAGAGGCAACATCCCGCCGGTCTTTCATCAGACGCGCGGCGGGGATTCAAGAGAAGAGGAGAGGAGATCCACATGGCGCTCAGAGGACAATTGCTAAGACTTGCCCGCACTCGGGTGTTCGCGGGCGGACAGCCTAGTCGAGCCCAGTCGGTGGCTGTTTTGGGGGCTCCTTTCTCACGAGGACAGGTAAAAAAAAATGCATCATGTTTTTAATTAGCAGACATAAAAGCCAAATATGTCCCATTATTAATAATATTCGATACTATGTATTATGTCCAGATAAGAAGAGGCGTGGAACACGGGCCTAAAGTCATCAGGGATGCGGGGCTCATCGAGCGGCTCTCCGGTTTAGGTGAGCTGCATCGGCGTTACATAACCAGATTTGAACCGTCGTTACCTCACTCGGGTATTTATACACTCGCGTATTTATTTTACTCACACGCAAGAGTTGTCCTCCGTACAATATAATTTGGGGAATGATTTATGCTATCCGTGAAATCTATTTGAAATTAGTTTTATTTTTAAAATAAACCGCAATGGCGTCTTATCCCCACGTGCTTGCAAGGCGCATGCTCAGAAACTCCAGACAATGAAACTACAATCTTCTTTCCTAAACCGCAGTCTGCAGTAGAATAAAGATTTGTTTCTTTCATTTTTTGCGGTGAATTCTCACGGATGGAGTGTCGCGGCACTTCCCACTCCCACGCGCGCACACACGTCATAAAGGGGATTTTACAGTTTGAGGCCAAAAAAAAAAAAAAAGCATGCTGGTTTACTCACCTTTAACTGGTGCGTTGGAAAAAACAATGGTTGCCTTAAATAAAAAAAAACATATTTTCATGATTACCAACTGTCGATAGGAAGAATGTATTTTATGATTACCAACTGTTGATAGGAAGAATGTGTTTTAAAAATCCGTCAACAAATTTTGCCTATTTATGGATCAGAAAAGGATAGACACAAATATTGGTGTCAATTTGAGCGATCTTTCTGGGTTGTTTTGTACAAAACAACACAATTTTTAATTAATTGGTTAAATCAACCCAGTTTTGGAGGAGGTTTTGTGCAAAACAAACCAGAAGTATGGGTCAAATAGACCCAAGTACTGTATTGTGTCAGTCCTTTTTTTGGACACCCCGTTTTTTGGGTTATTCAAGACCCAACGTGAGTGTTAAATCTTTGTTAACAATCATTAAACAGCTGACCGGGCAGATATTACATCACTGTTCTTTTCTCTATGACTTAAAAAAAATAGTTGCTTCGAATATCCAGGTCCATGTAATTAATTAACCGCTACAAGCACACATTTCTTTTGAACTGGTGAAACACAGTCATGTGAACAGGAACCAAGGTGAAAATTTAGCAAGCCCGCAAAATATAGTTTGTGGAAACAATTATTGGTGAATGAAATTAACTCATTGAATCCCAAAGACATATTTATCCTTCTTTCCCCAAGTGTCCTGACATTTAAACCCAGATTTTGCCCTTGGGCCTTACAGTACATCATATGTGAGTTACTAGGACAGTACATGCTAGTGCGCTTGCTATAATTACCCCCACAATGGAATGCGTCCGATTAAAAAGCCATACTGTACATCCTGTACGTGAGTGTTTGCTTTCACTCGCCTGCACTTTAAACGTATCATAAAAAGCAACCTGGATTGGCCCTGACATTGTGATATAGGCCTACACGGGTGCTACACGTATAGTAATTAGTACTTAACATAGTTTAACAAAGTAGGCAACGTGCTACGGATTTTAACAATTGTTAAAATGCTTCATAATGGTGGCAGAGGTTTATTTAGCCTTGGAATTTATAGAAGCGAGGTGTCTTACTTGCATGTTTTTCATGGAGCAGAATTTTTAGAGAGGTATGAAGTAGAATTTCTATCATTTCTTATTCATATATACTGATAAAACCTTTGAAAATATCATTTATTTGTGCATACAAATTATAATGCATAGCGTACCAGAAATCTACAAGGGGGTCTTTTTTCTGTGAAATTTTAAAATACAACAACTAAAAATAATACACAAACTTAGAAAAAAAAAATCTTTATTGACCATAGTGAGGCTTGCTCTTCTTTTTGACTCGAGTGCCACAAGGGGTTGTGAAATTTGACAAAATATCCAGACCAGGAGCAGACAGATGGAGTGTTTAGATAATCTACCTCATAAGAGGAAAAAAATGCGGGTTATCAAGAAAACGTGCTTTTTATTCAATAGAAAATGAACAAAAACATTCCAACAGTGTTATTCAAGCCCCATGTATTTAACTATGAATTGAAATGACTTACAACAATTGAAAATTAAATGAACAAAAGAAAACTTTTTTTTAAATAGAATTTTAAAGCACTAACCGATCTGCTATCCTTCGGATTATTAACGCTATGACTCCTGATTTATATTTTCTTCAAGCTTGGCAGGCCGGATTAAAAAGGTTAAATGGGCTGCATATGGCCCCCGGGTCATAGTTTGCCCACAGCTCATGGCTCAAACTGTAATGTTGATTTATTCAGGTGTTTATTGAGATGGTGCGGCAAATTAATGGCTGAGGGCTACCAATGTTTCAGCAAATGTATTGTTAATTACTAAATTACCAATAATTATATGTTTAAAAAAAGGGGTATTTATAGCTCAAATCTTGTCCAATCCATTACTATGGCCTGAAATGGTTGGGCACATGGCGGCTACGTTGATGGAGGACCTTCATGGGCTTTCAAGAGTCAATGTTATTGATTTAATTTTGGCACTTTTGATCTTCCATACGGAAGCACTTTTCACAAATGCAACCTTGCATATTAAAAGGAGGACTTCGGAATTGTCCTTGACCGTCTATTCCTGTCATGTCTGCTAAGGGTAATGGGCCACGCAGAGGGCCTCAATGCAGCACAGTAAGAAGACACTGTCATCTGGATTTATGTTGCACACACGAACTCCCGATATGACCTCGACATCCATCGGTTAGGAGAATGCGCTGCTTTGATATCCAGCGCAAACTGCTTGGACAGAAATCCAACCTCGAGAGTTGATGGGGTGGGTCAGCGGTGTCGCGAAAGGAATGTATGCAGTCTTTTGTACTGTAGGATGACTCATCACATTGAAAGCTACGCATGTAGATGTTACATCACTGGGTTTGCATGACTGAACTGGAAAAGTCGAGAATAGGGTACAGCGTCACCCTTCTGTCTGGTACGTTGTTATTCAAATTGGACAGCAACTGGACAAAACTCGTTATGTCGTTTCTATTTCAAATCAAAATGGCTGATTTCCTGTATTATTTCATTATGAGCATTTTTTGGGGTAGGTCTGGGTGTATTAGACATGACGACCAATAGCGATAGAAGATGAATTCAATTTGATTTTTTTTTTTTTTGTGTGTGTGGTTTCAGATTACGCCGTGCACGACTTTGGCGACCTCAATTTCCACTACCCGGAGCTGGATGAGCCCTACATGAACGTGAAGTTCCCTCGCACAGTGGGCGCCGCCACAAAGAAGCTTTCGGGTGCTGTGAGCAGAGCGGTCGGTGCCGGTCACACCCTGGTCATGCTGGGTGGGGATCACAGGTAACCACAGTACCCGCCAAAAACCATTAAGGTGTTTTGCCTATCTAAATCTCATTTTTCTTTTCACGCAAAGCCTTGGTATCGGATCAGTGACGGGCCACGCCCAACAGTGTCCTGACCTGTGTGTCATTTGGGTTGACGCTCACGCCGACGTGAACACGCCCGAGACGTCGCCGTCGGGGAACCTCCACGGCCAGCCGGTGGCTTTTATGCTCAAAGAACTGCAAGACAAGGTAGTCGAGATCAGATTGTAGACGATGACTCATCTACCGCTGTTCCAAGTCTACTTCACGTGTTTCTGCATGTTCTACGCAGGTGCCAGATCTCCCGGGGTTCTCTTGGGTGAAGCCGTTCCTTTCCTGCAGGGACTTGGTGTATATTGGACTTCGAGATGTCGACCCCGGCGAGTAGTAAGTATCTTGTCAGAAGCCATGTCAACTCAATAATAAGAGGCAAAAAAAAAAACATTCAGTGCCATTGACGGCTATAGACGTAAAAAAATATTTTTACTATGAACTTATTCACTACCACCATTGGCAGCGATTTAAAAAAAAAAAAATCCTTATGTACTTTAACCATTTACATCCATTGTATATAAGTAACACCTGTGTCATTATTTATGAACCATAAATCCATACCATAACCTTGTATCTTCAAATATATATATGTATATGTGTGTGTGGTAAGCTCATTTTGGGGACCTGTCAAGGCAAAAGAAATAATTATTTTTACAAGCAATTATCAGGTGAGCAAGCAATGAACTTAAGCAAAGAATTGACCAGGATGTTACTACAATATAATATAAAATACAACAATATAAAACACATAGTACAACATAAATTAAGGATACATATTTTAAATTTGTCTCACATTCAACTACTAGTAATGCAAACACATGACAAGAATTAATGTCCTTATAGCTTCATTAACTACACTACACAATAAATTCTGTGAATCAAAATGGAAAGTTTTTTTCTTCTTTTACAAACATATTTAGTGTTGTCCACTGCGATTTGCTGGTCTCCCTGTGAATAGTTGCAACCGGCCTATAACTGACACCTGTTTAAATGCATTGGGAGGAAACAAGCACCATTTTACTCGATATAAATTTTGAACAAATCGGCCAATCAATTGGTAATCAATTGTTTCACAGCCATATCCTGAAGAATTTGGGAATCCAGTACTTCACAATGAGGGATATCGACAGACTGGGCATCCAGAGGGTCACAGAAGTCGCCCTTGATCATGTGTTGGGAAGGTAACACGCAATATGATTGGCTTCATTTAAAGAATTCTTTCAAGTTTTTTTTGTTTTTTTTTTTAACATCATGCCCAATAGAAAACAAAGACCCATCCACTTGAGCTTCGACATTGACGCGTTCGACCCATCCCTGGCGCCTGCTACGGGAACGCCGGTGAACGGAGGGTTGACCTACAGGGAGGGCATCTACATCACAGAGGAAGTTCACAACACAGGTACACATACACGGACGTTGATCAAAAACTCTGGATTGTGCAAGAATGAACAAGATCAGGATACAAGCATTGAAAAAAGACACTAGCGAGCTGAAATTTCACCCAGATGGTGATAACGTGTCAAAGATCAATATGTGTTGACCACTTGGTCATCACACTACCAGGAATGTGCCATCCCTTAGTTAAAATTTTGCAAGGACGTGAAAGAAAATTATCCCCAAAAAATCACTATCAGTGTTGAACAAAATAATGTTCACGTAAAAGCGAAACCATATTTTTCCAATGTCATAAAATAAATCTGTTTGTCATGAAGGGTTCATCTTTCCGTTATATGAACTTACCAATATGCACATTGCATCAGCAAATAGTCATCCTGTACCTCCCAGAAAGTGTGTGACCAAACCCTGTGCAGTGTGACAAGTGCAAAAGTGACTGTAGAGCCTTGATATAAAGACGTCTGGGGGCTCAGTCATCCAGAAGGGATCCAAAAGTAACCAGTGCCAATTCAGCTGCCTCAGACATCTGCTCTAGTTTCTGTCTGGACACCAGACCTCCACGGTGTTGCGTAACAGTCTTGTCCAGCCAGGAGGTGTTGAATTTGACCTAGGACATACTGGAGGACACAAAGGTGTCTGGTTTCACACTTAGTGTTATTCAGGAGGCACTTAAAACAGCGTCAACTGGCTGTGGTGGCTCTGCTATTTATCCTGGATGCCCCATCATAAATTAAGGACATTCCTCAAGACCCAATTGTGATAGTGTGCCCCTTGTAGAACTAAAGGTGATGTTCTTGGAGAGGGGGGAAGCAATGGACAGGGTCATCCAGGAAGTTAGTCAGGACCAGCCGAAGTGATTGGGTACAACTATCACCCAGGACCTAAAAAAAGGACTTTGTCTGCTAGCTAGCAAGAGAATGTGGTCGTTACCTTTATTGAATATTGTGGTCATCGTTGTGCAGGTCTGCTGTCGGTCATGGACCTGGTGGAAGTGAACCCCGTGGTGGGGGCGACCCGGGCGGCCGTTGAGGCCACCGCCTCGCTGGCCGTCGACGTCATCGCGTCGTCACTGGGGCAGACGAGAGAGGGCGCCCACGGGGTCATCGACGAGATCCCCTCGGCTAAGGAAGATGACACTGAGCAGCTTCGTCTTTGAGAGCTCAAAGCAAAACAGTGATAGACTTCTTCCAGCACCGCTCAAGCATTCCAAAGTGTTGCGTCCAAAACTACAAAAAAACAAAAAAAAAACTGAATCCATTAGCTGACGTATTAGGTTTTATTTTGGTCCACTTTGTTCATTGTGCTGTATTTCACCGTCTCAAAAGGTTTGCCATGTAAAGCCTAGACAATTTAAACAGCAAAGCTTAATAATTTATTTTGCTATTTTATGTAAGAAGGCATGGATGGATGCCTGCTATTTATTTTGTTTGGTTTACAAGCAAAAGAGCCTGCCTCAAAGGTGTGATTAGAAACAACGTGACAGTATTTTTGGAGCCGTAGTTGAAAACTAGAAATTAAGTATGCACTTTTGGACCAGATGTGGTTATTGTATTATTCTTGATGCTTTACTTTTTTCATTTACAACAAAAAAAAAAAAAAACAAAAAACAACTGTATGTGAATAGAACTTGAATGTTACACAAAGGTAATTTCAAAGCTGCAATTTTGTATCATTTAAACCACTATACTGACTGGCATTTGCATTATTGTATTAAATAGTTTATTTTCTGGTCTGACATCTAATGATTTAGTGTCTGAGTGGCTTTTTTTTTCCTCCAGTGCTGAATCTTTGGACCAACACATGCGATTGAATGGTCTAAAAAGGCTCGCAAATTAACAGCTATTAAATTGATTACAATAGTACTTGTAGTAATTGATTACTTTAGGTACTTAAGAATTGATTAGGTACTAACAGTACAAACTAGTTATTTAGGTATTTAAGAAATCAATTTAGGTAATTAAACACTAAACAATTATTTCATCCCAAAGTTATTAAAATAAGTGATGGGGTTCTAAAGAGCTAAATTGAAACTAGTTCATGTATAATTACTATTTTAGTGCATAATTAATGGAAGTATAATTCATTTGGTACTAAAATAATTAGGTACTAAAAGTACTAATTTATTATTTTGGTATTTAAGTAATCAATTTAGGAAATTAGACACTACATTGTGTAATAAGTACCAAAATAATTGATTATTTAGGTACTAAATTACTAAATTGAAACTTATTCATGTATAATTATTACTTTATTGCGTAATTACCTGAAGTAATTGAATTCAATTAGCACTAACTACTAAAGTAAGTAAACACAATAATTGCTTTGTAAAATAAATACCAAAGTAATTAATTACTTTAGGAACTGAAGTACTAAACTGAAACTGATTTATGTATCATTATTATTTTAGTATGTAATTACTTTGAGTAAGTGAATTTAGCACCAGCCATTGCCAAACACTCTTAGCCATGCACATGAGAAAAAAGTGAAAAAGATATAAAATACCTGAGAGTCAATGTCAGGACTGGAAAAGTGTATAAATATGTCTTTGGGGTTGAATGGACTAACATCTTGAGAAAAGCAAAAACAAATTTGAGTGCCGCTATTAAAAAAAAAAGCATCTTTTCAAAGGAGTTCCTTTTGATTCAGTCTTCAACCAAAGTTTTTTTTTTTTTTTTTATTAACCATAGCTAATTTTCAACCAAAGAGGAAGCATGAATTTGAAACAGTTCTTTGTTTACCCTCCAAGGAGTTTACAAGGATAAAATCTCTTAACCACAAATTTCTGATGTTTATCAACAGATGAGGAAGTGGGTTCATTATTTTTAGACGCGCCGTGAAAAGAAACAAAATATTCATAAACAAAAGAGAAAGTGGGTAGTTGTAAAATGATTGTTATTTCAGGAAACAATAACATTGACAATCATTTTATCCATAAAATGAATAATTCCAAGTAATGTACAGAACGTAGATAAATCAAGAAGATTTGAAAAAAATGAATATGGGCTATTTTCATCAGTGAAAATAACTAGCAGATGTTTTTTTTTTAAATAACTGATCAGATTTTTGGCCATTAGCATCATTGTTAAATCTGACTATTTTCTGTACATTGATCAGTGTTCAGATTAGTGTAAAATAAAGAAACCTGAGCAATATAAAGCAAAGTAGAAACAATGAAGACGAACTGTGCTATCTGGTTTTATATTGACTATTGCTAAGTTAAGTACTGTACCTCATTTTAATACGCAGGGTGCCATAGATGATGTTCTGGGTCCAGTACCGCCTTCATTGAACATCCTCTCTGTCCTCAGGTGTCTAAAACATCTTTCCAGAGGGATTTCTTTGCATTCACAGTCTGCTCATACAGTGCACATTTTATTGTTTTGTTTTTTTTTGTGGTGAGGAATCCTCATCCAAATGTCCTCAAGGTCCCAAAAAAGAAGGTCAGGACACCGGTTTTTCTTTTTCTGCCCTCATCATCGGAAGAACTTGAGGTAAACGACAGCGCCCAGAATGGCCAGTTCCATGAGAATGATGACGGCGAGCAGCAGCTTGTTGGTCATGACCCTGGCGGGAATCAGCAAAGCACGTCAGCCAATGTTATGTGTTACTAATACAGTATATGCAGTGGAACAGGAGAAATCGACTGCACAAGAAGGACATTTTCTCTAATTTTAACATTTTTGAAAAATTGGCTTTTTTTCTTTGTGTCACTAATACAGTATATGCAGTGGAATAGGAGAAATCGACCGCACAAGACGGACATTTTCTCTAATTTTAACATTTTTGAAAAATTGGCTTTTTTTCTTTGTTTGGAAGCTACAAAAGGATTATTTTTCTTTTTATTTGTTTATTTTTTCTTCTGACTATAAGCCACAACTTTTTTCAATGATTTGAGCCCTGCATGTTATAGTTCAGTGCGACTTAAAATTTGTCACGTGTAAATTTGATTGCTACTGTGTGTGTATGTGTGTCTATAAATATCCCAAGGCAGGCATGTTCGGTCTGTTGAAGATGTCGCTGTAAACAGGCAATTAAAAAATGTTTCAAAATTGTAAAAAACTACCAAAAACAATCTTTCTGGGTAAATATCTGGTGTCCAGTGCATCTTATCCGTGACAAAAATTATAGTTTGCCCTACTTTAGCAGCTGCGGCCTACATACTGGTGCGGTTTATAGCCTGAAAAATACGATAGCCTTATCTGGAAACTAAAGGAAGTCACATCTAAGGTAAACAAAGACTAAACAAATTCAATTGATCTCTTCTGAATTCTATTTCTTTCGACTTTGGAGCTTCCACCGCTCAACCAGATTAAAACTGAGCTCTCACTTACCGTCGAGACATAGAGCGAAGGATTTTCCGCGTGCGACTGAGGTTCTCTCCTGTATTTACCAGCTACAAAAACAAAAAAACAAACAAACACAATGGGTAACAGGAAGTGTCATGCTATCTAATCTGTAAACAAACAAAAATCAGCATATGCCAGGGGACAATGTGTCTTCCGTCATGCTTTTGGCAGTATTTTTCAATTTGTTTTCAATGGCTTCAAACCAATGTGAATATCCATTTGTCATGTAAAAATAAAAATTGCAGACAGTTTACAACAGCAAATAAACTGCAATAAAACTGGATAATCTGGGATAACTGATTTTGTATTATTTTCTAAAGAGGACAAATTATTAGGTTACTTTGATGAAATGAAAAGTTTAAGATATGTCTTGACTATGACATTCTGAAACATCACATTTCAGACTGCCACTCTGTAGACACTCACTCTGTCCCTGGCTCGATCCAGCTGCTCCCGCTGGCCGCCGAGCTCCTCTATGATGTCGGTGCCGATGTGCTCCGTCTCAGCTGCGAGACGCTGACTGCGCTCAATGCTCTGGCTGGCATTGTTCAGCGACTCGGTGCCCTGCAGGAGCAAGGCCCGCTGCGACTGTGCGCGCGTCTGGACAAAGAAGGACAAATCATTACTCTGGGATTTGTGAAAAATTGAGTGAAATTGGTTTTCAAAGTTCTATTGGCTCTCTCGGCAAAAATAAAACAATTAAAATGAGTTTGACACCCCTTGCCTACTGTTTTTAAGAAGTATTGTGACAGTCCTTCAAAATAAACATGCCAATCTGGTATGTCCACATTGTCACCACACTCACACTTTGTTGGTTTTGAGATGAATAGATACCGCCGAGACTCCCGTCCGACAGCGGCTGGGTCGAGCTCTTGGCGTCCCGCTGCAGCTTGGCGAGGTCGCGCTGGTATAGACGAAGTTTGGTTCTCATGGTATTCCGGTAGGCCGGTGGAGCGTCACGTAGCTCCTCTTCCATCCCTTGCAGCTGTCAGGAAACAAGAAAACTAGTGCATTAGGTTTTGCATTCCAAGGGAGGATAAAAGGCTGAAAATGGGAGAGAACTTTGGAAAGAATTCCTATGGTGTTAGGACACAAGTTTAACCACAAGCCAAGAAATTGGTTGGACGAGCCTATATCAAGTTTACACAAGCTACACAAAAAACTTCTTAGGACCAATGACGCCCACAAATTAGCAAAAATGACCAAATTATGAGACAAAAAATAGTATTTTAGAACACTGCAACAGATATTGAATTGAAATTCCACACAGAAAGCATGTTATTGATGGCAGAATGGGTCAAAATGGTATATTATTTGGTTTATTGACCATTTTTGCTCTCGGGAAGTCCCACCACTGAAACGACGATTTCAGGGGGAAAAAATGTTTGACGTATGCCTGTTCAAATTTTTATTTAATGATATCATATACAGTATATGCTGAAAACATGACTAGGTAGTTAACCATTCCAAAACAATGAGTGACTCACAATTTCTTCTGCTTCCTCTTTCCTCACATCGAAGGTCCTCAACAAGCCCTTCTTCTCCTCTGCGGAGAGAACACAACACAAATGTTTTTTTTGTTTGTTTGTTTTTTCATTAGTGTTTTTGAGCTAGCGAACTGTAGAATTCTAGATTTGTTTTGTACCTCCATGGCTCCTTAGCAGCCTCTCCGGTATTAGCTTTAACTCCTCGTACAGGGACCTATAAATCTCATGCAACTTCTCAAATTCCTCCGACGACATTTTGATTGAGTCGGAGACTCAAATTTGGCTCCTTTTGGAAGTTTACTAGGGATATCAATGAACCAGATGAAGTTAGCAAGCTGTGGGCAAAACAAATGATTTCCGCATGATGGTCCTCGTGATTGAGTGGCAACAAATCCCTCCAGATTAAAAATCAAACAAGGTTATTTTAAATGCTTTTAAACATGATAATTACACCTTCCGCGCGTGTTTAAAATTTTGTGTTTTGTACTATAATAATAATAAAATATATGTTCTATTTTAATCTATCGTTAAAGTGAAGAAACTAATGACAATTATACAGGCGCATTTTAGACACCTATTATTGGTGTCTTCTGGATAATGTAGTACTCAGCAGCAAATATAAACGCTTGTCTTTTTGTTTTAAATATGTTTAACTTAATGGCCATATTTAAAATAAATTGTCACTTACCTTCGTGTGCTTGTTCATGTCACAATTTTTTGCCTGCAATGACGATTAATACGTCAGGTAATTCGCAGTAAGAATAGAAAGTAGTTAAATATAATATCGTTAAAAAAATAAATGACAGAAATTTTCTATTGAAAGTTTGGCACTTTATTCCTATAATGGCTCAATATGCATGGATCTAAAATTGTTAAAAAAACAAACAAACTATACATACAACTTTGTAGAAATGCAGACATTCCTTTTCAACGTATATTTAAAAAATAATTTTAGAGCTAGACATTGTCATAGAATAGGGTTGTAATTTTACTTAATTATTTTATGACTAATTTTTCCTCCCTATAATTAGGTCGTATTCGATTTTTTCCCCTTCTCATGCAGTCATCCATAGGCTGGAACACTTTTAATACACAGACTCCCTCTTGTGGTGTGAAAGAGAATCAATCCAGCAATTATATTTCTGAACCGCTTATCATTTTAAAACTGCTGTCTTTTGTTTTTTACAATGTTCGAAAGGAACCACTTTTTTATTTCTCATTAACCAGATGACCTGATCTAACAACATAATTAAGGATATGTATTGCAAAGGTTATATTTTACTTTCAAAGAATCCCCGTGATTCTATCGCACAATCTGTAAAACCTACACATCCCATGATGCCATTCGCCGGACATTGCTCCACTTGAGCCTTTTTTTTTCTTCCACACATCAGCTGTTGTACGAGCAAGAGCCTCCTGCAGCATCCCCCGTGCTACAACGATGTGGCTTTTCTTACTCTTCGCCGGTCTAGCAGCGGTGACATTTCTGGTAGTTTTATTCGCTCCTCACATACGGTAAGAACCAATCTTTAGACGTTTTGACATGGAGTCGTGTGAAAGCACGTATTTTGCGCACGTTTGGCACATTTCGTTCAGCATTAGCACAGCAAGGGAGATCCACGCCGAAATAAATAATAATTTACGTTTTGTGTTTTCGTTCTAATTTCACGCGATATCGATCTCCAATTGAGAATCTATGCGATCGAATATTACGGGGGCGTGGATCGACACCGTTCGGGCCAATCGGGAGGCTGCGCGTGGGCGGGAACAACATCTGTAAACCGTGGCCAGCTGCGCCATTGGTCACGAGCTCGCCGCACGCCATGGTGTGCTCGTACCTCTTGATTTCGCCCACGCAGCGCGCGTGAATAATTAAGCCGACCATATATTTTGGAAGGGGGCTCAAAACTTTTTAGAAATGTATTAACAAGGTTTAAGGAAATGTATTACAAGGTTTAAGGAAAACCATGATAATAAAAAAATTGGGGGGGGAGAAATAATACATTTTTTTTTCTAGGTTTTGTAAATCTGGGTCATTTTACACAAAGTGTTCCCCATTAATTGTACAAAAATATGGTAAAAAAACAAAACAAAACAAAAACACACAGTATATATATCCTGTAAACATTGTGGCGGTCTCGTCGTTGGCACACTATTTCGACTGGAACCGCTTTCATTTGAGGAGTTTCTCCTCCATTATCCATAAAACATTAACCCCAAGTTGGGTAGCTAGCTCATTAGCTAGCTAGCTGGTTAGCTAGCTCCATAGCTACACGGCAGGCAGATACAGCAAAATATAGCAACACGTTTCCGAACATAATTTGATACTATGCCGTATGGATGTTTCCCACAGAAGATATGCAGCAGGAGGTGTGTGCACGTCATCTGCTCGTCTGGACGGGAAGACGGTACTCATCACTGGCGCTAACACCGGCATTGGGAAGGAGACTGCTCTGGACCTGGCCACTAGAGGTAACCTTTTAATAAGGACTGGATTTGCACTGTGAACTGCTTTGTGCTTATGCAAAGCTGCGTCATTTATAGTAATTAAACCCTATAGAGAATGCATTTTACCTGTTAGAAAGCTTGAAAGGATGAAGCCTACTTTCTTTTTTTTTTTTAATGCATCAGGAGCTAGGGTGGTTATGGCGTGCCGGGATGTGGACAAAGGTGAGGGCGCGGCGGCCAGCATACGGGTTGCGCACCCTGAAGCGCAGGTGGAAGTTCGGGAGCTGGACTTGGCCGACACTTGCTCCATACAATCCTTTGCCCAACAATTCCTTCGAGGTAAAAGTATATCAACTCTCCTTGAAGTTTTTCCACGACTGATATTTGGCATTATTCTTTAGACTTCAACCAACTTCACATCCTCATCAACAACGCAGGCGTGATGATGTGTCCCTACACCAAAACTAACGACGGCTTTGAGATGCACATTGGTGTCAATCACTTAGGTGAGAATCTGACTGTGCGCGTCAGCGTCCCCTGCTGATTATTTCCTGTTGTTTCAAGGTCACTTCCTGTTGACGTCACTGCTGGTGGGCTTGCTGAAGCGCAGCGCTCCGGCGCGCATCGTGGTGGTCTCGTCGCTGGCGCACAATTTCGGCTGGATCCGCTTCCACGACCTGCACAGCCAGGGAAGCTACAACAGCGGTTTGGCATACTGTCAGAGCAAGCTGGCCAACGTGCTCTTTGCTCGAGAGCTGGCGAGACGTCTCAAAGGTGCAAAATGTCTTTTATTATTTTACTTTCCTTCCGTCAATTCCGGATACAAATGCCTCCTTCAATTACTGTATTTTCCACACTATAAGGCGCACCTAAAAGCCTTATTTTTTAAAAAAAAGCTGCTGGTGCGCCTTATATATGGATCAATATTGAGATTGGGATTCGTAGATGGGGAATAAACTGCTAAAGTAAGATTTACCTGTTTCTTTGGTGTGTTTACAGTTGAACAAGGTTGGTCATATTGACATTGAGTTATTATGCTATTGAGAGTTTAGAGTTATTATTTGAGTTATTATTGTTATTACTTTGAGGATTACTAAATTGTGATTGAAAAAGTTTTAAAATGTCATTAATTGAGGGTGCGCCTTATAATCTGGTGCGCCTTATATATGGAAAAATCTTTAGAATATGTCATTAATTATAATCCGGTGCGCCTTATAGTGCGGAAAATACGGTAATCAACTCTAGACAAATAGAGGCCTCCCTGAAGAAATGACCAAATTAATTTAAGACAATTGAGCAAATAGTTTTGGAAATGAAGGAATAAATGCCTTCCTCAATCAACTTAAACAAATAGAGGCCTCTCATAGACAAAGATCAACAAAGACAACTGCAAACAAACACCTCCTTCAAATAATCAGCTATGTAAAAAACAAACACCTAAATCCCTCCCTCACGATAAATAAATCAGCAACAGCTTTAAGCAACTACTGACTTAAGACATACAGTTACAGCCTCCTTCGCTCACAACCAATAAATACCTCCCTTAAGCCCTCGGCAAAGTGAGACAAACGTGCACCCTAAGCAGTCATCAATTTAAGACAAATGCACACCATGCCGTGCTAGTTAAAAGACCACAGAGCCACGCACACACCCTCATCAATGAAATGTGAGTGTCGTCATACCTGCCCGATGATTCTTCCAGGCAGCAACGTGACAGTGAACTCGGTGCACCCCGGCACGGTCAACTCGGACTTGACGCGTCACTCCACCCTGATGATGATCTTCTTCAGCGTCTTTTCCGTCTTCCTGAAGACCCCCCGCGAGGGTGCCCAGACCAGCATCTACTGCGCCGTGGCTGAGGAGCTGCACTCCATCTCGGGGAAACACTTCAGGTAACTATGACAACAACAACTCCACACACACCTCTCTTCTATGACAAACACTCGTCACTTTAAAGTGCTAAAATTAGGGAATAGCAAATCTGATTTGAATCGCTTTTAAATGAACAAATATGTTTATATGCTACTTTTTAAAAACTGTCTACAGTAAATGTATTCATTAGTGTGCTAATATAATTTTACATATTTATATGTAAGTGTGTATAAGTGTGTATATTTGTGTGTATCTGTCAATCACACAAATAAATTAGTTATACAACTATTGATTACAGATTTTACATTAAACTAAAAAAAAATCTGAACTGGTCTGAAATATATTTGTAAATATTTTTTGAAAATTGAAAAATATAATAAAGTTATACATAATGGAGCTGAAAAAAAATCACTAATATTTTTTCATTTTTATTTAAAGACAAATATTTTTTTAAATAACATTTTCAGAAAATTATCTATTTATTGATTATAAGTGTTTAAACCTAAATGTACTAACCTGCAAAGTTGAAAAAGTTCTATACAGTATATGACAAAAATATTGAAACCAATATGAATAAAATATGTATTATAAAGATATGTTGTAATACAAAAACTACAATTGAATATTAAAAATGTTTTCATGCAAAACCCAATAAATTTAAATAATAATTAATCTAAGATTGAACTTGAACTGTATTTTTTTCATTTCATATATAATAATTAAAGAACCACTAAGCTAATATACACTTTAAAATAAAATGTTCTCAAATTATACATCTATTGAGAATAAAACATCACACTTAAATTAGTTTATATATTTGACGTAAATGCAATTATTAATGCAATTATAAAAACATTACCTATTAGAGTATGTATATAAAGATATAATGTAACAAAAAAATACAAACAATAAATTTTGAAAATGACTTTAATACACTTGTGAAAAATTCCGGTAATTATGTTATCAATCAAGCTAAAATTAAACTTGAACACTGAACTGTTATTTTTTCCACTTCAGATTTTTAAATAATGAATGAAAAAAAATGGATTTACAATATCTAATATGAATGACTTGTAAATCCATTTTTTTATGTTTTGTAAATCATCTTTTTTTTTTTTTTTTTTAAACACACATAGATTCCCCCCCCCCCCCCCCAATGAATTTGTGATAAAAAGAAAAAAAAAAATCCATTGCAGTGACTGCGCCCCTGCCTTCGTTGCCCCCCAGGGGAGGAGTGAGGAGACCGCCCGACGTCTATGGGATGCCAGCTGTGAGCTCCTCGGCATCCAGTGGGACTAAATGAAGACTTTATCTATCATTTGATTAATATAGCATTGTATTTTTCCAATATATACATAAAAAAAAAATACTGAAACAATGTGAAGGCAAGGGCAGCTGGATGTAGATACTGCCATACAGTGAGCGGTCCATGCAGGGTAAAACGACCAGCAGCTTTTAGCATATTTGTCCGATATTTCATATTATTTGTAAGCATATTTGCAGCTAAAATGGCTTCACGTGTGTGCCAAAGTCTCACAGGGCTTTTTTCCAAACAATTAGTAAGATAGGGTTATTTTATGATATGACAGAAAACCATACTTCGAGTAGTTGATGGACAAACTACCTTCCTTGTGTGCCGGAAGTTTACAAGCGTGCTTTTATACACCAGTCAGGTTCGTTTGCCTTTTTAAAACACACTTAACGTTCACGTGCAGAGTTGAATGTTTACATTTCTTGTAAATAAACTGTTACCGTTTAGTCCCGCTCACTCATTTGAAGCACTTTTTGCAGACTAATAAATGGGACTAAGATAAAGCATTTCAAAAATTTCCACCATTAATGTGACTTGTAGAACAAAGTAAGAATTAAAAAAAAAAAACTGTGATTATGTTGCACAAGTGTGCACACCCTCACAAGTGAGGATGTGGCTTGGGACCTTTTTTTTTGTCAGTAAAAGGGACATTTTTTTAAATAAGACAAACCCTAACGCTTATCTTCATTCAAATTGTTTGGGATCTCTCAAGCAACACAGAAAACCTCTGGGGCTTACGCGCACACACGCCACACACAGACACACTCGTATGAGACCTTTTTCTCCCGCCATCCCCTCAACATGCTTTCCTGCAAACCACAAACTTAATGTTACTCAACCTCAGTCGGCGTTTTCAATCCGTGTTGAAATAATTTTACTTTAATTTTTTTTAAATCGAAAATGTGGGCAATGACGTTACCAATTAGCAGCTAGCTGGGTGTTAGCCTGCATGCTGCTTAGGTCCCCACTGTTCACTAGCATAGGTTAACCTAAAAGGCTAGCAGAGATTTACGACAATTTTATTTACGTCGCACATTTAATACACAAGGAAATTCAATGTGTTCATCGTTAAAAGTTCGGTAGATGTTCTTACTCTCTTTAATCTGACATGCTCTTTGAGTGTGTGAGACCACTGCCATATATGGCTTTCACTGGTGATTGGCTCTGGCTCTTGCATGGCTACCCAATCAGATGCTGCTATGGGTGGGACAATGCAGGAACGAGGCTCCATTACAGACAGTCAGAAAAGTGCATGACCAGAGGCGTAATGACAAGAGTTTTTTTTTTTTATTAATAAACAAGGCTGATGCCAATATGCACCAATATGGCAAATATCGGCCCTGATAATCGCCCCGGTCGATAATCAGTCCATCCCTAATTTAGAGTGCCTTTGATCAACTTGTAATCAAGTTCTAAATTATACATTTTTTTTTTAGATGCGTTGCAAAGTTTTAAAATAGTTGATCGTGGTCACGTACAGTATTTAATCAAAAACCTGGAATTCGAACAGGGTGTGTAGACTTTTTAACTGCAGCTGATTCTAAAAACAAATTATTTTTATAATGATTTATACATTAAAACAACCAACAATAAATACATTGTTTTAACACTTGAATATAACATTAGCTACCGTTAATTAAAAATGACAAAAAAAGTTTATCTGAAATATGTTTTTACTATATATTATGTACAAAACGTATATTATACTATGAAATAGTTATACAAAATAATTATGAAGAAAATAATGAAATGAAATAAATGTCCAATAGTTCTCAACCCCCAAATTTCCTTGATAAAATATGTTCTATGAAACCCCAATAGCGTAAAAAAACAATGGATTCTGATTAAATTAGTGGTATATGATCTGAGCAACAAAATCTGCTTATTTTTTTATCTAGTCTAAGCAGTGTCCATTTTGCCTCTTGCTGTTGATTGAAAATGACATCACAGTTGCTCAAGGCTTAGGTAATGACCAATCATGGCTCAATTTTGAGGCATCACATGACTAAACTGAAAAAAGTTAAGCCAGGTGATAATTGGCCATTACCTGAGCAATTGATATCATTTTCAGTTGCCAGCAAGTGGCAAAATCCACTTAGCAACACACATGGCAAATGTAAAGCTGATGTTTACAAAAGTGTGGCACAGATTTATTTATTCATCGTTATTATCCAGCAAATCAAAGAAACAGAAAAAAATCATTTGTGCTTGCATCATCATCATCATCATCATTACCACCATTATTATCAAAACAGTCATTTGTACAAGTGCATCCACAGAGGATTAGGATTTCTAATAACTTTGCATATAAAGTGCATCAGCGAGCATATGAGTGCAAATATGTCTCGGGTGCATCTCAAAGGTGTCTTTTTCTTTCGATAAAAGGCAGCAACAAGGAAGGAGGGAAAATCCCTTTTAAAGTGAAATTATTGATAGGTCAGCTGTTGATTTAAAAATGAGTGTGAGCAAGGGGAAAATCTTAACAAACCACAACATGGCAGACATAAAAAGCAACTGAAGACATATTGAAATGATTTTCTTATTCAAGAAAAAAAAATAGTTCAGAGGTTAAAAATGAATTCACATCACAATGTTTTTTGTAACATAGTCCCTTCTGCTTCTTTCAAAGTTGACAGAAACACTTTAAAACTCTACATTCGCCATAGGGACAAAAGTAATGGGACGAAGATCTTCAAAAATGCACGATTTTGTTCCGGTGTCATCAACATGGTGCCTGCAGGCACTGTGTAGCCCCCCAGGGACCTGGGTTCTAAAAATCAGCTCACCAGTGATGGGACAATTGTGATTTACAAGGAATGTTGTTGTAGTGAAATGTGAATATTTGCTGACATTCGTAGAAATAAAATGTTATATATTGAAATGTATGCCTCCTACTTATTATGAAACATTATTGCCATAATCACTCTTATAATTTAGTATCATTAATTGTTAATCTAAAAATAAGGTAACTCCTTCGCTGACAGCCCAGTTAAATCGGGCCTTTGACGTATATAGTCGTCGTTGGCAGTGAATGAGTGGTTGGTGATTTGAGCAAATTAATTCAGAAGTATGGCTGGTGATCCAAAAAATAATTCAACTTGCTAACACCCCCTTTTTCACAGAAAGTCCTTGAAACGATTGGTAAACCCTGATGACAGGTTCCGCCCGAATTAGGATTTTTTTTTTCATTTGGGATATCCCAATGACATTTTTTTCTGTCACCTGATTTTGAGGACCTTCTAGCCCTTAAAGGAACACTGTGTAAGATTTAGACCGTTTGTCATTAAAAATGAATCAATTAAATGATTACAAATTTCAAAAACTTGCAAATAAATGTGTTCTTAGTGACCAACAGTATGTTTAAAATATAATTGTAGATTAAATTAGATTACATGGAGGGTGGCACCTCTACGGAGGCTGCTATGTTTGTCATAACTATGGACAACGGTAAATGCAGCACCCCCTGCTCTCCATAATGAAAAAACTGTCTAAGTCTTACACAGTGTCCCTTTAACGATGGAAAAAATAATTATAATAAAAATAAAAGAACATTTTCCGAAACTGATTTCTGAACATGTGATCAGGATTCAGACACCCATTTTACATGCATCCTATTATGGTGAACCCATTCAACTAATTCAAACATTTTGTGTTTTTCATTTTGATTTGTGAAACTGTTATTTTTTTTTTTCCTTCTTTCTGGGGGTGCTACCACGTGACCTTTAGGGCCCTTTTAAGAATTCTTCACGCTGCATTTCTTGTAGTTGTCCCAATACTTGTGTCTACACACTGTACTGTAGATGCATTTGTCAAGTATTTTTTAAGGCAAGTAGAGACTATTTTTTCCCTTTTTAGTTGAGGTAGAAATTGATTATGCGTCATAGTGCACTGCAGATGGCAGTGTTGTTAGGTAAAAAAATGGTCACCTAGTTTGGTATAAAATGATTTTGTTTTTTTCAATACCTAATACAGTGGTTACTCGTAAATCGGGTTGGACGTTTTCCGTTACCTGGCCTGGTTGTTGGGTCGTCCCGAACCCGCTCGCTGCTTTCCGTTGCCTTGGTTTTGGTGCTCCTGCAGCCACTGGCGGCAAATGTTCTGCATCACAGAGTCCTGAGCCCCCTCCGCCGCCAACAGGACCGTCTGCACCAGCGGCCCGGCCCGGCTGGCCTCCATTTTGACGGCCAGCAGGTAGGCCGGACGCAACTTGTTACACAGCAGGTAGGCTTTGATCTGAGGAGGATGACAACTACTTTTACTATTTCGTTATGGGTTGACAAAATCATATTATATTTGAATTTAAAAAAAAGTAATTAATCTCTGGCAGCAGGATACTTAAACACCAAGTCAAAATCACAGTTGACTCAACTGAAATAGAATGAGTGAATAAAATTAAATATATTGGTGTTCTAAGCATACAAATCTAAGTTGGAAACCACATATAATTAGAATAAAATATCTACAAACATAGGTATTCCTTTTAAAATAAAAAATCCTTTTAAGATACATATAAAACATTGCCCTCAAAGAGAGTATTTGCAATTTTTTGCATGCGTCTGTAGGAGCTTTTAGGGGCATTACGGTAAATGCAGCAATGAACACTCCTCCTTGTCAGTAGCTATAACTGACATGGCAACTTATGGAGTGTCACCCCCCCCCACAGGATGTAGAAGTTGTTCGAAATCAGAGAGGGTGGTTATAGTTTGAGGGGCACAAGTTTAAAAAAAAAAAAAAAAAGAATAAGAACTAACAAAGAACCACGCCGTATGTGTCTCTGCGAAAGGTGTTAATTTATGGAATAATTATCGAATCAACCTGAAAAAATGTGAATCATATACTGTGTTTAAAGAGCTTCAAAAAAAATACATGACTCGTGCGTTGGCTTGAGATCTTGCAGGAATTTTGGTAATTGCTCAGAGGAATGCGTATTTCTATTTTGTTTTATTTCCGATTCATTACAATGTGTTACGGTATATGATAAAAATGACAACAACTTATTTGAGGCAAACAGAAGTCAGCTAAAAGTAAGTCAGACAGATACAAACACTATTAATGTTTGGTTTAATGGTTCCTAACCTTCCGGAAAAGCTGTGGCATCAAAATGGAGCTTACCTTCATTTCCGTGCTCTTGGTCTCCAGAATGAGACTTTCCACTTCTTTGGCCTGATAAAAAATAAGTAAAACACAACTATCAACATGTCATATTTTTGAATGTGAATCTGCGTCTTACTTCGGCCGCTCCTTTATCAGCCGCCTCCACGCAGCTGAGGATCAGTGCATCGCCGTCGCTCTTGGTGGCCGTGCCCGACTCGCTGACGCATTTGAGAAGCTGCCGCACCGCACTGTATTTCCTATGGCGGACCAGACGCTGTCCGGCACGGACGTACACAGCCTGTGACTCGAGCTGGAAGTCCTGCACAATATAACACATTACTGTGGGACTGCATGATATAAAAACTAACAAATAATCTCTAAAAATAAATTAAAACCAGCTAAACAGTCAAGCCAAAATAAATAAATAAATAAAAAGAAAAAACTACAAGGAAAAACCCCAAATTATTTTAATCCTGAGCCAGAAAAGAAAAAAAAAAGGTACTCAGTATTCACATACGAGTCATTTCTGAATATACATTACGGAGTTCAAAAATCATATAAATAATGGAACGTACCTGTATGACTCGATACGCAATGCCAAAACCTTCCTCAATGTTTTTCCCACCGAGCATCACCTGCAAACACAAAAATAAGAACATTCACTAAGAGAGAAGATGTATAAACATAGATTACAAAACCAAAACTGAGAAGTTATATTTCAAGATCCTATCAGCCAGCACTAGGTAACAAAATAGCACCTGACCTTGCAGGCCACCTCCACCTTCATGGGGCTCCCTCCAAATAAGGTAGGCGGGGGTCCGGACCCAGCAGTGGGCGGTGTCTCGCGGCGGTGCAGGAAGCGGGTCACCTCCAGCTGCAGTTCGATGGTGTTCATGTGCCTGATGCCAAAAAACAGAAATGCCACAAAATGGTGCCAAAGTTATAAGAGTTGTTTTCTGCAGAGGATAAAGAATATATGCGTGCGGGTACAATGTTCACTTGGCATAATTGTAACAAAACGTACACGTTTTTTTAAGTTAAGAGCCATCAAATGGCCTAGTATTTTTCACTTGCAGCTAGTGCAAACTTGAAATAGTATATGGAAGCAGATGACAGAAGCAGCAATTTGGCAAACAATAAAAAATCTTCAAAAACAGCGTTTAAGCTACAGGAAGTTGCTCTCAAAATGAACAAAAAAAAATTGCTTTATGTTATTTTTGACAGTACACATTGTAATTAAAATAATTACATATATTTTCCTATCTTAATTCTATCACACCAGTATACCACCATAGCCATACAAGCTGAGAATAATCACATATGTGATCACAAAAATACAAACATTTCCACCGCTGTTAAATTGTCTACTTGTTGATGCATCGTTGGTGTATTCATTGCTTGAAGCATTATAAATCCGCCACATAGATGCTAGTAGTTAGCCTGTCTTCCCCTTTTGTGTTAACATACACCTTAGGATAGCAAACACACAAAAATGTCAATCGATTTTTCGGGAGTTAGGGAGGATTTTTTTTCTCTCTACCTGGAGACGTCGTTTGATGACATCATCTTCCTGAAGGAGCCTCCCTGGGATGACTTTCTCCTAACGCCACTACGACCCTGCTGCTCCTGCAGGTATGTCCTCAAATGCTCTTTGGCTCGCACCAACCAACGCTGACACATACACACACAATTTCTTGAAACTTGTTTCACTTTTACTTTATGTCCGAGCGTGTGCGTGTGTGTGTGTCTGTACCTGTTGATCACCCAGCTGTTGGTACGAAGTGGCTCCATGAGTGAAGAAGCGGATGCAGGTCATAGCTGCACGCACGTGATCCTGTCCGTGGGAAGGGTTAAAGGTCAGAAGAAAGGGTTTCAAACTAGGGTGAAATCCAAGGTAAGGGCTTAATGATTGGGTTTCAAATTAAAGGTGATAGCTCAGTTTAGGGGTTTCCTATTAAGTGCAAATTAAGGTTTTAAGACGTTCGGGTCAGGTTTAAAATGAGTATATTAAGCCAAGGTTCATGGTTGAATCTAGTGTTATGGTTTCAAAATACAGTTTCATATTAGGGTGTCAAGACAAGGTTAGGATTTCATTATTAGGGTATTAGGCCTGGCGTATGGATTTAAAAAAATATTATATAAGATGTTTCATGTCAAGATGAGGGTTTTACAACTACGGGTTAAGGCCCATAATTAGGAGTAAAAAAATGGTTGAAATTCAACCGAAGCTTAGATTTCAAATTAGGGCCTGAATACAAATTTAGGTTACAAACAACAGGTTCAAGGGTAGGTGAGTATTTCAAACACTGAATTGGGTAAAGTTTCAAGGTTAAATGTAGATTAATTAGTGTTACAAAACATTTTTGGGGATTCAATTTAGACTGGATTAGGGTTTCAAAATAAAGGCTTCAAGCACAGTTCATGATTAAAATAAGGTTTCAAGCCATTGTGAGGGGATCAGGTTAGATATGTTTGAAATGCCAGAACATTTTTTGGGAGACCCCAAAATGTTTTCTTTTTCCTATTCCATCACTTTAAATGTGATTTTATGGCGCTTTCCTCACTAGAACACACAAGAATGAAAGTCGCACCCTCATGAACTGCTGGATCTGGTAGAGCGTGTGGAAGTAGCCACGGCGCTGCAGCCATTGACAGGAGGCGATCAAGTAGCGGCTGCATGCTTCCAGGGTGGGGTCCAGCTTTTCCAGTACGTCCTGCAGCATCCCAAGACGACCTCGCTCAAGGGCCGGCTGCAGCACGCCCTCCAAAAACACCTCCTCTGGGGCTTCCTGTGAAAGAAATGAGAAAGTGGGTAAATATGATCCATCTGGCCTACACGTGTCGAGATGGGGCATTTGACTACATTTATATAAAGTTTTACATTTCAAACAAGGTAGTACTGTAGCAGCTTATGAGTTAAATTAAATGAAGTGATGAAATGCAAGGATATTTATTTTTTTATATATATCATTGATGTATAGTAATGAGCAAAATTAACTCATTCACTGCCAGTCCTGTAAAAATGTATCTGTAGTCGTCATTGGCCGGAGTTAGGGTTTCAACTGAAGTATTCGTGCTTGGGTTTGCGTTTAAAACCATAATTATGGTCTTGACTTTTCAAAGGTTTGAGTTTCAGGACTGCAAAGATTGGATTAGGGGTTTAAAATATATGTACTGTGTATAAAAAATAAAAAAAAAAAAGAGGAAGAGGAAGCTAGCCTTGTTGAGGAGATAGGAGATCGCGTCCACCAAGGCGTCCTGGCGCATATGGAAGCTGACCAGCGACAGATGAGTGCCGTATGCGTTGAGATAGTAGAGGCACTCCTGGTGTAGAAATTGCCTCGAGTACTCAGACCTTTCGCTGAGGGCCTCCTCCAGCTCTTGCAGTGACGCCAAGATGTCTTCGCTCAGTGACTTCAGGTGACACAGAGTCACAATGGAATTTTATGCAAAATGCCAAATTAGTTAAGTTGCATGAAAGCATGGATGCTTGTTGTTCGGCAGGCATCCTAGGGCTAAACCATAGCAGCATAAATGGCTATGAATAATGGACCACAAACCACGCAAATACCATAAGCCTCATAATACATAAAAAGAAGCATGTACCGTGGCTGTGGCGGGTCTGACTGTGGTCTCCAGGTGCTTGATAATCTCCTGCAGCAGCGTGGGGCCCATGTTCATCTGGTTGCGGTCCACAGGGGCCTTCAGGCAGCGTGCAAACTTCTCCCGCGCCATTGTCAGGCTGCCGGCCTTCAACGAAGCCATGGCCCACGCTTGCCACACGGCGCAGGGGTCCAGCCCGCTTTTCGTGGACACCTTCCACAACACAGTGGTACATTGACAATATTTCCTTGGGTAGCTGCTTTTTTTTTTTTTTTTTAAGCAAAGGCATAGCATAGATAGTATGAAACTTTTTCACCATTCCAGTTTTCACCATTTCAGTTTTTCTGGAAGTTAAGGAATGGCAACATTTTAGCCATGTTCAATGTGTCTTTGAACTTGAGAAACTTTATTCAGATCATTTTTCTGTGTTGGTCTTGAGCAGGGTCTAAAATAGGATGGTAAGTCCTATAAGTTAATAAGTTCCAGTATTATGCCACTTTTGCAGAGCACAAATTTCATTTTTTTAAAATGACATACTATTCTAAGTGAAAACTGTTCATTTCTTTACATTATATTGTATTATATTATTATTGTATGGTTTTACTGTATATATTGAGCAATCCATACTTTAGTCCAACTCTCACCTCTACTGCCAGCTGGTAATACTCTGCTTCCAAGAGCTGGTTCCGGAGCCGCGTGACAGCTATGGTCTCCAAGATGTCGTCCAGGGAGGGAATGTGTTTGTAATTGGCTGCCACCAGGATCTTGAGCACATCCACTTTGCTGATGTAGCTGCAGAATCACCAACAGGGGAGACAACTAAGAACAACATCTGCTAACACTGAAGTGCTTGTTATGTGTAAAATCAATTAAGTTAACCATGCTACTGTCAAGTTTTGACTATACAGGAAGAGAACGATAGTAGTGAGAATAAACATCATCCGAATATCTATCATGTTTGAGGGCCTGACCTGTCGCACAAAGCAAGGTCCTGGTTACGTCCCACTTTGACGAACATGAGCTTGGCGCTGAAGAGCAGCTGGCGCATGATGTCAGTCAGCAGGCAGGCGTCCACCTCGGGGTTGGTTAGCTTGCGGGAGAGCGAGCGACAGTGGTCGATGAGCTGGTGGCCGCATGCCGTTTGGTCGCCATGCAGGGACAAGATGGCCACGCACAGGTGGGCACTGGGTGCCTGGAGAAATAAACTCAAGTTAGTAAAGCGACCACGCTTTCAAGACCTTTACTACCGAGATTATTTACATTCACGAAATCCTACAAACCTGCTCGTAGTAGAACTCATTACGCAACTGCTGGTTCTCCACGGGATTGGTAGTGAGTCTGATCTGCCTGGGGGCAATCTCAGGCAGGTGTAACATGCCATCGAGGGCTTCTTCTGTCAAGGAGGGGCTCCCCGCCACTTCACATTAAAAAAAAGCAAACCTCACATGACAACTGTGCATTTTTAATACAAAAAGAAAAAAAGAGGCAATTTATCTTTATTTACCTTCACTTGGTTCAAGCTCGTCATCAGAACTAAAGGAAAAAGAAATAGTTAGACTAGATATAAATGACTAATATGAATTCAATACAATTATAAATTCAAAAAGAAATGTTGTGTTTGTATGTATATGATATTGTACTTCTTTATCTTAAGCATTTCAATGTATGAAAACGTATTTAGGTATTGGCATTGCATACATAAAAAAAAAATCTCTCTGCCTCCCCTATTGCTCTCAGATCATCTTTCTCTTTGTCTTTTAAAGATTCATCTTGATATTGAACACATTTATGCAAGTCTCAGGGATGAATTTAAGACTTTCACTATTCACATGAATATCATATGGGTAAAATGGTATCATCCTTTAAAAAGTTCAAAACAAGAAAAGTAGGTGTTCTAAGCATCTGCATATACTCACTCTGGGTGAAAGTAGGCATAACACTCGTCACATACTCTGACGTCCTCACCAGGACATCCCTCTATGACCATCTTGCGCTCTGAGCAAGATTGACACACCAGGCGGCCGCATCGCCGGCAGTGATGCCGCCGGTTAAACTGAGGAAAGAGAAGCCATGTTAACGGTTTTGTATTGTGTTAAAAATACATTGAAGTAGACCTTGGGGAAAAAAAGTCCTATTAAATGGCAATAGCAACATTAGTATTATTTTCGTAACTTTTCAGCTCGAACGCTCACCATGGTAAATCTCTCACGGCGGCACACCATGCACACATGCTGCTTGGTGTCAGGTACCCAATCCTTCCGGTCCGGGGGTTGTTCTGGCGGCTGGAATTTAGCGGGCGAGGATCGCTTCCTCCCCGCCGAGCCTCGGTCCCGCTCTCTGTCGCCGCTGTTAGTAGAGGAGGTGTGCGTGGGCGTGCTGTCTATTGGGAAAGCGTCAATCAAAGTGTTAAGCTAGTGATAGCGTGTCACATGATCAAAGTCAAACAAGAAGTAAAGACTCACTGGCAGAGGAGGGCGTTGAAGTGTCCAGACGACCAGATGATAAGGTGCTACTCTCCTGAGCAGGGGACTGCATCAGAGCGTCCTGAAGGCTGATGACAGAGTCTGCAAAAGCCACAAGCCAAAGTCATAAAGCTGGCTTTAGGTTTTCTATTTCGTTTTCTTAGACTTTTTAAGCGTGCACCAAAATGACAATGTTTGGCTGAAGCTAAAAACCGAAAATGACAAACGCTTGACCAAAGACCAAAACCGAAGACAAAAATCTTTTTTCGTACATTGTCTCTCAGAATCGAGCAGCATGTCACGAGCAGCCTCCTGCACAGTTTGGGAAATGATGAAAATAAAATAAAATTGCAAACTGTGGCTCTGACCATAACAAATTTTATACTATTTATATCTTGTACTGTATGAGAAAGGTAAAACAAAGGCATGTTTCTTCTTTATTTTTAATGTATTTACTGTACATCCCAATATGTCAATCTTGGTGGGAACGACACATAATTTAGACATTCGCATTTAATTTACTAATGTTTAACGCATTGACAGACTTGTTTTCGATCTGAGTTTGAAACGTCCAACTTTGCTTGAATGCACCACATACATATTTAGCGGCTAAAGCTTAAGACTTGTACCATATCAAACTTTGACAGCGTAATTGATTAGTGTTTTTTTAGCGTTGTGTATGGTAATGTATTAAGTTTGTTGACGTTGGTAGCTAGGCGATGTCACGACGGCAATAATTACGGCGTTGCAAGGGCGCAAAGCTAGCTCTGCTAACACAGCTGCGAGGGACAACTACAAAATCGGGCAGTGCTTTCTTTTCTTCACCCGCTGAAATGCTTACAGTACTTCCATACCCAGCATAGCCCCTCTCCTCCTCCTGTGAGCTCATGGGAAATTCAGAAACGCTTTATGTTTCTTCTGTCATCACAACATGCTTTTTCAGACATAACGTTTTGGATTTAATTGTCTAAAGGCCGAAAAAGGGGGAAAAAAAGCTGCTTTTTCGGCTGAAAGATTTCGGTGGGCGACAATTTAGCGCGTCCTTATGGCATGACAGACATTCCAACCCCATTTCATTGCACAAAATATAAATGCATTTGGAACGTCCAGTTTCTATCATTTTCAACAGAATCATTTACCAGATCTTGATCTCTCTCGAGGCGCACATGTGAAGTCCAAGGCCTTGCGGGCATACTCGGCCAGAAGCTTGTCAAGGGCGTCCAAGCCAAAGTCTGCCTCTTGACCGGCCAGCAGGTTCCTCAGGATGCTAACGGTAGCTTCCACCCAGTCCACCTTCAAGTTCATGAGCATCTGCTCCAGCATCAGGAGTGGGTCCGCCAGCAGGGGGAAGTAGTCCTGGTGAGCGGCCGGTGGAAGAGCTAACAACACTTTGGAGCCCAAATTGAGGGTGTTGATGAGGCGTCGACGCGACGGAGACACATGTCTCTGGAAATGCAGTGTCATGTAGTCAGCCAAGAAATGGCAGGCAGCCAGGCCAGGCCTGCGATCCAGGGCCCGTTCACAAACGTCCAGGCCAGACGAAAGACTCTCAAGCAGCTAAGAAGGATACAATAGAACATCATTAGGATTTTTTTTTTTTTAAATAAATGATGTGAGGATTCTGGACGTACGTAAGGGTGTTGTTTAGGGCTGAAACTAATGATTACTGTATTGATTTATATGTTCGTTAGTTTCTCAATTAAACTTATTTTGGGCAATTTTAGGTCCTAAGCAATTAGTTGATTACCAATAAACATTACTAATTAATTTGCTAATTGATTAGTTGTTGATTAAGCAATTCATCATCCGTGGAGTGTCATTTATGTCACCAGTTCTCAAATGGGGTATGAGTGGCACCGGGGCTCCATGAAGAAACTTGAGTTGTTACGTGAAATTTTAACATGGTTACTGCAGGTATCAGCAAATCTAATTAAATGTTTTTTTAATACCATGAGAGAAACAAGTTTCTTTTTAAATTAAGAGCAAATGAAATGTAACATGAAGCAACGTATTGCTAAATTGTATTACAGTGACTTGTTTGCAAACGATTGTATGCCTTTATTTTTTTAGATGACAGTTATCTGGGACATAATTTAGCGTTAAAATTGAAACTGATGATATTAAAGACAAAGTACAACATATCAGACACAAATGGCACTGCACTTTTCATCCAAGCAAAAAGGCTTTGCACAAGGAAAGGGGTTATTTTGTGGAAAAAAAAATATTTCAGAGAGAAAAATTATGTTTTTCAATTGCTCTTTTTGTTTCCTGATTTCTTTATTATGTCTGTTCACTCCGAAAGTACCTGAAAGGCTTCATCTGTCTGTTCGTTGTCCAACAGATAGAGAAGATGCTCCGTCTGTAGCTGCAGTCTGGACTGCTCGCTCACAGGATAAAGCTCGGCCCACTGGGCACACAGTGAAAACGCCTGCAGAAAACATACTTCTTCAGCAAAATGTGTATTTTCTTTTTTTTTTTTTTTTTTTTGCATTCATCCCACCTTGGCTTCAAGCATCCGGGCCAGCATGGACTCAGAGCCAGCCTTTGACTCCGCCCTCAGTTCCTGCCATGTAACCCAAGGCAACGGCGGTTGTAAAGCTAGCATCTGTTACCAGAAAAAAAAAGGTGTTAATGAGCTACATTTTCAGCCCCGAGGCCAAATGCAATACCTTGCTGTAGATGTCCATTTCCTTCTTTTTGTGCAGTAGGTCAGCTCTGAGCGAGGCCTCCACCTCGTCATCATTGTCCAGACAGAAGTCCAGAAGCTCTGTGCAGGCCGAGAGGGGCCAACACTCCATGGACCGCAGGGCTACGCGGGCGCGCAGGTTGGCATCCCGCACCCGGAAAAGGTGGCCGACACCTTCCTCGTCACCTTCAAGGGATAAATGATCATCATCATCAGAAAACAACAAAAACTGGACAAATATATTTGACTGAAGTGGTGACATCAATAGTGTGCTCTCGACTTTCAATTACACAAAATATTATTAATGTTCCAAGGTGTGGAAATACTCGAACTCTCTTGTGGTCCAAATAAAAATGTCCAACTGTGTGATCCAATGGCTTTATTCACTTAGAATACAGGATAGCACCTTTGTCAAGCCCAGTTTAGGTGGAATTCATTTTAAAAAAAGCTTTTAGAACAGTTTGTGTTTTCAAAGATTCAGTTACAATGTACATTATGTTTTCCATTGAACAATTAATACCATTAAAAATGCATTTTGACATGTTTTTTGGGTGTGGTCATGTGATGATTGCAAGCTGATTTTTGCTTGGTTGCTACCCGAGCATGTTATTTAATTTTCAGTCAACAGCAAGTGGCAAAATGCACTTTAAATGTAATAAGTAATGTAATAAATGAGTTCATCAAAATAGCTACAGACAAAACAATAACTTTTTAGTGTTGAAAATTACTAAACAATTACTGTGTCTCTTTAACTTTCAGTTCTACGTTTTGTAGGTGGTACTTGGTATAAAGGTTTGAGAACCACTGTGTTTGTGCTTTATTTCTAAATAATTAGAAATGTACATGTTTCTTATTTTGAAAAACTAGTGCATTGGGTTATTCATGCGTTAAGGTACCACTGTAGGGCTTTACCTTTAGTAGTATACAGTACCAAACCCTTATGAGGATAACCGACTAAAGAAAATAGATGGATTGTAACCACTGGTGCTTTTGGTACACTACTTGGCATTAAAAAAATATATATATATTGTGATCAATATCAAAGAACGAGGTGTGTGTGTGTGTCCTCACCCTCTAAGGCAGCCCATGCAAGCAGGCGATCGCTCAGCTTTCCCTGCTGGCCGCCATCAGGCCTGTAAAGCTCCAACAGTTGTAGAGCTCGGTCCACATCCTTGGAAGCCACAGCCTGGTTGAAGGCCTCGGCGACGACCACCCGGGTGGCTTCTTCCTGAGGCCCGACCAGCAGGAGCCCGATCAGGGAGTTCCCGCACACCCAGGCGCCGAGCCCCTCGTCATCAGAAAAGGAGGGGCCCAGTACGGGTTTTGCCATGGCGCACAGGTAGGCCCGGAGAACGGGAAAAGCCTGGAGGAGCGTGTCGGCCTCACGGGAAATCTGTTCGCCATCCAACAGCACCTCTTTGCGGCCACTGCGGAAATATCCTGACCAGCCCGTGGGCTGAAAGCGGGCGCCCTCCCCTTTGGATGCACTCAGACACACCAGAGTCGCTGCTAAGGTTGAGCGAGATTTGAGGAAAGCCAGGGCGGATGGCGTGAGCAGAAAGGATGGGCTGGAGGTGGATGACGAGGTGGAGAGGTTGGCGGGGGAGATAGAGCTGGTGGTGGAGGCCTCCTCCGAAGACACTGACTCTGAGCTGGTGTCTGACGGAAGCTCATCCAAGCCGAGCATGGATGCATGCGCCCCGGCATGTCGTTGGAACAACAAAGTCAAAGCCGACACACTGAACACGGTGTCGTCCTGGAGCTGGTCCTGCTCTGGGGCCGTTGCCCCAATATGCATGGCCTTGCAGCATCGCTGGATGATCACCTGCTGGACGCTGAGGCCAAGCCTCGCTTCCTTCAGCAGCGACAACAGCCTAGACGAGCACCATTTGATTTGCAAATTATTTGACTTATTTGATTACAACAATAACAAACTAAGTAGATTTTTTTTGCCTGTATGTTTATGCATGATTTAATTTAAAACTAGTAAATGTTAAGTTACAATGTTTGATCAACAACTAATCAGTTCTAAAATTATTCAAACACTTTTGAACATCAATTCACTGTTTCAAGACCTAGATGATTTTAAAATTGTTCAAATTCACGGAATTTCAGCTTCTTAACAGTAAACGTCTGGATTCAGCGGTCCTCCATGTAAGAAGAATTATTACCCTTGAGTTGAATCAAAATACACAATTTGATAGACAAAGTAGCAACTGAATTTTATTAATTTGTTTTATGCATTTACTGCAATGTTAATTGAATACTCCAGTATAATGTTGTGAGTAAAAAATGGGTTTTAAAACTTGTTTGTTATCTGGTTCATCAACAAAATAATTGACAGATTAATCTATTGTTAAATCGATTATTAAAATATCAGTTGAAACTTGTAGCCCTAGTAGGGATGGTAAAATAATATACATTTTATGTATAATAAACAGAAAAGAAAAAAAATGATATACTGTCAAAGAATATAACAATATAATATTAATATAGTCCAATAATGAGAAAAATATAAATAGTAAAATTACAAATATAAAATATCAATAACAAAAGGAAATATAAATAAGTCAACAAGCTTGCTGAAAGTTAACATACCTATCAGGAGACACCTGTCGCTCAAACAGCAGGTAGGAGAGAAGTTGCGATGGAGCTTGAAGCAAAACTGGCAATGGGTTCCCCAGCTTTACCTCACTTGTCTGATCTGAAAGATATAAGGAGTAAGAAAAAAAACAATGTCTTGACCTGGATCGTGCACAAACCTTCTGATCCGAGGCTGCGCACCAGGACGCCTGCCAGCGTGTCCACGTAGTGCAAAAACGTGCGCACAAAATCAGGCCTGGCCAGGTCTCCGTTGGGTTCAAAAGGGCACAACTGGTCCAGGGAGCGAAGCAGCTGCTTCATGCCGGAGCGCGCCGGGTGAGCGTCGAGCTCGGATGCCTTCAGGCTGGCCTGCTCCAAAAGCAGCGCCACGAGGGAACTTGAAGATGTTGCAGTGCCCTCTGAAAAGACACAGACCATTATTTTTCTATTCTGTGTCCACCTATCAGGGTATTAAGATCCAGTCATTAGATTTATTGGTATCAAGTTGGAATTAAAAAGCAATGTGGTTTGTAGATATACTGAACCATGCTTTGCCACTATTTTGAGGTAGCTACAGGCAATTACAAAACTCTTTTAGGGAGATCTCAATTTCCAAACTTTCACAAAGGCACAAAGTTTTATCAAGGTAACGTATACCGTACTGACCCGTTACTTTGGTTGCAGAGCTGAGGACATGCAGGGTACTCTCCAAGCGTTGCATCAGAGCAAGTCGGGCAGAGATGCACTCTTCACTCAGAGTTGGGTGGCAGCACAGCAGAACTTCCTGGATGCAGCAGCCAAATGGGCTGGCTAACACTTGCTCCTCCCCTGTGGCACCCTCTAAAAACACAAACTACGGTCACTAACAGCAGCCATTTTGGGCAGGAAGTAAACACTGTCGACTCACCCGCCATTTTAACTGAACTCTTATTGGTTGTGGGATGGTTCAGTATTTTGCTGATCTGCTGTAAAACCAGAGGAAATCCACAGATGTTCTCAGGACGATCTTTGGTGGCCACTCGCACACCTGTTGGAAAAAGTGATGTGACAGATGTGACATAGGTGACAAAATCAGAAATGTCGATCAATTTCGCATCCCACGTCTGTCTTGTCAAGTTAAAATATGCTGCGATTGGTTAAAATCTCTATGAGAATTTAGCTTTTGAATGACCCCTGGAAAAGGCCTAAATGGGCTTAAAATAACCTTAAATAAAAATGGCAATTGTGGGTAATAGCTTCTTGAGAATTTTTTTGGAAGTCTACTCATTATAGTCAGGCCTATCAAACTTTACGGTGCCAAGTGAAATTAGCTTCTATGGTGCGATTTTGGTTTTAGAGTAGTAGCGGCTAACCAAACTGTAATAGCTTGCGTACCACGAGCCTCCAGACTGCTGGTTAGACGACGCTCGGCCGTGTCCAGCAGCTGCCGTGATGTCTTCCAAAGTTGGCAGTGACAGCACGCTAGGTCGAAGGCGGCCACGGCTGGCGGGCTGAGCTCCTCGAGTAGCGTTCTCACTAGCCCGGATGACTCCGGCGAGCACCGGCTGGTCCAGTAGCCTTCCTGCAATGTTGGGAGAGGGTGGGAAGGCGTACTGAGGAGGCGATCAGCGATGTCGGAAATGGAGTAGAATGCCACGCCTGCAGGGGAAGCAATACCAAATGTGTAAATACCAGTCAATACTTCACTAAGTACCGACAAACAGGAGGTGTCAATCTGAATGGGAACAAGAAGATTGACAGTAATTCTGCTTCAACGATTTGCAGACGCACTCACTAAACACAATAAGATGGAAAACACAGACTTCCACCGAGGCTTAAATGATGCCTGGTGGTCAATTTGACTCATTTGACTCTTTTTTTTTACCTATCCTCCACAACTCATTGTAAAACTCATCTAGTCGTTGTTTTTAACTCTAGCCAAAGCTCTAATAAATTGCATTGCTTTGGCGTGATCTTGTGACATCCTGACGGTAAGGAAAAATGGTGACATTAGATGGTTCATCAATTTAAAAGTAGTGCTTTGCTGCTATGTTGTGGAAGCTACAAACAATCTTAAAACATTTGTTGATTTCGTGGATTTTTGGTATTTGTGGCTGGCATCGGTCCCTGTAACAATGTAATCAAAACTACAAATAACTAAGTAATTTAACTAAAACAAACAAATGAACTAAAATGATCAACAACAAATAAGAAAAACATACAAAATAAACCAAAACAAAAACAACAATTATGAAATCTCACCAAAACAGAAAACATTAGCGAACCAACTAAAACTAATATAAACAGAAACTAACAAAGAAAACTACTCAACAAAACTAAAACAAACTAACTCTAAAATTAACCAACAATAAAACTGAATGAAGTTACCTCTATCTAAAAATAAGAAAACATCAATCTTCAAACAGCTTAATAAAATCAACCAAAACAAAACTAACTCAAACCCACAAACAATGATTGAAACTAATTAAAACTGCGAACAATTCCAACAGAACAAACAAAATAACTAATATGTACTCAAACTTAAACTAGAATTAACCACTCACCCATTCATCCATCATCTGTAGCTCTTATCCTCACTAGGGTCGTAAGCTGATACCAAATGTGAACACGTGTGTAGTTCAGGTTTTATTTCTAGTGTCAAGATACACTAAATCAAACTATTCCTCCGTTTACACCTCATTGACTCACCTGCGGCCGCAGCACTCCCAATGGCCTGGAGAGTGGAGCGTCCGCTGCTGCCCACCCGGGTGCGCGTCGTCCCAGGAGCTGAGGAGCCCGAACCCAAGCCCTCAGAGGAGGAGGAAGACGACGACATGGACTGACTCTCCATCTTCTTTTCCACTCGACCCAGCTCCACTAAAACTTCCTTGTAGTGCTCCATGAAGGCCAGCTCGGCGCTGGAAGCTGACGCCTCCAGGTCGAAAACCAGAGACACCTGTGAGACATGTATTGAGTTGTTTCACACAGGAATGGTTCAGCCGTCCTCAAAAGTGCTTGTTGCCATAGTAACCTGATGAGCCTCCATGAAGTTACCGCACCGGATGCAGGAGATGAGAAGAGACTCCGGAGGAGACAACATGGCGGGGATCAGCCAGCTCTGGGAATCGGACGCAGTGTCTGTACGATCTGCCATCTCTGAAAACAAATGAAATATGCAATAAAATGAAAGTAAAACTTTAGTTTCAATTGAACTCAGATTGTGCAGGAAGAGGGGACAATGTTCCATCAACTGGGCTAGTCAAATAAAATTGGACTTTTGGAAACAACGGCCGGGAAGCAATGTTGCAGACAGGAAAAAAAAAGAAGCTAAAATTGCATAATTTTCTCACCGCTTCTGCTGCCCTGATTGCTGGTGATGATCTGCAGCCTCCACTGTGCCTCAGCCGTGCGCTTGGACAACCTCTGCAGTCGGGCGCCAAAGCTCCCAGCAGCTACAGAGCAACCTACGCTCTCCGCCACCTCCGCCTCTCCAGGGAGCGCTCGCCCAGTTTCCTGCCCCTCCTGCTGGCCCACTACACACATGCCCTCCAAGCCCTCTTTCAGCAGCTTTAGGAAACCCTCCATGGCCGCCACGTCAGCCAGAAAACCCCTGCAGCCCTGGACCAGGTGGGCCAGGTCCGGCTCAGAGGAATGGGCACTGCCGCAGTCCTCCTCGGTCTGAGTGTTGATCACCTCGGCCAAATCGGACACTGGGTTTGTCATAGTCACATCTTTGGGGCTTTGTGGAGCAAAGTCGGAGCTGGAGAGGAAGAGCAGTGAAAAAATGTTCTCCAGCAGCTCCAGGCGGAACATGGCAGGCATGGCCTCCAAGTACAGTTGGCATTCGGACAAGTAATGCTGGAACACTGATTGGCAATCTAAAAGGGGAAGAAAGACAAACTGAAGGCATTAACATGCATTTGTTAATAAGTGAGCACAAATGCAGCATTTAAGTTTTTTATATGGATCGACTGATTATTGGCTCGCCAGGTTATCTGCACCAACATTCGGCCATTCAACGAATCATCGCGTTATCAGCATTGGCCTTTTATGAAAATGTAATGAATGATTATAAATCAATTTAAAAATGTTAACTTAAGAAAACCTCAGATAGATTCATAATAAAGTTCTGCTGACCCTCCGTAGTCCATACGCATGTTTTTGTTTAAAATAAAAACAAACGTAGAGGTGAACATTTTAAAACTTCTGTTATTTTGGAAAATTGGAGAGCATCATTTACAGTACTCCCAAAAACTTTGGGGAGCTGTTTTTTTTATTTAAATTTTTGAAGACATGCTGATGACCCAGGGAGCTCCCTAAACATTGTTAGAATTTTACAACAAAAATGTATATTGTCTAAATTATAAAACAATCCAAAACTGCCATGTTGCTCAATAAATATATGCGTACAAATATTTTAACAAAGAGGAGGGTTGGACTTAAACTAGCTAACCAATAACTGGACCATTAACGTATATTAAAAAAAAAACAAAAAAACTAATGAATCACTTAAGGAAAGGATTAACAAGTTAACTATTTAACAAACTTAGCAGTGCACAAAATAACAAAGTGAACAACCAAAACATATTCAACAATTCACAATGCAAACCTCCTGATGAAGTGCTGGCAAGGCTTGGGCCTGTGCCCTCCCAAGCAGCTTTTTGTCTCTTGGCATGACACTGGCTGCATCCCGCACTCTTGTGTGCATTGACACACAGAGCGTAGATGGCGTATTTCACGGCGCAGAAGCCTCGGAACAGAATGACATTTCTCTGCGCCGCTGGATTTAAGACGCCTTCACCGTCAACTGTGGGACAAAAGTGAAAAACGAGTTAACAAAAAGACTAAATTCAGGTGATTTAAGATAAGCAGTACGCTGACCTCCTGCTGGATTTGGCGTTTGCTGGAGCAGATCTAGAATTCGACGCTCTTCGAAATGAGCCAGTGGCGTCAAAGAATGCAAAATGTAGAGGGCCGAGTGACTGTCCAGACTGTGGAGCTGCCCCAGCAATGCCTCCGTGGAAACATCTCTGCGCACACCCACGAGGAAGGACATAGAGGCAAAGAACAACACTGAGACATGTAAAAATAAATATGGAAAATGAAAGAAGAAAGCAAGAAAAAAAAACAATAAACTAAGGAAACAAAAAAAGAACTTACGGGTTGTTGTTTTTACACCACTCCAGTAGTTCAAGCTGGGAAGATAAAAGATTGGCAAAGTCCTGTAGGACTGAGTCATTAGCTGATCTCTAAAAAAGAGATTAACATAACACAATATTGTTACTTTAGCTTAAAGTTTGCATTCATCAAACTGCATTTGTTTCAAACCTGCTGGTGATGGAGGACATGGAGCAGCAAGTGAGCTGAGCTCAGACTGTTACACTGTGTCCAACCCAGCAAAAGCAGCAGGCGACACAGAGGCTGGAACTCGGAGTGTAACATGTCCCGTAACTGAGAGAACTCCTCGTGTTTGATCAGGTCCAGCGCAGTCACCTACATCAACACGGATTAAAAAAAAATGTTTTATAAAAATAAAACTTAAATAGAAATATTGAGGCATTTTTCATAAAATTGATCACTTTTAAAAGCAAAGTTACTTTGAGCAAATGTGATTTAATTTTCAGTCAACAGATAGATAAAATGACCACCCACTTTGAAAGGACCAAAAAAGTTGGATTTTGCTGCTTACTGCATGTCCCATAAATGTTATATTAATTATTCGAGGACTACCAACTAAGGCAGGACATTTCAAATGAAGGAAAAAACAAAACAAATACAAAGTCCCACCAGATGATGCTAAACTAACTGCTTTATTGCTTTTGCCTAGGTAAGTCCTTCTCAAATTAGCATCAAGTTATTGTTTTCAAACACTTTGATGCACTTGTTTTTTTTTGTTTTTTTTTTCATTTTAGGCTAACCTGTATAAACACTGTAAAAAAGTAGTTGTTTTAAGTTGATTTATATTGTTTTTTTTTCTTTTATTATTGTTAAAAAGGATAAAGTTCTGAATGTATTTACATTTTTTAAAAATAAATAATAATGGTATTTATAGTTGGAGTGACCAGTCAGGGGATGCAACAGGTTTTCTTACTCTAAGGGGGCTTTGCAAAATAATTGAGAAGCACTGGACTAATTGTGAAAAAAAAAAAAAAAAAAAGATTTCCTGCAAATAACAGAAAATAAAATCTGTAATTTTGCAATACATTATCATACTTGTGGATTTTCTCTATCAAACTCTATAATATTCTACCAAGACTAGTTCCAGGAAGTGCTTCCCGCTGCTGAGGCACTCAAAGTAGATCATCTTCCATGCAGAAGGACGATCGTCGCGGCAACACAGACTGAGGGCCAGTTTCTCTGACTCAGGCAAGTGCCCTTAAGACAAAAACAAAAAACAAAAAAACGCGCTTTTAGTTGACAAAACTTTTGATACATGAGTAATGAGTCAGCTTGGCAGCACCTTGTGTGTCAGGTGCGTTCCTCAGCAGACGATCCCGCTGAAGTCTTAGTGTGGCCGAGCAGTACGCCGAGACCAAAGCGTCACATCGAGGACGAAGCAGGGAGCTCAAAACCCGCTCTTCTTTCAGGGGCCCGCCTCTGGATGCCCACAGCGCCTCACAGAGTGCCTCCAACTGGCCACTGTTGCCACTTGGACTCCATGGCATCACAGCCAACACCGAGTAGATCTCCTCCACCCACTCCTCTCGATGCTCTACACTCGTCTCAGGATTTGCCAGTTTGGCCAGCATGTGGCGAATGAAAACGTGCTGCAGAGTTGCGTTGTCCACGCCCGACTGTTGCTAAAGAGGTCAAATTGAAAAATGTCAGTAGAAAAGTGTCATATCCGTTTTCGTTAAAAGTTGAGTTTTTGTCGAATAAAAGGCCGGATTTCAAGAGATGAAACAAAAATTTAAAAAGTTCAATTTTATTTTATTTAGGAACCTGTTGAAATATTTTGAGAAAATATGAATCTAAATCTCAAATCCAAATAATGTGTGAAAGGATTTTGTTTTGACAAAATATTGTACATTTGTGATATATATCTTTGTGCTTCTAGGCCCAAAAGAACAAGTGTTTCGAGAAATACACATTTACAACCTCAAATGCAGCATCTTTCCGGTAAAAAGTCATCTTTTAAAAAACATAACAATCACAATATTATGTTGGGGGGGAGGGGGGTCCTAAACATACCTAAACACAGCCACATATTTCTAAGATGAAACTAAATTGAATCAAATCATTCCTTCTAGATGATTTGGCAGTTTTATCCAAATTCTGTCACCTGCAAGAAATGCGTGAGCAACTGTGCAAGTCGGGGCTTCTTCTTCTCCAGTAACATATGCAGACAACGCTCCACAGCGGAATGTGTCGAAGTTGAAACATTTGTGCCTGCAAACGCCTCATGCACCTGCTGCTGACACATAAACCAGAAGATAAACGCACTGACATCCAAAGCAAATATGCTAAGGCGAATTAAAAGTGCAAACCTGTAGATGAAGCTCCTCGATGCCCTCGGACCACAGATGTTCCAGCAGCAGCAGGAACTCTAACTCACTTTTGACACTGGGAGAGACCTGTCGTAAAGCAATAAATCAGAGTCAAAGTTAGGATGCACAATTATGTGTCAATAGTCATTAATTCACTGAACATTCATTTTGTGGGACAGAGGGCTATTTTTTTGTTTTGTTTTTATGTAATAATCATCCAAAAAGCAAATCCCTTTTTTGTCAAAATGAGTTCAATTTTTCAGAGGAACTTTTCTGAGTGATAAGTCATTTAATATGCCCATTGTTCTGATATGAGAAAAGAAAAAGATTTATTTATAGTTCTGATAAATCAATTTGTTCGTTTTCAGTGAAAAGTTGTTGAGAAGTTTTTAGCCATTTGAGCAAATGTGTGCGTGGAGTCAATTGTAATCATTAATGAGATTTTTTTAAAAGAATATAACTTTTTAGAAAGGAAAAAAAAGTTCACAACTGTCATTGATTAACTTGTTATGCGCTGAGGCCATAAGAAATTTTCAGGAGGAAATTCTTTTTTTAACTGAAGTCATTAAAAAATCTTGTTTTTGTATTTGTTTAAAGATTTTAAATATTTCTTTAAAAGTCTTGATTCCTTAGTCTTTCTATTCCTTATTCTTCAGGGGAAAAAATATGGTAAAATATCAGAACATTTTTTTAAATTGAAATAAAAATTTAAAAAATCAAGACATTATAGCTAAAAGGTCACAATATTTTTAAAAATATTGTATTGATAATGATTTTTATTTAATTTTTTTTTAGATTGAAAAAAGTATTTTTTTCCAACAAAGATAGAAATATGTGAATTCTTCAGGTGCAAAAAAAATCAGGAAAAAAAAAAAAGTACAGCAGCCAGGCAAGTTAAGGACGTTTGAAATGATTAATACCATCCTCAAAGTCATAAATTATTTGATTGTTGAAGTCAAAAAAGCATACAAAAAAAAATCGTTAAACTAACTAGTTAACTAAAGGTCAAAAATGTATCCGTTACCTGCTCCTCAGTACGTTGCTCCAAAACCTGCAGCCAAAACCACGCCAGCTTGTGCGGACTGCCCACAGACTCCCATCTACAAACACGCCAACCACCTTGTTCAATACATCCCAGCAGCAGCATGAAAACCTCAACACATCACACCACTTTGGCTCACTTTAAACGATATGGATGGCACACGGTCGCCTTGATAATCTCCCGCACTTTCCCCGAGACGTCCTCCCCATATGCCACCAGCTGCGGCACGCAGGCGCTGGCCAACTCCCACTCGCCGCACCTCAGGCACCGCTTGAAGTAGTCGAAGAGGTCCCGCAGCGAGGTTTCGGCGTCGAGGCCGAAGGGGTGTGTGGCCACTGACTCCATTATGGAGTCAACTATTTGGCAGGGCAGAGGGTTACAAGAGGTCAGCTTTTCCTGAGGCCATGTAAAACATTGGTGCCTCCTTGACCTGAAATAAACACGACAAGGCTCATTTGGTTAAAAACAATTCAGCTTGACGGATGCTTTGCATATATATACACAACAGGGGTTCCCAAACGTTAAACAGTTAAAAAAAATACTGCTCTAAATACTACCATAATATCCAACATTTAGAACCCTTAAGTCAAAGATTCTGTCATGTACCACAAGAAGAAGCTGGCATACTGCGTGTGGTACGCGTTACACTAAAAATCACTGCTTTGTAAAATCAAAGTTTAAATATCGCAAAAATAAAGCAAGCAAAGCAGGGCAATAATTATCTATATATAATATTTTAAAAAATCGTGTTTGATGCTATAAGTTTACCTGAACCACGTTTATTTCGGTTTGGAAACCAATCATACTTCGATGAGCTATAAAGTATCTGTTTTTTCTAAAAAGTCACAATTTCAGAAAAGCACAACGATGTTTCTCAATTTAAATAAAAATAAAATCATACTTCTTCGTCCATTTTGTTAAGTTTAAAAAAAAAGTAATTATTTGTGTAGAAAATTATAAAATTACATTACTAATAGGAAACAATGTAACTCGAGTTTAAAAGTTATATTTTGACAAAGAGTAATATCTCTCGATGAGAAAAAAATACCTTTTTTATCTGATATGAAAAGCAGACAGTTACAATCAAGTATACAAAGTATTTAGGTTTGACTGCATAGTAAAGTGTTATCCTTGATTGTTCATGCTACTGTCAATTTGCTTGTACTGTCCTTTTTTTTCTTCTTTTGGAACTCAACACTAAACTAAAATTTCCACGATAACTTCGTTAGTCTCCGAATACAATGTTCAATGCAAATTAAGCATTTATGGCGGTTTTCTCCCTAACAGATGCCCAAACGTCAAGTTAGCGTTAGCATTAGCATCAGCGTTCCAGCCCAGTGAAAGAGCGTAAACTTCCGTACCAAGGAGAACATTAGGCTAACAGTCCAATTCAATGGTAGATAATCATAATTACATTACTTACTCATGTCTTTGTGCAGTTTTATCAATGAAATTTGGAAGGGGTCTTCATTCTTAGGTAGGATTTAGTCGCCTTGATGTGTTCTGTTACTTCTTTGCACGTCGATGGGTGGTCACGTGAGTAGATCACATGACCGAGCCGCAGCCTGCTGGTTTGTCAGAAACAAGAGAGCAAGAAGGAGATGCCTTCGTGTAGTATCGAATATACAACAACTTCTTTGGAATAGGTACGGAATGGATGCATTTTTCAAAATGGGTTAAGAGAAAGCTTCGATCCGTATATGTTTTGATATTCTTAGCAATTCTGTATTATTATGAAATGGTGCATATAAGACCACTAAGACCACTAACCGCTGGGTTATCTGAAGGCAACTTGGTCTGCTAAATCCATCAGAATGGGCGACAAAAATCTTGTTATATTTCGTAAATATTTCTAACATATTGATTCCATTCCTAGTCTTATCTCTTCGAGTAGAATGATTTATTTTCTGTCATTTTCATGCACGATATCAAGTACAAAAATAACGAATGTTTTCAATTGTATCCTAGGTTACCAGGTTGTTGGCTTCGGTAGTAAAATACACCTACTCATTCAATAATTTAGTGAAAGAAAGAAAAAATATATGTGTCTTTTGGTCCCTTTTCTCTTAAAAGAATGGAATATGGTTTTATTTCAACTGATTTCCTGATTTTAACGCAAAAACAGGGACGTGTGTAAAATGTTGTATATTACCAGGTTACGTGAAGGCAGCATTGAATCAGCTACAAACGTAGTTGAGCTGTCAAAACAACGATGATGATGATAATATGAAACCATATATAACGACGTTGAACTTAAACACGCACATGCAAACATATTTTCACTCGCAACTCTATTCAAAAACGATTTATATGAACTCCCCTCGGCTTCTGTTACCTGCGAAATGGTGAAGGCTGTTTCTATGGCAACAGGCGGGGTTTGCCGACTTTGATCAATCCTCCTCACTTGGCATCTCTTGTCCAGATCGCCACAGTACTGCGTCACGCCCTGACTGGAATGGAAGACAAGGACAAGAAAAGAAATGTACGTAGGCCCGCTTTTCTTTGTTCCAAGCTTGCACTGGAGAAATTATCCATCGCAGAGAGGTGGTTGGAGGGGGGGGTGAATGGCATCCGATTGTGCAAGGCCACATTATGTCCTCCCGCTAAGCTATTGTCTCACACAGGGGGAGTACATCGGAGAGATAAAAGGCGGCCTGCGGCCTTCAATGAAGCTGGTCGTGATGGGGATTGTTGACAAGAAACCCAAGAGGTCAGTTTTTGGTCATTTATTAGAAAACCACATAGGCTACTGTGCGTGCTGTAACAGTGAAGTGATGTGCACATTGTTGCTTAATTGTACATGCACTTTCTTTATGTCTGTGCAAATACTCAGTCATCAGTAATCCTTTTGTTTTGAATTTGTTATTAAAGTAGAAAAATGGCAATAGCAAAAATTCCATAGGATAATAATATAAAACAAAAAATAAAGAGCAGACTTTTCACAATTGTTACGCGTGTGTGTGCGTGTAGCATTGAGGTGGTTGTGTCCAGCGCCCCTCAGCAGAAGGAATCGGAGGAGGAGGACCAGCAGGAGACAGAGTCAGAAGGTGATGTGGGTCTCCAGCTGAAGGTCAGCTTCATGGACAAAGCCGTCCAACGCAATGCGCGGCTGGCAGGAAAGTGGGGTCCCGCTGAAAACTCACTCTCATTCTTCCCTTTTGCACCCGGAGAGCCTTTTAAGGTACTTTTTTTTTTTTTTTTTTTATCTGTGTCAGATAATAAAATGCAAATTTGGCTCCTCCCCATTCATTTAAATGTGCATAATTTAGCAGATGTTCTACTTTGCTGATTTATTTTATAAAATTATGAAATTATTATCAGTAGTACTGTATTAGAAACATGATAATAATTAAAATTGCTGTCATTGCATTCAATACTTGTTACAGCTATTGTTGCTAGCAATATCCTTTGCTACAGTTGTCATTTCTATTAACACAGGTTATTTCTATTAAGTATGTAACTTTGCTAGCATAATCTCTATCGTAATTGCTTATCTTTTCTATTAATATTGCTATGCTGGCGATATTGTCGCTACATTATCTGTATTGTTGCACTTATGAATGCTGACATTATCGCTATCTTTCTTGATTTTGTTAGCCTCTCAAGTATTATAGAAAGTTCTTGTTCTTGTTCCCACAGGCTACACGTTATTGCTACTCATCATCGATTATGATTATTATCGTCGTCATTAGCCTTACAGTCCTACTATTTTTTCACTATCGCTATAGTTGGTATTATTTCTGTCTAGCAGAGATTGCTATCATTACCGCTAATGTTATCGCTGCTTGCTAATCTTACACTTTCATCAACACTTGCATTAGCCCGATCATTGCTCGTATTATTGCAATCTATCATTATCCCCTTTTTCAGTTTTAACACGATCAATATCATCAGTCGTTTTTGTCACTGTTATTGCAAACATCTCAACTCCATCACTGTCATGTCTTTAGTGTTATGGATATTTGGATATTATACAAAGTATCAAAGTATTTTTTGTCCCCCGTATGTCCGCATAGATGGAGATTGTTTGCGAGCACCAGCAGTTCCGCATCCTTGTGGATGGTCAGCCTCTGTGCGGCTTCACCCATCGCCTCCCGCAGCTCGCCAGTTTGACGGCGTTACGGGTTTTTGGAGACGTGCAACTCACCAAGGTGGCTTAACGTCTCCGTGATACCAACAGATATTCGGAGACAGTGTATCTGCTTAGAATAGATAAAAGATGCGTTTTGTCAAACAGTGTCACACTTTGTAGAAGACAAAGTGCCTTCACTAACGTGCTGACTGAATGTAGCAATGGAAAAAACAAAAAGAATGTGAAATTGGTCCAAATTGCAATATTTTCTCCTCTGTGGATTTTTGAGCTCTTGCAAAAAACAAATTATAAAAATCTGTCCAGTGGTGTTTTTATTTGTAGTTGTTACTTTAATGATAATGTTTTGTTTTTTTCAAATCATAAGGCTGAATCACTTATTGAGAAAACATGCTATTAAGGCTCCTATTTGTAATATTTTTTAATTATATGTGGCCTTAACAGTGTTTTTTTCTCATGTTGGAAGGACCCGACTCATTTCATCTGTATAAAATACAAAACGAAACAAAAGAGTCGCCGCCACTGGACTTGCCTTAAAAAGGTCTCGCCCATTTACTTTGCTTTTCCTCATTAGTAAACACATTTCTTTCCTTATGTGACTTTACTTCCATGGAATAAAATCACCTCAGTTGTTTGCTCTGCCAGAAGGCAGTATTTTTTTTTAATGGTTTGATATTGCAACCACACGAGATAATAGAGTGAATCATCACAATGCCAAAGGCCATACAAAGGCTTGCCGGGGTTGGAGCAGCAAGTGTCTTGTCCCGACTCGTTCCGCGTTTACTCTTTGCTTACCAACAAACACAAAGTCTAAGTTAAAGAATGAATTCAATCTTGAAAAAAAAAAATACACAGAAGATAATTTTTGTAAACAAATACACTTTGATGATGCAAATGCAAAGCAGCTTTTGCACACAAAATATACACTAAAGATGATTTTTGTAAACAAATACACACTTTGAGGATGCAAATACAAAGCAGCTTTTTGACATGAGATGCATAACTACACATGAATGAATGAATGAATGAATGACCGACGGTTACGTGTGCTCCCGGATGGCATCGATCCAATCCATCTTCTCCTGGTGGCTAGGAGCCTGGATGAAGTAGTGCGTATCCGACTGAGTGATAATCTTAAACAGATTGCCTTGGATGTTGCCCTTCACACCTGGCAAGGGAAGCCAGAAGACAAAACATTAGGTACACATATACAAGATTAAAAAAAAAAAATCTGTATCATACAAAGTGGTTTTGATATTATGACCCTCTCTTGTTAGTACTTTGATCCTTAATAACAAACTTCAGTTGTGCTCATAGTTTATAGACAAATGAAGGGGCTTTAAAAGCATCCCTGAGGAGCGCCATTCAAAATTGGAGTAGACAAAAGTATTTGGACACCTGGTCAAGATTCCATAAATGGACTCTGAAAGTGTCCCTGAAATATGGCCCTCAAAACTGGTCTTTTTTCAGGCCCTTCTTTTCCCTATCATTTGAAAAATAAATAGGTACTGTAAACAAGTACCTGGGATTTAATGTCTGGACAATGTAAAGACGTACAAATACGTCTTTGGGATTGAATGAGAAAACGGACAAATACTTTTTTTTTGACACCAATACAAGCCATGACTGTTTGTGAGACCTACCAGAGGGAACGCCGTTATCGTCCAATGAGGACACCAACGAGCCTCGCAGTGGGAAGCCTCCGACAGGGCTGATGTCATCCTAAAAGCAGACAGAAAGTGTCTCACAGACTGATTCAGTGTGTTTCTGAATATGTGCGTCTGTAATAAGTGACACACAGCAATTCCATGTGTACCTTGGTGGGGTCGTAGTAATGGAGGAAAGAAGGTTCCGAGCGCAGCACAAACAGTCGAATCTTCCAATTTTTCCTCATGTGACCCTGTGCATTGACAACGTTCAATCAAAACGGGGTATAAACACACGCAAAAACAACCACGATGAAGGTAACTTTTTTATTTACTTGTTTGAGAAGGTAGCCTCTCTTGATCACCTTACCGCTGAGCTCCACCGCGGACAGCGTGGTCTCGGCTTTTACGCAGCCTCGTTTCTTCAAGTTGTCTGACTGACAGTGTGAAAAGTATTTAGAAACCATCTGAGTGATACAAAATTTCAGCGGACGCACTCGAAAAGATTAACTGTAAAAAAAACATGCATTGTGTGGCCACAAACAGAATAATCCAATAATGCATCATTGGCGTTTGAGGTGAGCAATTAACTCGCTACTCACAAAGCTGTAAAGTGCCGTGGAGTCATCCATAAAGAGTTCGCTGAGGCCGGCGGTGCGCAACGCCTCCATGCTCCGCAAGCCGATGGTGCGGAGGAAACCTTCTTCGAGCAGGGCCGACGCCAGCGTCACTGCCTCGGCTCGGGTCAGCGCCAGCTGTGTGAACACCAGCCAGTCCACCACTGCAGAGCCTGTGTGAGAATCAAACTTCTTTAACCCTAGTCCATATATGGTACCAATATGAGACTTTTTCTGTGATTTCTTTGTGATATCAAAGGAGAATGGATTAAAAGAAAAAAAAACACTAGGGAGTTGAAACTTCACGCTAATTATATAATAATGCTAAATATCAAAATACAACCATGCTGCAAATTTTTAATGAATATTCTTGAGAATTTATGACAATTTTGTCCCTTGAAGGCAATGCATTTGTGAATATTTTACATTTAAAAATGCTTTTTTTGAAGTATGACTGCTAACAAAGTGGTATATATTTCCAAAAAAGTGTATGATAAATCTAGATGAATTTTAAGGAACAGTATGTGAAATTTGTTGCTGTGTATATGACCTGAGAAGCAGTTGGTGTACATGCGTCCTTGCTCCACGTGGTTGCTCATGGCAATTCCGCTGTGAACGTCATACATGGCCTCCAGCACTTTGCTAAAACACAACAAGAAAATATGACATTTGTAAACAACAAATATGGTGCTATGTTCAATCATTCATGTGTAAGAATCAGTCCGCTTTAAATGGACATACTATATGTAATAATGGAGCTTAAAAATGTATATATAAGGCACTGCAGTATAATGTTCCTTGCGAATTTAATGTAAGAATCATTTGTTTTATGTAAGAACCTTTAGAGGCTGCATTTATACGATTTTTTAATGGGTGTTATATTTAATAAAAAATATTTAATGACACTATCTTTTTTAGAGCAAGGGGTGTCCAAACCTTTTCCTCCATGGGCCACATATAGAAAAATTAAAGGATGCGGGGGTCACTTTGAAAGTGCTATTAATATTATAAAGGGTTCTGCAGATACTGTATGAGCAAATCCAAATTAAGTTTTTTTGATGCTGTTTTTAAGGCAACTTCAAACAAATGGAATTCCCATGTCAGACTGCATATACATATGTTGGATGTTGGTGACAGGAACAGTTCATTTTTCTTTTCAAATGAAGAGCAAATTAGTTGGAACATAAAGCAAGCTGTGTAGTGTGCTGGTCGGGGAGACCTGATTGAAAAAAATATTTCACAGGGGGTATGTCATTGAAAAGAAGGTTGAAAACCGCGGCTGTAAAGCACCTAAATGTTCACCTCAGATTGATGTGGTGCGGCTGTGAGTCTCCTGGCGTGGATGGGCTGACCCCGGGTGACTCATCCTTGTCTGTGTCTGCTCCTGAATCCAGTTTCTCCGCTGCAGCTGTGATGTCGCTGGCCCACTCGTCTCGCTCCTCCCGGGAACATGCTTCCAGGAAGTGATCCACACAGGTCTTGGTCTGAAGCCGAAACACCAACTAGAAAGGGCAGCGTAATAACAATTTGACTTTCAGTATACAAAGACATTTAATGTTCTAACTGGTGAATGTTGTTGTTTTTTGGGGTAAATATCTGCTCATTTTTAATTTGCAGCCCGCAACAACACCGATGCTGTGGTCTGACGAGTCCACATTTCAAGTATATTTTTGGTGTACTCGTATGACCTGTTAGCAGCTCTAACCTGTCTCCTAGTCAAAAGAGATCTTAATGTGAACAGGAAGCACGTTAGCAATTCCGCCTCACAGTTCAGAGTCCACGTTCAGTTCCAGCTCACTCCGGCCTTCCTGTGTGGAGTTTGCATGTTCTCCCCAAGCCCGCTTAGGTTTTCCCCAGACACTCCGGCTTCCTACCACAATCCAAACACATGCATAGCAGGTGTATTGGACACTCTAAATTGTCCTTAGGTGTGAATGGTTGTTTGTCTCTGTTTGCGCTGCAATTGGCTGGCAACCGGTTCAGGGTGTCACACGCCTACTGCCTGAGGACAGCTGGGATAGGCACCAGTGACCCTAGTGAGTGTAAGCGACGACAGAAAATCTAAAGAAACTACAGAACTAAAGAAACATCCTTCTGTCAATAAGAATCTGACTCACATTACTCCAATTTTGAAATATTTCCTGTGGCGAGAGCTCATGAAAGTGACCTCATGAAAAACACACGTAAACAATGATGTCATCAGACTGATGTCATCTGAATGACTTCAGCAGAGACGCTGACTCAGCATCCAGTCAATGAAAAAGACGCGATGATAAGATAGCTCAGCGGAAAGGAAGTGATGATAAGATATCGTGTCACACTGATTAAAAAGAAAATTGAACAACCAAATCTGAAAATTATTACTTGCGACCAACGAGCTGTATTTCAGACAGCGTCACAAATTTTTGTGATTTCTTATTGAGACTGTATTTTTGGTTTGTTAAAAGCCACGATCAGTGCTTTTCAAATGTTGATCACGATTTCTTGAATGCAAACATAACATAGCAGTGTGAGGACAAGAATACGAAAGACTCACGGGTCGATTGTCGTACTCCAGGAAGGGGCAAGTGATGACGCAATCCTTCAGCATGATTTTTCCTCGCTGACACGAGTCTCTTTTCCCACCTTCGTATTTGTAGTAGATCAGCTTGTCTGGCGTCAGCACGAACCAGCGTGCCTTCCAATTGTGTACAAGATGACCCTGGAGGAAAAAAAACATGAAAAGGACATTCCACATAATGGACAATTGTGTGTTTGAAACTTACCCTTTTCACCAAGAAGCCCTCTCGGAGTATTTTAACTTTTTGCTGAGTATCCATTACCACCGTGCCTGTTCCTGCCTGCTCCACTTCTGAACATGCATACTCAACTCACTATATACACACACAGGCATGAACACACCCACTCTACGCACACCCACTATTTATGTGGGTTTGTCCTGTCTGAACTTTTAGCTATCAAACACTTGGTGGTCTTGTGTGTTCACACACACCACACACACACACACGCATTCCTACAGACGCACACACACACACAGACAAATAAAGTGCTATAGTTTTTTTTTTTTTTTTTTTACCTTTTATACTTTTAAATCAAAAGCAATTGCACTGCATAGAAAAAAACTATAAAGCTCATACAGTATATGGTATAAAATGCTACTGTGATTTCTTCTAAATAAATATACTACTTATACTAATGTGTATATATATATATATATATATATATATATATATATATATATCTTTGTATTTGTCTGTATAATTAACTATTTCATTATCCACTGTTGCATTTATTCATGAAATACTAAAATATAGTATTAAATAAAATCCCTGAAAATGTTAAACCAGGCAAAGACAAATTTTTAAAAAAGTTATAATTCAGGGTACCATTGTAGTTTCTTCTTTAGCATTAATGACAGCACAAAGACAATGTTAGATAGAGGTGATCCGTTTTCTCCAGATTCTGGGACCTTGATTCCCAAATTAAATGCAAAGTTTACTTTCCTCTGCGAAGAAGACTTGGGACCACTGGGAAACAGTCCAGTACTTTTTTATGTAGGCCACCAGACACTTGTGACATTATTTTTACCACAGCGCTCAGTCGACCATGTTTGTTAAATCACATCTGTGTACATATGTAGAGTTTTACATACTGATTCACGTAACGGGCGTAACACAAAACATTTCACATTTAAATGAAAAGTGATGATTTCATTTACGTTTACACACATTGCCTTTGTTGGGAAGGTTGCCCTTACCAAGATGGCCGCCGTTGGGCACGTACCTTAAAGTGGATGCTGGGTTAGCGTGTTGACGTTTATGGCGGAGGCGTTAAAAAATGCACTCTCTGCGAGCTGTGCTACACTCTGGATCTTTCGTAAATTTTCCGTTGTTGGAATTTAATTTACCATTCGCATTCTCAGAATGTCCGACCTTCATTCTGTGCAAGAATTCGAAAAAACCCTCAGATTCAAAACGCTGGTTACTTCCGATTTGCAGTTGGGAGGAGGGAAAACGCTCGTCCAATCAGAAATGCAACTGTCTGGATCTTTCAGCCAATTGGAGAGCACCTTCATGCCCGGACTTCCTGTTTTACGAAAAAAAAAAGTTTTAAACAGGCATTATTTGGGTCGCGGTCTTTACAGAAGTTGTGGCTTCCTTCTCTCATTCGAAACATTTTCCATGATAACAAACAAACAAAAAAATCATATAGTCTCTACTTAATGCTTCTGCCGCAACACGACGGGTGTTGCATGCGCGTTTTATTTTTCGGCATTAAAAGCACACGAACATGGAGTTTAAAAACAAAGTCATCCAATGCGACCACGGCGATGCCGGACGGTGGGCGACCTTTCACTGCAAGCGGTGCAACACGATACTGGGAGACTCCCTGTCTGTATGCGGGGAGCTCCCATGTTTGAACTCCATCGTATGCTACAGTAAAAACAAATTTTATAAAATTTTACGTGTGGCTCTAGAAATGCATCTTGATGTTTTATGATTTGTCTGCAGAAGTCACCGGGGACGTGATAGTGAGTAGTAAAATGGAGTATGGACAAAAAGAAGAACTGGCTAACTGGTGAGTAAATAAGCCAAATATTAATAATGATGCTGCTGCAAGTTGCTAGAAAAATAGTGTCAGTTATTCATAACTACCACCTTGCATCTGAGAAATAATAGAAATTGAGAATAGAAAGTGAGGCTACGCTAAAAATTCGCGAGCAACTTCAAGATTACATACTCAAGCTTCAAGGCATCCAAAAAGGACCCAAATGAAGATAAACGATTTTAAAGTGGAAAAGGTTACTTAAAAAAAAAAAAATCTCATCTTTCCACTGATTATTAAGGTGTGCACACTTGTGCAACTACATGATCTCATTTTTCAGGTCAGTATTTCTCTTCCAAATAGGACATAGAAGTTTTTGGCACTATGAACAATGATCTTGGTTTATATATATAAAAAATCATAAAATCATAAAAACTAGTAACATTCAGTCATGCTTGGACTTTTTATACCCACATTTCAGCATCTTATTTATTTTTAGCATTTTCAGCTCCCTGAAATGCAGTGAGTGCGGTTGCACGGTGGGCAAAGTGGTGCACGCCGCACCGCCGCGTCTGGCAGCGGCTCGCTCCCTCTTTCTCCTCCACAAGGAGTACATCTCATGGTCAGTAACAAAAGCTTGAGTCGTTAACGTGTAGACAAGCCGCTATAAGGTCACTCCCTGTTCCAGTTATGAGCTGGACAGCCGCTCCATGGTGAAAGCGTCGGCCTTGTCCTTTGAGATGGAACCTCTCCTGGATCGCATCACTGAGGTAAAACGCCAGCAAAGGAGTCTTTCATGCTAACATGCTTGCTAATGGTTCCGTAATACAATTTATGTATGTATGTGTGTGTGTTGGGTTGCAGTTTAAGCAGCGCTTTGAATTGCAGTTTAGTGTCATGAAAAGCCGCCTGGCGGACCTTAGAAACACCAGCAGCAAGTTGGACCATTGATACCTGTTTACCGGTGTTGTTTTTTTTTTATTTTAGGATGATTTTGTGTATTGTTGCATGTTTCTTTTTTTCCATTAAAGCTGCCATTAAAGATACAGTCTAATCTTTGACTTAAATTGTAGCTTAGGTCTACAATTGTCAGCTAGGGTAGATGTAAAAGTTGGGACTGACAATAAAAAAATAAATAAGAAAATATTAGCTCTTTTAACCTCTGAAGGAAATTTTGACCCAACTCAGGCTTTTTGATGTGTGATATCAAAGGAAAATCATACAATAAAACACTAGGAGGCTAAAATATTGCAGAATGCTTGCAAATGGGAGGTCGAGAGGTACACCTTATAATTGTCAAATTTGGCCTATGTCGGGCTCATTCACTGCCATTCAAAACTGGAAATATTGTCAATTTTGGACATATTTAAAACTTAATTGTTTTATCATGTATTTCCCCCATTTTTGCATTAATCCTTTCAACGGCAACTCGTGAACGGGGCGCAATAGAAATGTTTGTGTTGACACCCCAAAACCAACGGGTGACGCTAGCGACCAACTTGACATTTGCAAGCCTTTCAATGACTTCGATGATTGGCTCAGCCTGGACTCCCATAATGCAAACGTCTTCAAAAGGTCACAATACTTAATAATACTTCATAATAATAATGACCTGTATCACATAAACAGTGGAGTAACTTTTTTTTATTATCACATTTTTACAATTTTGTACATAAAGGGGGCGTATTAATATTTGATGTTGTTATGTTCCTTTTAAAGTCAGCCCAAGTTAAGTGATAATAAAGCCAGGCTAGTGAAAAATCCCCGGACACCCAGGGGTTAATACTGCGGAAAATAAAATAAAATTAATTAGTTATCATAATTTCCTTCTCCGAGTCATCGAAATTGACATCTTAAAAAAAAATGTATTGGTTGGACCCTAATAAAAAATTCTAACTTTTATTTGATATTACTAAAATGACTTCAAAATGGTGGCAGCTTGTGCTTCATTCATTCGGAATACACAACCACATCCAGGTTCTGAGAGGGTGTGCACAATTGTGCAACCACGTCAGAGTAATGCACACACACCCGGTTTTGTCATTGGCACCATGCTGTATTTTATTATCATCATCATCATTACTATTGCTGAGTTCTGAGAAATACATTTTTTTTTGTTGTTAGTCATACAAAACCATTGAACAATAATAATAAGCATGCCCATTTCCTCCCTTAGCAATGGAGTGCATAGTTTGTACACCTTGGTGAACAAAGAAATCACCATTTCCATTTGGGAACGCTACAACATGCTCGCTACAATTTTGAACAACCTTCACACGCAGTCAGAAGACAAACTTGGGGAATTATTGCATGCATTACAATCAGGCCTGCTAAAAATCATGCTTTTTTTTTCTTCTTAGTACATATTGATTTTTTAACATGATGTCAGAAGTCCCCATAAGGCAGAATTAATAAACAGGATGGTGGTTGACAGCGCAAGGCAGAAAAGTGCTTGGAAAACACGTGGATTTTTTTTTTAAAGCATGTAAAAATGCCACAAGTATTGTACAAATAAGAATAGCTTGTGCATTGATCAAAAATTCCAAGAAAACATACAGATTTAAAAAAAAAAAAAAATCCTCCTCTCAAGTGGCGGGTCAAAATGACCCGATTATGTTTTAAACATACCATTGAAAAGACGTTAAAATTAAATTATAATAGGAAACTTCTTAATGAAATGTTAACCAGGGTTTTGTTTTGTTTTTCTTCATTTTGGCTCATGGAACATATCGCGGGTCAAACTGACCCGTTAAGAGTTAAAACGTACCATTGAAAAGACGCTAAAATTATCACATGAAACTTCTGTATAAAATGTTAATCAGGGTTTTGTTTTGTTTTCTTCATTTTGGCTCATGGAACATATCGCGGGTCAAACTGACCCGTTAAGAGTTAAAACGTAACATTGAAAAGACGCTAAAATTATATTATCATATGAAACTTCTGAATAAAATGTTAATCAGGGTTTTGTTTTGTTTTCTTCATTTTGGGTCATTGAACATATCGCGGGTCAAACTGACCCGTTAAGAGTTAAAACGTAACATTGAAAAGACGCTAAAATTATATTATCATATGAAACTTCTGAATAAAATGTTAATCAGGGTTTTGTTTTGTTTTGTTCATTTTGGCTCATGGAACATATCGCGGGTCAAACTGACCCGTTAAGAGTTAAAACGTAACATTGAAAAGACGCTAAAATTATATTACCATATGAAACTTCTGAATAAAATGTTAATCAGGGTTTTGTTTTGTTTTCTTCATTTTGTGTCATGGAACATGTCGCGGGTCAAAATGACCCGTTAAGAGTTAAAACGTAACATTGAAAAGATGCAAAAATTATATTATCATATGAAACTTCTAAATAAAATGTTTATCAGGGTTTTGTTTTGTTTTCTTCATTTTGAGTCATGGAACATATCGCGGGTCAAACTGACCCGTTAAGATTTAAAGCCAAATACAGTATTATTTTTTTGGGAGGGGTATAATTGGCTAGCTAAGTAGGTTAGACTACACTAAACGCTCACCGGGTCATATTGACCCGATGTTAAATGTTGTGTTTCTAAAAAAAACTTTGTATAATGCTGTTTATTAGGATTTTCATTCTTTTTCTCACACTTTTCAATTATATTGTTGACTAAATCGACCCCTTTAGAAATCAACAACGACAAAAAAATTAAAAGCAATTTTGATTAGGAATCTTTTCAAAATACTGTCTATTGGATTTTTTTTGTTCCAAATCAACCCAAACGTTGTTGCTGTTCCTGAGAAAAGTAACGAGACAGGAGGGTGAAGATACATGATGAAAAAATATGGAAAAACACAATAGTTATGTAGGCAGTTGCCCCCCCCCCACCCCCCCCCCCCCCCCACCCCCCACCCAACCCTTAAAATTCATGCAATTATTGCTGCTAATCTAAATAATCCTGTACAATTTTCTGGATTAAGTGTAGTAATATACTGTATATACAACACAATGTTACTAAAGGGCGGGAAAATCATTTCAAAATCAAAATCAATCCTATCATTTAGTTTAAACAGTGGTATTATTTTAATTATTTGTGGCTTGAGCACATTAATTCATAAAGAAAATGTTTAATCATGCATCTTGAAAGGTATTTTTTTTCAGGGAAATGATTCATCTGAATTTATTATATTAAAGCAGGCATCATGCATTGTGTGATGAGTTTATATGAAGTTAAGTATGAGCATCTAAATGCATAATAAGAGGATGAAACTATACAAATCTTGAATGGAAGACGTTGGTGATTTTGTTGCTTTTCAAACAACAATGTCACTTGTTATTTTTTATTTTTAACAATTTATAATACACAGCATCGGTCAACAAGGTGACATGTTTGGATGCAATATTGCACGCTGCCCCAGCAAAGTTGTCGTTTTATACAAAGTGAAAATAAAGGACTCAAATTAGTAATGTAAATGTAATTAAATGTATTAATATTTAAAAACAAATGGATAAAAATTTAATTACATAACTTTTTTAAACAATGCAATTAAATTGGTTTCATAAAAGAAAAAAAACGGTTTCAAATTGATTATATTATTAATCATAAAATTATAGTTTGAATCAATAAAAATACAATAAATGTTCATTTTAGTATGATACGTTGTTAGTACTGAAATTGGTAAAATAAGACAAGATGTGTTCTAAATTAAAATACAGTAAGATATGTATCACACAGTTGAATACACTTTTATTTTTTATTTATTACACCAACCTCTGTATAATAAACCAAATGTGCTTGACTTGATTATTGTATATATTTTTTAGATTATTTCACTGCATTTTATTTATGTGAAAAAAAGAACAGCCGATTATTTTGTTTCGGGACATTTTGAAGCCTTCGCCAAAAAAAAAGAGGTGAGGTGCAACAATTAATTTGATTAAATGCCAACTAATTAATTGTCAAATTAATCAACTATTTCGCTAATTTATCCTACTTTAAAATGGACTCTCTGCAGCAAATTGTCTCTGATTTTTGTAGACATGTTTTAAATAAAACCTTCACAAACACCCCCGATTTTACTTATGATTACAATGAGCGCCATTTTAACAGATTTTTTGACATTTTACACATAGCCAACTGTATCATTATTCATTTATATCAATGCATTTTCTGCAAAACGATGACAAATGAAATGAACCTGTTACTCATCCTTCTCTGAGGTAGAAAAAAAAAAGATGAGAATCACTTTTGCTACAGTTTGGTGTCTTTAACTATGTGGCATCAGGATTGTTTAAGTGTAGACTTTGATAAGTTTTCATCTGAAAGACATGCCCATCCCTCTTTTGTTTCGTACTTGACACACACACACAAAAAAGACATAAATTCACTAAAAATCCCCATATAGTGATTAGGGATTACTTCATAATCACTTACAGGAATTTTGGGACTTTCGATGTAGTTAGAACAGTAAAATAATTATGTAATTTTCTCTCATATGGTGAAAATTCTGCAAAAAATATATTTAAAAAAAAAGAAGGAACAGCAACACATGGTCTACAAATGAGCATCATGTGATGTTGCTCCACAGGCTTATTGCAAACCTGGCCAGACATGTCCCAAGAGGATGTTAAGGGTTAGGAGTGGAAGAGAGGGCCCACCCCCCCAAAAAGAAGAAAAAAATCAGCTCCTTCATGGAAAATTCTTCATCCTAGTTGAGGATGAACACGGTGCTCCATGTAAAGCCCATCGGCGGTGGATCAGATGAATGTTCAAGCACTTCCATCCTATAATGTTACAACATTTTATTTTATTAATGTTATATCTACAACTGTTATCTGTTTATCAAGGAAATAAAAGAAATGTCTAGATCAGCAGGATCATTCATTGAATTAAAGCATGAACTTATGGTGCAAAAACTTAGCGTTCTTCGCATTGAGGTTTCGTTAACTTTGAAATCAGTTATTACCCCCAATCATAAAATTGTTCAGGACATAAAATATGTGCGTATATTGAATCAAACTCAGTCATTCCAAATTAAAACGAACTATCCTCGAATCGCAGACGTGCACATCCGTTGTAATTGAAAAATATGACTGCATTTTGATACGATTTACAATCAATAGTTTAATATTTGCAATCCATAGTTTGATATATGTTTATTATGAGGCTAGTTAAAAAAATGACCCACTGTGCGCATATAAATTAACTATAAATAAAGGGTTATTTATCTCGGGACAAATATTCGCAAAAAGACAATTTGATGTTTTAGCCTGACACAATTCTGCATCAATTAATTTTGAGAAAAATAGTTGAATACGGATATAGAAAACAGGTTGAAAAAAAGATAGAAGCATGTGTCTGACCTTGGAGTGCTCCTGGTGATGAGGATGCTGCGGAGATGTTTAGCTTAACAATGGCTGAACCATTTCATCGTGTTTTGCGGTGGCACTCGCAGTTCTGCCCGGCCACCTCTCACTTTCTCCATTAAAACATGTCGAGGACATTCTGAGGGAGAAGAAAAGCTGTAGCCACGCATGGCGGGGGAGAGATAAGGGGACAAAAATTGTCCTCTTTCACCTCCCAACATACGGCCGCGTCGAGCTACGCCATTTTCAATCTTTGCGAGTGGGGGAAAAACGCGTTTAACGGAAGAGCGCGATGATTGGCTGAAGATTGTGTCAGTCAGAAATGTTAAAAGTACCACCCCGGAAGTGATCCGCATTTTTGGGGCGATTTTGTTTGTTTGTTTTACCGGAAAACAACGTTGGCGAAAACAAAAGCCAAGCAAAATAATCACTTACAAAAAAAAAAAAAAAAAAACAAATCAAAATACATTTCGAGAAGCAAATTTTGAACTAAGTAATCTTTGGAATTTTTATTTGGTGGGGCGTTTATACTGCTTCAAAAGTTTTGAAAAGTGATTGCTCGGAGAGTGCGTGTCCCTTTTGGTATATTACGTTTGCATACAGATATTTTAATTTTTGTATTTTTTTAATGATGATGTCATACGACATACAAATGGCGCATAAGTTTGCTTTTCCACAAATTGTCATCCAAACAATTACTCAAATTGACCACAGGAGGGCGACAACGTTACGCTTAGAGATGACGTGTTTTCGAACGCAAAGATCGCTGGGGAAGCCGCACAATTCCCACTGCATTGATAATGGACGTGTACTGTATTATAAATACATTTCATTTTATACATTGTCTGTTTCACACTGAGATTCCCAAAACACACTTTTGCTGCCATACATGTTTTTGGAGTACGGGAGGAAGCCGAAGTCCGCAGAGAGAACCCACACGGGCTCGGGGAGAACATGCAAACTCCACGCAGGAACGTCGGAGCAACGTGGATTTGAACTCGTGTCCCTGAAGTGTGAGGCGGACATGCTAAGCACTGAGTACAAGCAGACTGCTTTCAGTGACACCTGAGTTTATTCCAACAGAAAAACAAAACAAAACACCTTTTTACAGCATTGGACAAGCAGATACACGTGGGAATGTCCAAAATGAAACACGTTTAAGTTATACTACAATGATTTAAATATATTTCTCATGTCGGACCTCTTGGCACACTCGCACGCAAAGATTAAAAAAAAGAAAGAAAAGAAAAATCACAATTTGTCAATGTTGAAGAAAGGCGAATTAAAAATAAGCTGCAAAAGTTGGCTTCTTTAGGTAATCATCCCATTTAAGCATTTATGCTATCCCCCGCAAATAGGCAAATATTTGGCTTTGCGCATAACCATAGTTTATGTACATGTATACGCAACTGAAAAAAAAAAAACTTTATCGAGCTTTGGCGTGAACAATACGCTTCAAGATTGTATAAACCTTTAAGAGCAAATCTACTCACTGCTTTGTTACTTTTTGTAGACAATGCAGTTCTCCAAGAAGCTGAACTGTTAACGTCATCACAGTTTTTTAGTTCGTAAATCAACAAACGCATTTCTTCATGTGAGGGACTGAAAAACTCACAGCAAGGGACACAAGCGGTCGGTCACCTTTTGGAATCAATGCATTGGTTGATTGATGACTCTTTGTGCATTTACAAAGCTTACTGAAAGTCAAATGAAGGTATTCTGGAACGTTTTTACCGCATTTAAGGTGTGCATGGAAAGTTTTAGCTGAAAGCTTAAAAGTATCCCCCAAATTGCTGAATAAATGGCATTATTTATGGGTAATGTTGAAATTTGGACAAAGGTGACATATCTCCATTGGCGTTGAGATGCTAAAATATTGACATGTTTTTTATTTTATTTTTTTTGGCACACCGGTGTTTAAAAAGTAGAAAGTGCTCAAACAATTTTGAAGGTGTTCTCCCAAAACAAAAACAGCACATTATGTTTAAAGTACTGTGCATCAATCTTCACTGATAGCTTTGTTCTTATAATGAACCTCATTCACAGCAGTCAATATGACTTGTAAATCGAACTATGACACAGTAGGTTAACACAAATGAATACAACCCCAATGACAGATTTGGATCCATTCAGTGCGCTGTTTTTTTTTTTTTTTTTTAAACCTGCGTGCTTCAATAAGCTACCCTTGGAAGTGTCCATTTTAATGACACCCCTCGAATAGACCCGGCCTCCAGAACCAGAAAGTAGCCAAAAATCCAATGAACCAACAGACCAAAATAGAAACCTGTATGAATTGTTTTTGCTGGTGTAACAATAATGCGCAACTCGAAGGGAGGAGAGAAAGTGTAAATGTAAAAAAAAAAAAAAAAATTACAAACCAACAGTTCAATAAAAGTGTACGCCTACTTTTGTGTGAAGATCATTCTAACAAATCTGATGGTGGCCTGAGACCTTCTGCACAGTCCTGTATAAAACATGAGAGCATCCAAAAGCAAACCCTGTGGCATCTCAAAAGAACCCCCGAATAACTGCTGATGTAAATGAATAACGCTCCTCTGAGATGTCCAGATGCCACCCCATGAAAAATGGATCCAAAGCGGGGGTTTCGTAGTAGCAATTTACTAATTGAACGTCAGATGCACATCGCCTGTGGTGGCGGTGCCAGAGGAGGAGATGGAGCCGTTGCCGGCCTGGGGCTGAAGGATGATGGGCGTGTCCTCGCCTGCAGATGACAGAAATTCTCTCAAAATAAAGTTTTAACACAAGAGTATCAGAAAGTTTCACCGAGCCGCGTCCAAACAGACATTTTACCTCAAAGTGTCTTTTTAACTGAGAATTAAGCAGAAATACACTACGTTCAGTTCACGTTTCCCTAAAACTTTCACTGAATTTGTTCAGGTACAATATTGCTCTATTTAAAAACTGCCTTTTTTTTTGCCAGGATTCACGGCCCTTAATTTTTTAAGGTCTCTAAACATACCTCACAATACTAAAAACATCTTATGATCTTATCCCGCATGTGCAAAAAAAAAAAAAAAAGTCTGACTGAAGTCAAGGTTACATGAGTCAAGTCATGTGTCTCGTAAAGAAAATAATATGGCTTCCTGGCGTGCCTGTCCGCGCATCAAGTGTGAAATGAAACAACGAAGTCCATTTTTTATGAGCTGCCCATACCTGACGTGGCGTCAGCTTTGTCGGAAGCGTCGGCGGTGGCGGACGAACTCGGCTGAATAACAATTACAGTGTCTCGTGCTGTGAAACATAGCGCAAATAACACAATTCAGAAAGCCTCACCTTTCTTTTTTTACACCCTGTTTCTTCAATTGTCAAAGTCAGACGTCTGAAATATCCGGGTTTTTGTGAATGCACCTGCTTGTAAGTGAACAGCTATCAGAACTTGAGCGCGCCCGATGTGAGTTGGAGTAAAAATCTGAGTTTCGATTAATTAAACTTGTTAGGCCAGTGGTTCTCAAGTGGGGGTACGGGTATGGGTAGATTATTCAATGTCATTATTTTCAAAGACCAGATTTTCCCCTATAATAGAATGGTTGGACCCATTTCGTCACATTCCTCCTCTCGTTACCTGTCAAGGTAATGATTTATTTTTGTGAACACATCTCTACAAAGATCCCGAAAGAGGGCACTTTAAGTTGAATATTTTTCTGTGGGCAAATATTTATTTAGAATGATTTCTTTTTGAACATGTCTGATACTTTATGTTGTTTATTTTCTGTGGACAAGTATTTAATAAAAAATAAGTTATTTCTTTTTGATAACAGATCTCTTCTAAGATCCCAAAAGAAGACCCTTTAAGTTTTTTTTTTTTTTTTTTTTTTTTTTGGTGGACCAATACAAATGAAGTTTAAAAGGTTCTAAAGTTTTATAAATCAGACACTGGTGGCATGGCATCTTTTAAGTCTTTTTTTTTTTAATTTGCAAAAATGTTTTGCTTCGGTTAAGGGGTACTTGGCTAAAACCATATTTCACAGAAGGAACATCAGTTGAGAACCACTGTGTTAGATGATATACATGATTAATGAACTTTGAACTTGTGCCTAGAGCTCTTACAATATAGATATGAATTAGTGACAACATTTAACTGCTGGTATTGTCTTTTAATATTTGTTTAAAGTTACAAAAGAGAAAAATCTGCAATGATTGGCGGACTTTTTTCTCAAATTGGGGCAATGAGGAGTGAATGCCATTATTCTTGTTTTATTTTGTAAAGTGTAAAAAATATAAAAATCATTACAATCCTTTTAGGTTATAACAGACCTGGGCAATATTTTTTTTCTCGATTAATCCATTTGTTTTTGTTACAGACCATTTAGAAAATACTAAAATTGATATTTAACTCCGCTGTTGCTGCGTCTCACCCACATGAGCTTCCGTAGCGTCCGCCTTCTTAATTACTTCACACTCACGCCAAATAGTAGGCTAGCGCAAACTAGCTAAGGCTAAAGACAGCGGACCGTATGTTTCTAAAAGATAGGGGACGTACGTTTGCGGGGACAGATGTGGAACAAGAAACACTACGCTGCAACGTTGGTATAAAGCCCGCTGCAACAAAACGCGGCAGCACAACAAACGTATTTCGGCAACTAAAATAGAGGAATCTATCCAAGTATGTGAAATGTCAAGCACAAACATCCACTAGAAGCAGATTAGTGTGGAGGAGTAGTCACACAATGAAGCAAGCATGATAAGATAATGCACATGGCTAGAAGCGCCCATGTAAACAAAGACCGGGGCAGAATTGCTACACGCCTCAAGCCAGACGCAGTGGACAGGCTGCTCTTCCTTGCTCTCCTAAGTGATACACGTTGCAAAGTTTGTAACAAAGTTGCACTTTATCACTCATACAATGTGCCACTAAGAAACATTTAACTATTGAAGAATTTGGCTCAACGCTGAAATCATTATAAGAGGGAGTAATGTATGTTAATGCTAGCTCAAAGAAAAGCAATATTTGTTTTAAAGTTTCAGTTTTACTTATTTTCTATGAATAAAATAGGAGCAGAATAATAATCTTGAAAAAAAGTTGAATTTTGATGGAGGGGAAAAAAAAACTGAAAATGATATTTTTAGGCAAAATCGCCTAGCCCTTGTAATTTGTTCATGTGGCCTATGGCGGGAGAGCCATCATCAAAAAAGAAAATGGGGGAAAAAAAAAGCAAGATTCTTACAAATTTTAAACCATCAGGCCCTAACGGGGACCTGACAAGAAATCTAAAACTTCTGAGTTTTAAAAAGCAGAATGGGGGAAAAATTCTTGAATTTGCCGAGGGACGAGAACTAGCGTCTGAAATTTGCTAATGCTGAGAGAATGCACAATGTGGAAGCCCTTTCAATAAGTGCACTCTGACAACATCCTCATTTCTCTTGAATGTCATCATCTTTTGGGCGTGTACTTAAACATGCAATTAGATAAGAACCCCAGTCAGAGTCTGAAATTCCTTAGATATCTCTGAATGTAGCATGCAGGAGACCTTTTTGTTAGTGGAGCCTTTTAAGAACCTAATCAAAAATGTACCAGCATGAGACATCCTTGAAGAGAAAATAACCTGATTCAGATGTATGCAATTTCCTCATCCTCAATTTCAAAGTCAAAAAGCTGGCGCTCACCTTCCTCCTGCGCTTGGATTTCTGCCTCCAGGTCCTCAGGGTCCATGTAGAATTCTCTCTCGTCCGCCTCGGAAGACTTGCACTTGCCGAAACAGCAGAAGCAGCAGCAGCAGCAGCAGTAACCGCAAGTGAAGATGCCGCAACACACCAGCAGGGTCTGAAGATGCAAAGTGGGTAGTAAGTGTCAACAACTAGGGAGTGGAAGGTGACATGTAAACTCCTCATTAAGTCAAGGAGCAGGATGTGGAAATGACTCCACTCCAAATGTAGTGCAGTAAGGTGAAGCATTTCAACATCTACAGTAAAAGTCCTCTGCAACGAAACCTACATGGAAAAAAAATGTGATTTGGTTTTTATCTTCAGTCATTGTAGAAGTCACAATTTCCTATTCTGCTCATTCTCGGCTGACTAGATGAACATAATCAAAAATTGTAAGAATTTTTTTGGGTGTTTTTCTTAGTTTTGTATCAATTTTATTAATTATGTGTTCATAAAGTGTTACCGACTTATTATTCAATACTATTATGTTGAAGAGGTATATTATATATTATTACTTATACATATCTGAATAAAAATGTAATAAATTGATTTTAAAAAAACAACACATTTTTTATTTTAAAAACCGTCATTTTTAACAACCCTGTTTGGGATTACAGTAATTCAAGAAGAAAAAATTAAGAGTAGGGAAAGCAAAATAAAGTCAATGACTTTTTAAAACCAAAACACAAAGAACAGTCAATGTTAAAAGAAATAATTGAATGTATGTTCATCGTTATGTACTATTGGTGAATTACTTTTAAATGGTAAGCTTTCAGGTCCTGTTTTGCGAATACGTAGAATTGATAAGTGAGACCTTAAGTATTAACACAGCAACTGACCTTGAACCAGCACTTGGACAAGAGGAAGTAGTACTTGACGCTGTCATCACCAAACTGCTCGGCCACGTAGAGGCCCATGGAGCCGTACTCGTCGTAAATTTTACGCTTATTGTCATCAGTCAGGATGGAGTTGGCGTTGTTGATCTCCTTGAACTTCTCCGCCGCTTCTGGGTTGTCGGGGTTCTTGTCAGGGTGGTGCCGCAGGGCCAGCTTCCTGCGGGAACCACGACCATGCAAAATAAAACCTTAACATTCAACTATTTTTACCTCATTATATAGCTACATAAATACCACCAAAAATAGCATAATCATAATTGTATTCATTAAAAGAACGTATTATTAACAGGGATATCACTATTACAATTATTTTGCACCCGATTCTGTGTCACCTAATTTTAAGGATCTGCTGACATTTAGTCAAGGTTTTATCCCTCAACATTGTATTAAGGAGGGGAAAAAAGTACACTCAAATTGTACTTATACTTTCATTGTGCTTTATCCTCTCTCACAGGACTATTATCCCTCTATACTCTAAGGTTAAGGTTAGCCCCTCAACACATCAGCTCCAAATTCACTTTTTTGCAGTCAACTGTTAAACGCATATGGAATAGCTGTTAAAATTTTGAAGATCCCTATAAGAGGACCGAGTAAAGGAGGAAAAGTCTGTCCTATTGGAGGAATTGACGTGGGATGATCTGCAAGCCCGCATGAAACGAAGCCCTCTCATCCCTGTTGTTGACTTCAATCATGAAACTTCTAATTTCTTAGTCACCAGTAGTTCTTGTAATTAATAGATGACTGTTTTAGGAACTATTAGCGTTATTGTTGTGATTATTGTTACTGCTATCAGTTTATAATCATTATTATTTTTACCATGATTTTTCACTTTCCTGCATTCTGTATTTTCAATGTCTCATAATGCTTTCAGGTTCCCTTTTCCTCTCTTGAAAAGGCTTGAAGCTAAAACATTCCTTTTTTTAAACAGTGTTTCACTTCACTTGTGCGTCAGCTAAGAATGTTAAAACGCTACCTAAAACATTGCCAGTGCGGTTAATCTAGTTTTCATGATAGTGAAAGTTTAAATTCAGAATGGATTAATTCACTTTAAATAAAATACACTATTACATTGTACATTCTTTGAAGGAGTAGGTTATCAATGACTGAAATCACCAGTTTCCGGTCCAACCCACCTGTAAGCCTTTTTTATCTCATCAGACGATGCTCCCTTCTGCAAGCCAAGGACTTTGTACAGGCTGTCCCCTGCAGTGGACATTTTGCGCTGAGGTTTGTTGGGGTCGTCCATGTTGGAGGTTCTGAGGAAATGAAAGGTATCGTCAAAAAAAAAAAAAAGTTAAATGAGGAAGTCAATTCACCTTAAAAAAAGGAAGTAAATCACATTGATTGCTTATTTTACATGGGTGACTACAAAGTTGAATTTGTCATTACCAGAAATTACAAATATTGTATGTACTCAGTGTTGTTGTGGAAGTGTCACATTGAATTTCCAGACTGTAAGGGATGACCTAATTCTCTTGGAATCTCGTTTATCGGATATCACTCAACGTAACTTTTTCTAAAGATCAACGTCACCATTAATGCAACAAACTTACCAACCGTCAAAAATAATCGAGTGCTTCTTTGTGTGATTTGTGCAAATAATGATGCCCATGCGAAGGTTTATCAAAAGTTGCATCAACACTTCAATATATACTCCTATTTTTGTAACAGTTTCTGAAGCTTTGTCTATTTACTTGCTTTTCTACTAAATTTGTAAAACTTTATGAACATTTTCACCCACTGTGTAACAAGATCAACAATTGTGCCACGTGAAAATAATGTATATATTTTTTTAAATATACGTCTTTCTAAGACACTGATAGTGACAGACAGAAGGTGCATTAATAATTTTACACCTTTCCTGACATTTTGAAATGTTGCTAACAAAGTGTGTCTTAATTCAAAGTTTAGGACACAGTGCTTTAGATCATGATTATTGGTACTTTGTCACACCTGTCACTGTAAACAAATTTACGGTAAAACATAAATGAAAGTTACCATTTCAGTTCCTGCTTCTGGCACTTCTAATCTGCGCCGCTGAATCTAACTTTACATTCAAGTAAAAAGGTCAAAGTATTTCATTATTAAAGTGTACGTTAATTCGACTAAAATGTTTAAGGTTAGAGTATATAAAAACCTGCTACCGGGTTGAACTTTCGACAGTGCTAAGCTAACTTTAGCACAACTGTAGCCGTAAAAAGTTCATTCTTACCCTCTGGACAAATTACAGTCGGTGTTTTTCGGCTCAAATCATCGAATCCAAATATTCTACGCCGACTGTTTTGTCAACTTCGACCCATGAAGTGGCGTTGGCACGCAGGTTGTTGTAGGACTACGCCGGTGTCCTCCACATTTTGACAGAGTGGGAGAGGCTGGGGGAGCAGAAAGCTAGAAGCCTAGTTAGCAACGCGCTGTCAGAGAACGAGGAAGTGGATAACTTAAGTGACGTCACTACGGCGGGAAGTAGCCCGTCGCAAAGTCACACGACAGCAAGTCAGTGCGCTACGACGTCGAGGATAGTCACCGTGCCTAAGTGACGGCCATATTGGCAGGGGCGACTATTCCTGTCTAAAATGGGCTGGAAAATGGGCGATTCTAGGGAACGGATCAGACAATTTAAATTTCACTTTTAGACGCTTCAACGCAAATGTACTGTGTCCAATTTGAGGTCAATGTAAAATTTAAGTTAGCTTCTCCTTTTCCAGCAGAAGACAGCGGTCCGTTTCTAAACACCTGAAAATTTTTCTATCAAGTATAATATAATGTATCAAGTAATATCATTTTTGAGGTAAGGTTATATCATTAAATTTCAAGCACTGTGTAAATATACACTTTTCAATCTTTTTTTGAAAATGGCAGTTTTTTGTGTTTTTTTTTTTTTAAGAGCCAGCCTCACACTCAGGGGTGTCAGGACTCAATTTAAAAGGATATTCCAGTTATGGAGCCATTTTCAGTGTAAACAAATGGTTTTTATTTTACTACTAAATTACAGCTCATGTAAAATGAACACCTTTAAAAACGCATTCTTCCACTTGCTTAAACATGACATCACCTGTACTCATGTGAAGACCAATCATGACACACCTTAGTCATGTGATATTCACAAGCTGAGCTGTAATTGGTCATTACCTAATCACGTGACCTCTTCAGTTGACAAAAGCTGTAAAACTGTATTCTAAAGTAAATGAAAAATAATTTAGTCGTCAAACTTGTAGAGATTTTTTTTTTTTACTGCTGCAAACAAATAAGTTGATTAAAACTCAACAGGTGCTTCAGCTCATCTAAAAACGAGCTAGAAATGCCATGTCTAAACATATCTCAACATAACTATTAGGCTACATTTTTTGTAAATGCCAAAACGTTTGCTGTAAACACAGGAAATATGGGGAGGAAAAAAAAAGCCCATGAAAACATTTCACCAGTTAAGTTGTTCTGCCTTGCCAGAAGCTTATTTCATGTGGGGTTCGGTTTATTTCATTTTTTAATTTACATACAGTAAAAAGCCTGTTCCTTCTCTTGAATGTTTTAAGTGCCTTGCGATCTGTTGTGAATTGGTGCCATATAAATAATGACTTTGCTAAAATTTTACTTTTTTTCCCCAGAATGTTTTCTCACATACTTTGTGTAAAACTATATTATTTCTACAATTTTAATCCTATTGTGATTGTATTTTCCATCAAATATTTCTCTTAAAAAAATCAATATGGGGATCACAACAAATGTCAAATAGAGCTAAGTCCCAGAAGGTCTCAGGAAACACAATGTAAGAAAAAAGCGTGCCGCCACAACAACTTCTGACAACCTTCAAACACATTAAGTACCAGATATTACATTACATACACACTGACAGAGCCATAGCAGCCATGGAGACCACACAGAGAAAATCAAAACACATCAACAGACATACTCCTTTTTGGAGCGAGATGGAGGCGAGAATGGCACAGATGAAGGTGTTGAAGCAAAAGGACGAACGAGAACTTCATGTCAAGCTGAACCGGCTTGAAAAAGAATTCAGGTGCACGTTGCGAATGCTACAACGAAGAAAACGTTGCTTGCAAAGCGAATGCAAACGGGTGAGGATGGTGAAGGTCTGCGAGCCCAAAGCCACTGCGGGCGTGGCTATGAAGGAAATAATCAGCCGCGTGGACGCCGAGGTTCCGAGGGCTGTGTCGGCACCGCCGCCGAGAAGCGCGAGAGGACGCCTGCAGAGGAGCTTATCGTTTGTGCAAGTAAAAAGCATCGCCGCTATCGACACCATATCGGAAAGGGAGGCGGAGAGACGGCGGCGGGAGGTTCTGGAGCAGCTTGAGAAGACGAGGCTCCTCCAGAGGGAGCGCTTGCGCCAGAAGGTGACGCAATTCATCCAGAGGCTCCAGGACAAAGAGGAAAAACGGGAGTGTGGATGACGCCTAACCGTTATTGAGCATGCTTTTTATAATGTCCAAGGCTTTGTGAACCGGCATCTCCATCAAAAGTTTGCAGCTGTTTTTCCACTCTGGAGATTCGGGAAGCTTCTGATCTAGAAAAGGACACAATGAATTCATTCCTTTTAATGTTGTCATTTGACTCATTTTAGTAAATTACCTCTTCATCGAGTGACACTTAAGATGCTCTCATTGGTTTATTAGGCCATTTTGATCAAATTTGTGCGTTTGAAGCATGATTCAAAAATTTAATTGAGAATCCAGTGTTGTTTTGAATATGGAATATCCAATACCACTCTTTTCAGTAAGGTGCTGCTTCATTCATCACATGGGTTACGTTTCCCAAAACACCAGCAGGTACCGAAATTTGCCTAGTGAGGATTGAGCTTCATTTTTTTTTGCTGTTATATTTTTAGCTTGTTTCTTTTGTTAAAGAAATATAAATGCATTAAATCTATAACTTTTCTTTGTCTGGTTTGACTTATGAGGAGGAAAAAAAAAGGAATCGATGAAAATCAATGTAGTAGAAGTAGAATTTTTTTAACAAATAAAATGGGTAAATTTGTTTGATTGTCTGGTCTGACTTAAAAAACAGAAAAATTGCAAGAAAAATAGCGACATAAACCTACAATATAAAAAGTCATGATCATACTGCATGAAAATCTGCGATGATGTGTGTTCCTGAAAATGTTCCTGTGAGCAAGATAAATTATTCAATCCCTTGCGCATGATTCATTAGCTTGGCTGGGAAAAGATTTTACGTCATTTCTGCTGTCACATTCACATCTGTAGACAATTCAGACTAGTCTTCACTAAACCTAAAATGCACAGTTTGGGGTTGTGGGAGTAAACACAACTTATCGAATAAACATTAGTGAACAAGTCGAGGAAGATGTTTATGCTTTTATGCATTCTGTTTTTAGATTATGGGAGTTTAACAAGTAACCATATCTTAGCTCATTAAAACCATAGCAGAGTGTGCTGTAATCATAAAAAATCATAAAGTAACACACCTTCACTTTGAAAATAGACTCCCGTAGGCAAACATTTGGTGTGGTCTGTGTAGTTGAGGGTACAGAGCAGCGTCTTCTTTTCTTTCTGCATGGTCAACATGAGCACAAGGATGGAACACGGCATGTTGCTCTCCATCACCGTCACTGATGGATGGAGCTCCTGAGTGAACAAAGTCACACTTGTGCTATAGGAACAGCATATGGATAAAAGTGTTGAGAAAGGTAGCACCTAGACAGAAAGTGTCCTGTGGGTAGTCAGTTCCCCCCAAATCAGGCTGCTGCGCCTAACAGCAGGTGGGATGTTTCGCCCCCATCTTTCTGCCAGATACCCAAAGGGGAAGAACTTTGGTGTGTGTGTGTGTATGTCACTAATCATTGCATTCTTTGAGTTCACCATGAAATTGCACTAAATTATAGTCACTAAAATCAGATATGATTTTAAACTCATTGATCCTAAATTTTAGGAATTTCAGAGCCCTTTACCGTTAAATGTCCTCTAAGTGAAAAAAACATGACCTATTTTCCAAACATCGAAAGTTATGGATGTGAATTAGATTCATAATTTTTTTAATTTAAAAAAATTCTGAAGTTTTTTAACACATTAATTTAAATCTTTTAAATACACAAATTTAAAAATAAATCTACTATAGTTTTACAAAAGACAAAAAAAACAAGAACTGGTCATTTTTAAATTATTTTCTTGGATACATTTTTATAAAAAGAGTCCTTGAATATTGCTTAATTTGCTTGAAAGGTTTTTTTGTTTTTTGTATGTTTTTAAAAAATATATAAAAATGTAAGCGTCATGAACTCTCAGTGCATCAAAGTTGCCTTTATAAAAAACTAAGAATGTAAATAGACCAGATTTAGGGTTATGGTAGAAAAGAGGACCTAATAGACACATCTGTTATGGGTTCAATTAATCAAATAATCTTTGATTTCGAGATGCCGGGTTTGTTGTCAAAAGCAAATCAATGTCATGCAAACGCTCCGGCAAAGTCACCTTGACAAGTCTCAGCTGCTGCCTGCGGCCCACGAAGGCATTGAGGTGCTTGCTGAGCACATCCAGGAAACTCCTGAGGTCGTCCTGCAGGTTGTACTGCTGGCAGATGACGCCCAGCTGGATGAATGGCGGCACGTTGTGACGACTGATCCTCAGCGTCGGCATCATGTCCAATTCCAAGTTGTACGTTTCCAGGTAGGTCCCCTCATAGGCCGTTGACAGAGTCACACACACACGTTTCCCCCTCCTGGTCTCTGTGAAGTCGTAGCCACCTAACAAGAAAAAAAAAAAAGTTGAATCACACGACCGGAGAAAGTCTTAGCATGAAATAAGGCTGGGCTGTTCTCGCTTAATTCTATTGATTTTCATGGAAAATGTTAAAAAGTGCAAGCCAGAGAAGGAAGTAATGGAGGCGTACCGATGATGTGATGGGCATACAAAAGCTCCTTCAGCTGCATGTGTCTAGCCATCAGCTGCAGGATTTGTTTATTCTCATGGTCTTCAGTATTCATTTCTTCAGCGTCTGTACATCCATTGTTCAGTTGTGTCTTGCATTTTTCAATATCCTGGCCAAGAAGATCATTGTCAATTCATTTAACAAAATTCATCACTAATCATTATAGTTGTGATGCAACAAGTTTTTTTATTTTGGGGGAGTCATAATTATTGAACATTATTGTTCTAATATTAATAAATAACATACTATGGAATACATCCAATTACATTCTCATGAAAAATAAAAGTTAAAGAAAAAGCCTCCACACCACCATCCTTTGGATTGTTGTATAATAGTAATGTTTTTTTTTTTTTTTAGAATGTTATTTTATTTTCAGATTGGAGACTCTTGAGCCTTTTAAGGATCCCCCGGAATCCTGCAGAGTAAAACATTTGTAAAGATTTGCTATTATTTATTAACACAATGATGAACATTTTTGTTAGTGATGGGGCGTATCAATTCTAAGTTTCTGTAGCAGGTTGATACCTGACCTTACTTTAAGGAAACCAGCTTCTAGAATTTGCCCTCTCTTGGAGCAGCTTCATAATCACAGTTAGAAATAACCAATTGGAAGAATGGAAAAGATTGATTTTAAGACATTTCAAAAAAAAAATCTGTACTGGGAAGTAAAGGTCTTTCGTTATAAGTTATATTGTTTTTGGGAGGAAATGTGTCAAAATTATTAGTGGTACCAGTACTTTGAATTGGTTTCAGTGAATACTCAAGAGTTAAGCACCCGCAATAACAGGGTTAGGGTTTTTCGTGTACTGTCAAATTGATATGTGCTGTATTGATATTTTTTTCCTTATTCGAATCATTGATTGATTGAAAATAAAATACATTTTATTAAAAAAAATCGTCTTTAATGAGTTGTGCTTGTTTGAAGTGGTTGTTATTTAGTAAATAGCAAAATGACGGCAATTGTTTCTTAGCAGTGCTGTAGTGTACAATTCCAATGGATTCTATTTCATTCCTTTACCTTGTATACGCGGATCTCTGCCTTCAGCCTGTCCCTTTGTGCGGTCAGCGCCTTCACACGGGCCCGCAGCTCGTTCACGCGACTCCGCTGCCGGGGCTGAACTTGACGGCTCCTCGTCCGAACCTCCAGCGCACTCAGGTGGCCTAAAACCCCTGTGAAGCATATTTTTAACTGAGCTAGTGAAAGAAAATGGCGTAGACTGGAACTTTTGTGTTTAGCATTAGCATTAGCATTAGCAAACATCGTGTAACGGCTGATGAAACTTTACGCTAACCCCTCATCAAGCGCCTCGTGGGTGAGTGTTACCTTTCGGTGCCTCCATGGTGAGACGATATCCGTCACTTTATTTGATTACGGAGATTTTAACTTTCTTTCTCAAGTGATGGACACGTAAAATGGATTTGATTTTAGCGGTTGCCACTCGTAATCGATGGAAGCCCCGCCCATCCAACGTCAAACCCGGATAAGCGCTCGTTACGTCAGAATGTTTTTTTTAATACAATAACAAACCATTAAAACACACACACACAAAATGCGGGAATTGCTCGGAAGAATTTATTGCCTGTCTTCGTTTTCTACTTTTTCCGTTTCATATTTTTCTTTAAAGGCAGTTTGTGTAATTTTTCGCATGCTTCTGTGGGAGCTTTAGTGGCATTACGGTAAACACTGCAATAAACAGTAATCCTGATGTCCGTAGCTATACCAGACATGGCGACCTCCGGCGGAGGCCACTCATGTAATATAATTTAATAACTAGACCCTTGATTATATTTAAAACATACTGTTGGTCGCTAAGAACATATTTATTTGCAAGATTTTTTTTAATTTATAAGCATTTCATTTATTCAATTTTCATGAAAAACTGTGTAAATCTTAAAGTGCCACTTTAAAATATGTCTTTAAAAATTGTTTGATTTGAGCAGCACTTGGCAAGAAGCATTTAGGCACCATACCCCCACCTACCGGATAAAAGTGGAACAGTAGCGAGATCCAAGAGTCGCGATATTAAAAGCACATTTCGCTCACAAAATTGAATGTTGTAAAGAGCACTTGTATATTATATTCATACATTCGTCTTGAATGTATCCAACAACAAATCCATCTTTAAGTCCCTGTGCCGTAACATGTTTTGAGTTTGTTTTATCACAAATGTGACAAATTACATTGTATCCATTTATATTGTAAAATTAAAATAAATAAGTGAAACTGTGTCAAACCAAGACAGATTCTCACCTATGGTTTTAGGAATGTTTATTTCATGTCTTCTTTCTACAAAAAAAACAACAACAAAGCTAAAGGTTCAATTCTTCGGTCAAATTTAATTTTGAACTCATGAGTGCGTGAATAACCATTAAGGGCTTTAAAAAATATTCGTTTCTATGTTTTGTTTTGGGAGGGGGGTTGAAAGATTCTTAGATCATAGATTCTCTATTTCTTTCTTGTTGGTTTTTGCATTGTTCTTCCCACTCTTCATCAGTATCATCCACAGACAGCCCTTTATCAGCCACTGTTTTGCGGTAAGCCTGGCCCTCTGCCTCTGCTCTGCAATAACAATAAAATGTCAGAGGCAACTTATGAAAGAGAATATTACGGCTGTAACAGACAAAATAATTAGTAAAATACTGCAATCCATCCAACAAATCACAGAGTCCAGGCAATACAAGACCCCAACAACATGGACTGAGACCAGCAGGACTGATTTAGTTTGCTCAGTCTTACTTTTTGAGGAAAGTGACACACTCATGGTGTCCGTAAATTTGGGCGATCCGCACCGGTTTGTCACCGCCAGAATCCTCTTTGTCTAGGGGTGCGTGGAAGGAGTGCAGCAGCCTCAAGACTGCTAGGGAACCAGCCTCTGCGGCAAAGTGTGCCGCGGTTCTGCCCAGCTCTGTCCTCAAGCAGGGACGAGCTCCATGTTCGATGAGAAGCCTTGCTGTTTCTGCGTCTCCTGCGTAGAGGCAAAAAGTTATACAATGGCAGACTGCCCATAAAACCCTCCATAATCAAGACCAGAGACTTGACTACAAAAACTGTTACCTATGGCTGCAGCCCAGTGCAGAGGCGTCTTATTTCCCCAGTCCACATCTCGCTGATTGGGGTCGCATTTTTTGTGCTTCAAGATTTCCTGGACCTCATCAAAATCCCCAGCTGCAGCTGCCTGGTGCAACTCTGACATACTGTTCCAGCTGGTTGCTTGGTAACAGTGTTCAACATACAGGAATACACACCTGCCAAATTGCAACAAAAATGCTGCCACCTGCTGGAAGACTTAAGGCAAATGAGTGGTTGGGAGGGTAAAAAAATGAGAAGTTGGCCTTACACTGTAGTTTAAACAACAAAAGCTTAGAAAAGGTCTAGGACAATGCCTAGTGGTTAGTACAAGCATATTTTTAAACAACAATTTGGACTTTTAACTGGAAGGGGAAAAAAATTGTATCAACACATATGTCAATATTTAATAGAGATAGCGAGACACACACAGCAGGAAAAATGAGCAAGTGTGTTCTTAAACCCCCCAAGTGTGTGATGTACTCCAAATGACCAACAAAGCACATCACACACATAACCAACAATTAAAAAGAAACGAAGATCAACATGAAGAAACGTCAATCTCATGAAAATCATCTGAAGATATTAACACATTAGGACATGTTTTTTTTTTTTTTTATGAGTGCATGTGCTGCCTTTGACTGGAACATTGCCCTCACAAACATGGCTGTCAACCAAAAATTCAGATTTTTTTCAACTAGCAAATGGCTCAAAAATGTGACTTCACGTTTAATGTTGGCAAAAACGTATACCTCATAAAAATCAATGGGAATTAAACACATTATGATTCATTTTCAATGGGTCTTTACTATGAACGACGGGACTCAAGCCTTTGTATGGATCGGGTTTTGAACATTTTGTAAAACATACAAAAATCCTCATCTCAAGGTTTGAAACAACATAAAGAGCATCCCCTATTTCTGTATTAAACTGTTAACGATAGAATTGTCATCTTAAATGGCAACAAGCGGCGACCCAGTTGTACTATGTGAATTCCAGCTATAGTTATGAATTATGACCCTTGCTATGCAATATGAGTATCTGAATGTGCACAAGTAAGCATCAGCATGAAAGCACAAAAACTAACCATCCAACTGACTCAAAAACTGATCTGGTAATGAAAGGGAAACTGTGGCGTGAAAAGCAAGTTAACCACATCAACCACATCAGTCGCCTCACCGATAATGACTGTTGTGCCTACGATAAAAACTATAAAGTTGTTCAGTGAGCACTAAGAGTCAGTTGAGAAAATTATTCACAAAATAAAAACGTAAGCACAAAATTATCAATAACGATCGAAAACTTTAATCCAACAACCACGACAGCAGAAATCATTGTAGTATTTCTTTAGTAAACATATACATAAAATGTTTTACAATATTTCCATGGCATGATATGGAAATGTAACTCCCAAATGATCTTCCACACAAATAACAGACATATGTTTTCATTTGTCAATAATAAGATTGAAGAATTCCTCACAGGCACCATCATTGCACAAGTATTTCGCTCCAGTACACTAAAAGAGGACAAAAACAATGACCAAATGATTGTTAGTCAACAAACACCATACGAATTCTGCAGTCCTCACTGGAGATGACTTGCGCTCGATACAACTGGAGGCCTACGATGTAGAAACCAAGACACAGACTAGAAGGAATGAGGGTCTCAAGAGATTTCAAATTTGTCCTGCTAGCTTAACAAGACTGAACACTCACTCCAGAGATTCTGTTCCAGCAAACTGGCACCAGAAGCAACTTGGGTGCAAAATAAAAAAAATATGTAGAGTACCTATCTTAAACACCTTGTGTTATATTAGGCATCTAGAATTTTTTTTTTACTGCAAGTTGGCTTCCCTTTTAGGAACTGCAATACTTTCTTGAATGGTCGGTTTCCAGTATTTCTGCATCGCTGCATTGACACACATTCCCTCACAATCAATTTCCACCAAATGCTGAGGAAGCATCATTTCTGAATGGTCTCCTGCATGGGACGCCGTCACCAAGATGGGTTTATTCACCAGAAGATTGTAAAATTCGTCAAAAACTTCATCCTCCCAGGAGCCCTTAGACTGGTCAAATCCACTCAAAGAACACAAAAAGGCCTGGGGTGGATACTCTTGCAGAGTCTGAGAAAGAAGTCTCACGTTTTTCACGTCCAAGTCTGCTTCGTTGCCATAGTCAATAAACACAACATGGACTTCATCTTCCTCTCTGCTTAATATCAGCGCTCGGTACCACTGGTTGTCTGCGGAAAAGAGTGCGAGGCAAGGGGTACCTGGTTGAAAGGTGCTTGAGGAAGAAGGATCTGCTTCCACCTGTCCTGCTTTCTGTGCCAGGCTCACCACATTGTTGAGGTCTTTCGCATCGGCAAACTGACACCAGAAAAAATGAGGTTCCACAATACACGAAGCATAGACCTCCTCAATTTTATTCACATGGATGTTTGGACGCTTATACGAAAACGTTTTTGAATTTTCCTCAATGTGGGTCACGTTTGACTCCGTGTTGGGGTAAGCGGGTTGTGTTGGACTGGCTGTGTGAATCTTTTCAGTGTTAAGTTCAACAGGAATGGGTTTCCAATATTTTTTCATGGCCTCGTTCAAATCACTACCAGCACACTGGATTTTTACCAAATGTACCAGATGGCCAATCTCTGAATGTTGCTGTGCACTGAGCATGGTCACATTAAGAGGCTTATCAACCAATGTATTGTAGAACTCGTCATAAACTTGATCGTCCCACGATCCCTCTGACTCATTGAATCCATGCAAAGAGCACAAAAAGGCATGCGGAGCATGTTCCATCAGAGACTGAGGGAGATATCTCACATCTCTAAGGTCCACCTCAGACTCGTTTCCATAGTCCACAAATAGCACGCAGACCGTACTGTTGGTCCTTCGTAGCACTTGGGCACGATACCACTGAGAGTCAGCGGAAAAGAGGGCAAGACAGGGATTGCCAGGATTCAAACACTTGGGGACTTCTTTGTCCTGTAAAGCATCTCCAATACTCTGAGTAAGTATCAACAATGCGTTAAGGTTTTCTGTGTCGGCAAATTGACACCAGAAGTAACTGGGTTCTATGATGCAGGAGGCATACATCTCATGGGATTTGTGGTGAGACAAAATTTGGGTGGGATATGCAAACTCCCTCCTAGGTGGTGAATTTACAGAATCATCAAGATGGATATCTTTTGAGGTCTCTGATGTAACTACAGGAGTTTCATTCAAATGTTGTGTAATTTCATTGAGTGTATTTTGTTCACACTCTGGTATAGCTGCATGAGGTATGTCTTGAAAAGTCTCTAAAACCTGTTCATCAAGAGCATGAGTTTCATTGCCGTTTTGATCTTTATTCTGCTCTCCTAGTTTAGATACAAATCTGGGTTCTTCAGTTAAAAAGTCCTCATGTGGTTTTGAGGAAATCTTCTCGTTTGCACTTAGATCTTGGCTGGTTTTTACCCGTTTTGCTTGCGCTACCTTTTCTCGGACAATTACGTTGACATTCATCAGCCCTTCAAATAATTCCACTAATAGCTTCCCCCCATAGCGTTTGGCCACCACAGAAACAGTCACAGTTGAGCCAATGGCATGATCTGAAAACCATTGGTTGACCTCTTTTGGTACGTCAGCCGGAACACCATATAGTCCAAGACGAACAGCGAGTACAGGGACTGACCTTGCCCCGCTTGAATTGGCGGGTAAAATTTGAACATCTGATGCGTTTACAGTGAGTGTGTCGCCAAAGTCCACAAAGAGCACCTTCAGTTCAGATGTTTGCACCACTTTTCCTCTGTACCATTCATTGTCAACATACCGCGCAAGGCAAAGGGCATTGGATCTGTCGAGGTCACCTGAACGCTGAGACCTGCTAACTAGCTGCTGAACGTCTGCCTTCACTTTGTCAAACAAATGAGAATTTCTCTCCAGCTGGCAGAAGAAGGAATGGACAGTCTCTGCAAAGGTTATCCATGCCTTCTCTTTTGTGCCCAACTCCATATCATAAGTGGAATAATTATAGGTATCTATAGGGAAAAGAGAGAGAAGACTGCAAATGCTTTGGGATGGAGTTTCAATGTCTACCACGATAACTGGCTGGCCATCTTCATCACAAGTTCTGTCTTTTACTGAGCATTTCAATCCGGTGTTTCGAGAATCACCTTCTATCGGAAATTTTTGAGACTCGGCTGTTGCAGAATCAAACCATGAAGAATTAGGCTTTGGGTTAACAAGGCAACATTGGATGGCCTGCGGTTCCAGCTGCTTGAACACCGGATCAATGGAGCATATATCTCCAAGGGGCACACTTCGTGTAACACCGTAATCCAAAAACTGCACATCAATTTCGGGGGAAGGGAGACTAGTAATGATCCTTGCCCTGTACCATAGACCATCTTCCGGGTTACGAGCGAGGCAGGTGGACTTAACAATGGGCACGGGTTGGACAGAAGAATAGTAGTTTTGCAGATCTTTCATTAGCCGTTGCAGAGTGTCTTGATTTTGATTCTTTTGACACCAGAACTTCTGGGGACCATCGACATAAGATAAAGTCATGTCTACTGTACTTCCAACTGACAAAACATGTTCATGTTGGTCATTAATGGTCTTCACATCACAGTGAAGAGAAGGAGAACCATCTGTGTTATCAGCTATTGGCCCATTCTCTGTGCTTGATAAGAATTCCTTTGGAAAGTTCTCAACATTTAGATTGACAAGGTTCTGGAGGTGCACGTCCTGTTCCTCTGACACAGCTTTAACATGGAATTCTGACTGCTGCCCTTCAGTCTGAAGCAAGGGGAGAACTTCCTCTTTATCCCACAAAGAGGTGTTCATGCATGGACCGTTCCCAGCGTAGAGCATGACGCTATATGTTTCTTGGAAACGTTTCTCTACCTTAGCCACAAATGTTTTGTTCAGCAGTAACAACTTCAGATATTCATTCTGCTTTGCCGTCCATCCATTACTGTTGTTGTCCACCCCATGTAGGGAGAAGTGATAGGTGACCACAGGCATTCTCAGGAATTTTCGCGCCATGTGTCGGATGCATCCCACTGAGACGATTTCATTTCTTCCAACATCGACATGTGCAACTTCCACAAGGTCATCGTCAGTGCCGATGATTTGCTTGAGCAGCGAGCGATGCCACAAGCCGTTATTCCCTCTGGCAGCACAGGGTTCTCCGCAGGTTTTTGGTCTTTCCTCTCCGGAATCCGGAGTGTCCTTGTAGAACTGTTGAATCTCTTCTGACAAGGTCTTCAATGATTTGGAGTAAATCTGCAGACTGCAAAAGACATTTTGGGGATCAGTGACTTCTGTTACGTTAACTGTCTCATATATGCCACAGAGTAGTTCGGGGTGGAAGTAGCAGTCGTGGAGTTGGACAGCCACGCTCCGATCCCGAGTCAAATTGAAGGCAGTGATGAGTACATCTTTGGGTGGTGTCAGACATTTGAGTACGACTCCTTCAAACTCGTCTACCGGCAGCTTCCTCATTACACCAAGGGTGCACATTTGCTTGGAGATTAATGGTATGTCAAGAAGAATTGTCCTGTCTGGCATCAGGATGTGCTGGACCACTCCGCTCAGCGTCTTTCCAGGCAGAGACGCCAAGAACTTGGTCGCTTTTTTGGACCAGTTCTCCTGGATGGACAGGACATTGGCAAGGATGCAGAATTCAATTTCAGGGGGGAGGAAGAAGCTGTCGGGGTGGCCCCATGCTAGAGCGTCCCATGTGCTAACAATATGAGGCTGTCCTTGGTCGAGAAGGTAGACCATGCACACGTCACTTTGGATGGACATAATGCGAGCCCTGTGCCAGATGCTGTTGATGCAAACCAGGCACAGATCTCCCGTTTTTCCTTCAGAGCCACAAAACTTCCTTTTTGGAAGCTGTATCTGCTTCTTCATCTCCTCGTAGGCATGGTTTCTGTTGACGTCGATGTTAATCCAAAGCTCCACAAAACCACATTTTGGGTTTGTGTTGACCCTTCTGATCTCACCAGTTATTTCGGATCCTGGGGTTGGGAGCCTGGGAATAGAACACATGGTAGAGTTCTAATGTACCTGAAAAGCAAAGGAATGTTATATCAAATCTTAGTATTATATTTTTGACTGGATTTATACTGCATGTCCAAGTATCTAAGTATCTCGAAGTAGCCACACGGTAAGAGGTGCAGTCACTGCAAACAAGTTGTTTTACTTCCTGGTTAGAAATATCAGTGATATAAAACACATATTTAAGAAGAAATTAAATTGCCAATATGCCAAATGTAACTTATATGCATATATTTGATTGTGGAAACTGGAAAAATACCATGAGCAAGACCCTTTAAAAAAATGATTTGCCATAGATTTCAAACTTATCACCAATAAAGTACAGGACTGCTGCTTCCAATAATAGATTATATAATGATTATGTATATTATTATGCTGAAATTCAATACAATTGTTTTGCCTCCCTGTCAGTAGCGTTACTGTGTCGACTGACTACAAACTGGAATTGCGTTATAGTCAATTAAACAAAATTCTCTTTACTCTGGTACCAAGCAGTAGAGACATATGTCTAGTGAGGCGAGTAAACTGCCTCGGTTCAATTCACTTCTCATCATCCCAGCAAAAAAACAGGCAGCTTTTCTGGGGATATCATTTGTTTGTGCTGCCTTTCTGAGTCATGGTTTCCACATGCATCCTGTACACAATCTTGCTCACCGGGATTATTGTATAGTACAGACCTAAAGTGTAAAGCAATGTTTAAAATTGAGTGTAAAGAGATTTTTTGGGTAATTTTGCTTTTTAAATCTGATCTACATAAAGGAATTGCTCGCCGATAGTTCTGAGAGCAAAAATGTGATGTCATCACAATGACCAAAGAACCATTCCTATAGTGACACACCCACTATGATTGGCTGTTAGCCAGGAAATGCAGCAAACACGTTTTTGTATTGCCTAATTAAAGGCATTATTTAGTCAATTCAAGATCAGCAATACCTTGCCTTTTACTTGTAGTCTATGCAACAAGAAATTTAGATGAATGTAGTGATATTTAATGGAACCGTCAATATTTGGTCAAGCGGTAATCATTAATGAAAGGACCTGCACAGGTTGAATATTTATGTTAAGCACAATGATGGTTGGTCGTGGTAATAATTGATGAACAGACTTGCAGAGATTGAATATCATGTGAAGCATGATAATGCCTCAAAGTGGATATGGTTTCCAATTGCAGTCTAGTCTCGACTGCACATACATATAAGACATATTGCAGCTTAAGGGCCTGAGTTTATAATGACTCTTTGGATCACAGCATATTTTAAGTGCTGTTCAATGTAATGCAATGGACTTTTGAAAGATGTATGTGCATCTAAAAACGTGTTTTTCCACAAAATTAGGGATTTCAACATAGCAACACTGAAATTGCTGTAACTTCATCAAATTTGGAAGTGACTAAATTTCTAATAATCATTTTAAAATTGCATTCGGGGCAGTTTGTTTAAGGAACAGTTAAGTAGACACCAAGCATTTAACTTTTTTTTTTTTTTTTTTCCATTTAAAGATTTTTCTCAGTCCTTGTAGACTAATTTAAATGGCTGAAAGATGATTTAGCACGACAATATTTCTATGGGTTTACAGATGCTATTTCTTTTGGCAAACAAACTTTGGCAGCAGTGGGGAAAAAAGTACTTACGTTTCTTGATGGGCTTTTTTGTTTGACTTGCTCCAAACTAGAACTCGTTAATATCGGACAAAAGAAATAGAACTCAAGCGTGTTGAATCGAGTAGCGTTTGTAATCACGTATGTCTGTCGGCAGTCAGGCTCGTGCTTGATGTAGGCGGGACTTTGCGCTAACAGGTGGCTGAGAGCCAATCACATTCAAGTTCTGCAGGTGACTGACACTCTAATCCGGAAACCCCCAATTTGGAGTCAATGTTCTGATTGTGATTGGTCATATTTTGCGATTGGTAATGAGGAAGTAATTTTTTGTCATGCATTTTCGAAATGCCTTAATGACTTTTGGTTTTATAAAACCACTTTAAAGTGTAACACTTTTTTGAAAAAAATGAATAAATAAAAAAATGAATTAAAAAAAAAAACAGTAATTGAACTAACAGGGAAAAAAATATTTAATCTATAACAGTAAAATAGTAAACTCGCCATCAGTGTATTTTGAAAAAAGCCCATCAGTGGTTTATTGAGTTTATTCACAACATAACTCAAATATTTTTGTTTGTTTGTTTGTATAAGGGGTGCAACACATGCCACATGTATAAAAGAATACAGTCACTTGAATCATGAATTTTCATCTTTGATAGAAACATTTACTTGACGTTAAAGTTCTCCACATGGTGTCAGGTCACACTGAATTGTGTACAGACAGTAGAATAATAATCATAATATTAAAGATTATGACGGGGGAAGCTCTTCTGCCTCGTCCACCTTTGGAAATGTGGATTCACAAAGCAGACACTCAGTCCACGCTTGCATAGCCAGGGAACAGGGAAGCTTAATATGCCGGAAAGACTAATTTGAAAAGCAAAAGAAAACCTTACACTCAAAAACAATTTCAATGCTGGAATGCACTGTGTCCAGTAAACTTTTTTTTTTTTTTTTTTTGCTGCTGCTGCTGCTTTGGAATATGAGAACCTTTCATTAGGGAACTCTTAGCATGGAGATCATTTGACTTTTATAGCAGTGCTCTTTGTAAACATGTCGATATGTACTGTGTAAACAAATCAAACAGGCAGCTATTGTATGCCATGAGAGTGTGTGTCGTGTGCGCCATAGATGGAAGAGTATGAATTAGGGCCACACTGAAAAGAAAATTACATTATACGATAACAATAAAGTGGTATTTTCTTCAAGCATAACAAAATTTGACACCTCTGTTTTCAAGATAGAAGTCATAATTTTGCAATAAATTTGCTAAAAAAAAAAAGGTTATTGTTCTCCAGAGGGGAAAACACATTTTTGAAGAGAAAAAAAAAGGTGTTTTTCAAAGAAATAAGTAATACTTTTTGAGGGGGAAATTAATCGGGGGGGTTAAGCAAAACCATTACATTCTTTTTGAAAAAAAACCCAATATATATCATGAGAATAAAGTACTATTATTTTAGGAAACTGGCCATCTTTTTCAAGAATTAACAAAATATATATTTTTGGGAAAAACACTTCTGTGGAAGAAGCACGTTATTTAATTAATTAAAGAGGACATTTTAAGAAAAAAACATTTTATGAAAAGTCAAAAAAACATTAATATCTTTGAAAAATAAGTCAAGTATAAAGTAAATTATTCAAGAAAAAAAATTCTGAGGAAAAAGTCCATTTTTTCCAACATAATATATTATCTCATGAAAAAGACAGAATACAGTATTAAGAATATTTTCCTTAAAGAAATATGGTTTTATTCTGTTAAAATGATTTTTTGTTGAAAAACAAAACAACTTTTTCTTGTGGTATAACAATTTTTCTTATATGTGGCCCTAATCTGTCTTTGTAGCACTCAAATATCAAATAAATAAATAATAATCAAATAGAAATCTGAAGAAAAATACAAGTGTGTGAATGAATGCAGAAGGAAACATGCTCCTGTACATCCCATGCAACAATGTTAAATTAATCAGGGTTTCCTCTTGTAAAACCACCAAAGATGCAAAAAAATAAAAAGGTAATATTGTATATTATATATATTTATATATATATATATATATATATATATATATATATATATATATTTATATCTTCTTTTTTGACACATAATATATGCATGCAATACTTTTTCTGTCATGTGCGAATTTCTCTCTATCAACCACGAGCTTTACAAGCCTGGCTGGTAGAGACACTTATCATTTACAATTATCATAGGAGTTTTTGTTTTCATTCCGATTTCGGAAAGCAGTACGGTAGTTGCAGCGGTGAACAAGTTGTAGGGGAAGGCTGGCTGGTGGGAACATGAATCTAAAAGGAAGTGCTGCACTCATGGAAGAAGTCTATGTGTTGTTACCTGTGAACTGCCATATTGGTTAAGGGGGAAACACAAAATGGGTTGAGGTGCACGCCCTGGCATTTTGTTAAAAATTCAGACAATTCCACTAATCTGTATGAAATTCCAGTGGCACATCTATCATGAGAAAAGAAAGCCACAAAGAATGTCTCAAAAACCCATGTCTAAAATGATGCAAGATGTTTGATATTTTGGTTTGTGGATGCTTTTTTTGGACTCATTTCAATACAATTTCTTCTAGAGATTTTGTCTCATTGATACCAATTTTAAATATAATACAGATAGATAAAGCTAAGTTATGAACACATTTTCCAAAGTTGCATGTGGACTGAGCATAGTGGCAAAGTTGGATGACTCGCCATAAAATACTCCACTTGACAAAAGGTATTAAAAATGCAGTCCCTGATGACAGTTTCATGCATTAAACGAAATTTGGTAAGCATATCTTTCACGAGTAAACACTGAGATTAGGTCTTAAGAAGCCATGTCTAAAAACAACAGGAAGTCCATCATTTTGGTATGAAGAGACCATTTTAGAGTCAGCTTGACCATTTTCTCAATCACAACATTTTCGTTATTCTGTATGGGCAAAGCACAGGTAGTGAAAGACTTGAGCTTCAAAGTTGTTTTACTTGGCAACCTAAAAAATGATCTGCCTATCTATTGTGTGTAGGTCCACAAAAAAAAAAAAAAACCCTTAAGGAACAATGTGTGAAATGACAGAGGAATTCCCCAATTTGTTTAAAGCAGACATTTTTTTCCAATGTCAAGGGATCCTCGAATGAAAACAATGTTTTTTGTTGTTGTTTTTTTCTTGAAACATTGTCAATTTACTAGACGGATGGACGATGCTGAATTAAGTAAATTTAAAATGTTCATCAGCGCTTGTGGGCGGAGAACATCTGCAAAACTGCTGCAAACCACCAAAGTCAACACTACAAAGACTGCAACTGTTTTCCCCAATAGCAATATGGCCGCCACTCGTGGGACGTCTCACAAAGTACCCGGCGATTTGACTTAATCCATTTACGTACAAGCTTGATGACCATGTGTGTGTTTGTATGTGTGAATGGAGGGTTTACAGTGCACAACAACATCTTCTGAAATAGAAATGTAGCATTATCTTATCGCTATATTCAAAATGATTCCGCATATTTGACATATTTCTCATGCATACGACCACAAGAAGCGAGTCCATTGAAAAAGAGTCCAAGCTTTTTTTTTTTTTTTACCCCTGTGGAATGAGACATTTAAACAGCAGTTCAAAGTGTTTGTACGTGTGTGTGTACATGTGTGTGTGTGTGTTTGTGTGTATGTATATGTTTGCGTGTGTATGCAAGCAGGTTGACGAGAAAGGGAGACGAGGGCGGGGAGCGAGCAGAGGTGGTGTTTAGGGGGGGCAAAAGGGCGGTGTGGGAGGAGGGGGTGTTCACTTCTGCATGTCACACTGCAACAGCAGCACGATGGATGGGTCGCTCTTGGCCGCCTCCTTGAACTCCTCCAGTGAGATCTGGTCGTCGTTGTTCTTATCCATTTTGCTGAAGATCTTGTCCACCCGCTGCGCCGGTGTCAGGCCGTCCTCATTCATCTTCATCATGATCACCGTCCCCACCATTTTATAGATGGCCTGTAGGGGGAGAGAGTCAAGGAGGTATGATTTTTTTGTCATCCGTATGCTTTCTGTGGTGTTTTCATCTTAAATTTTAGAAACAGGAAGTTACCGCTAGCTTAAGGCTAATGCCAATATAGGTAACGACTAGCGTCTATGTGGCTGTGGTTCGATCCTTTATAGCGACGTTTTTCAACCTTGTTTGAGCCAAGACACACTTTTTCCTTTAAAAAAATATTAAGCACACTAAGAGAAAAAAAAATGCTGGTGATTAGCAAGACTGACATCCGTCATTCCCACCAAACCTTTTTAAAAAATCTTGAAATTAGACACAAATTTTGTCCGGGCGGGATCGGCAAACTTTAAAGGAGCCAAAACCAGCTACCTTAAAAATGACTTCCCATGTTTTTCAGACTGTAAGGCGCACCAAATTTAAGAAGAGGTCTGTTAAACAGTTGTATTTGGACGAAATGTACATACATAAGAAATCAGAAAAACACACTTGATGAGGTGCACTGTCGGTTTTTGAAAAAAATGGAGGATTTTAAGCATGCCTAATAGTCAAAAAATATGCAAAGCATGAATGGCCCCAAAATATGGAATTTCTCTGCAGCACCGACCTCAATGATCTCTAGCATCTCCACCCTGGTAATCTTGCCATCCCCATCCAGGTCGTACATGTTGAAGGCCCAGTTGAGCTTCTGCTCAAAGCTGCCACGTGACGTGATGGACAGTGCGCAGATGAACTCTCGGAAGTCGATGGTGCCGTCGCCGTTCTTGTCAAAGGTGCGGAACGCGTGCTGGGCAAACTTGGAGGCGTCACCGTACGGGAAAAACTGCAAAAACAATAATATTTTGTAAATTTACCGTGGAATCCCAAGATATGTCTCGCATACGCTCGATATGAGATCCACTGCAAATAAGGCGAAAACGTTCACAGAGATGGATGGGCTGCGGACCCACCTTGACGTAGAGCTGTTGGAACTCCTCCAGGTTGAGTCTTCCGGTGGGGCAGTCTTTGAGGAAGCCCTTGTACCACTGCTTCAGCTCGTGCTCGTTGAACTCCGTGTTCTTCACCAGGTCCTCCATCACCTCGGGTGTCAGCTTGCTGTTTTGCTTTCCCATGGCTGCTGCTGCATACACACCAAAAATCAATTTGACACAGTGATGATGTATGTCGTGGAACCTCTTTGTCAGTGGTTCACAAATGAGGGTACGAGTATCCCCGGGGATACTTGAAAGCACTTCAGGGGATACATGAGATCTTAACAGGGTTTTAGCCAATCAAATTTAAGACTGTTAAAAGAATTTAGTTGCCTTGTACATGTGTGGGTGTAATAAATAAGAAAGATCTGTCTGTCTGCCGGTCGGTCAGTCCGTCCCTCCCTCCCTCCCTCCATCCATCCATCCATCCATCCATCCATCCATCCATCCATCCATCCATCCATCCATCCATTTTCTTTAGCTGCTTACCCTCACTTGGATCACAGGCTTGCTGCTACCTATCCCAGCTGTCTATGGGCAGTAGGTGGGGGAAACACCCTGACACACCAATTGAAGAGCAACTTAAGTATGTCGCCAGTTTGTAAAAAAAAAAGTTTTTTGTGAATGTGAATTGACAAAAGTTAGGCAATCCTCCGGTAGACCAGTGGTTCTCAAGCTTTTTTCAGTAATATACCCCATGTGAAATATCTTTTCAGTCAAGTACCCCTTAACCCAGGGGTGTCAAACTCATTTTTACTATGGGCCACATTGTAGTTCTAGTTTCTGTCAGAGGGCCGGTAAGAATGTGAAGTCAAATCTTTTTTAAATGTTTTTGTAAAACACGCACCAAGTTTTGAAATCAGAGACCGGCAAGAAATGATTGTGAGTTAAAAAAATGCTTGTATTTTCTCCACAGATTTTTAAAAGTTCTAGACAACTTGCAAATTTGCTATTTTAGCCAGAAACTTGAAGTCAAATCAGCATTTCGCGGGCCACAAAAAATGATGTGGAGGGCCGGATCTGGCCCCCGGGCCTTCAGTTTGACACAGATGCCCTAACCAATGCAAAGCATTTTTGGGTTAAAAAATAAAGAAGTAAAACATGCCATCAGTGCTTGATTTATTAAACGTTAGACCCTTTAAAACGTAATTTGTATTAGTCCAAAAATTTGTATTAGTCCAAAAAAAATAGAAAAATATTAAACAAGGCTTTAAAAAAAAACAAGTCTTTATTTTGGGGTTGCAGTAGAGATCTGTTCAAAAAAATATATCATATTCATAATCACAACTTAATTATTGATAAATATTCTTCAAAAAATTAAATCAACAAAAATTGTCGGACCCGCTCCAGAAACAGAAATACCGGTGATTATAAATATTTGTCCACAGAGAAATAGTCAACATAAAGCGTACTGTTTTTTTTTCCTAATTATCCAAAAGGCTTTGCAATGATTGGGGGGTATTTGGCTGAAAAAATATTTCACAGGGGTATGCTTTCTTAATAAAGGTTGACGACTGCTGCTGTTGTTCATGAGATCTGATGTCGGACTGCCATTTTTGTTGAGAAAAGGCAAAACCACCCAAGGCTCCTGGCATCATTCCAAAAGAGTTGTCAATGTGATTGGTTAGTTGTTGTTTTTTTTTGTTTGTTTTGTTTTTCATAAATTCCTACTCTCCCCATCAAAAGATGTCATCAAGGAGTGTTGTAACAAAAACTTCATTGAAAAATTGGGTTTTACTTTGGGCGAACTGAAATGAATCAATACACTTGAAAATGTATCATGCTTCAATCAGAAACACGCTGTACAGATGCATTCCTGTCTCTAATAAAGGCTGCGGCCATGACAATTGATGCAAGACATTATCAAGACATAATAACATTGATCCTGCCAGCAGCTGTTATTACTATTATTTTATTATTTCTTGTCTTATGTTTTTATGACCTCAGCTTCATTGTGTCTGTGCCATAAAATGACAGTGGAGGCTTTCTGCTGTGTTTAAGGAAACCTCAATGCACAGCACTTTGTTACAATTGTTTTTTAAAGCATTCTAATCAATGAGGAGCACTCGAAGGTTAAGCCGTGCGAATCGAAGTACACACAACCCAGCACACAGTAAATTGGGAAACTAAATGGCCCCTTAAATCAGGTATGGATCCTTTGAGCACTTTGTCGATACTTGTATAAGTGTAAGAATTATAAGGATAATACATTGAATTTCACAGAAATGAGAACAGGTCAATTAAGCTAGCAGCTAGCTCGTTTGTTACGCTAGTCTGTCTAGCATTTACAGTATATAATTTATATATATATATATATATATATATATATATATATATATATATATATATATATATATATATGTGTGTGTGTGTGTGTGTGTGTGTTTGAGTTCACATTTTAAAAACCTTAAACTGTATTACCATTAAACAGTTTTGCCCTCTTTCCATTTTTCTGACTTTTCGGCCAGAGCTAAAAGGTGACAATTACTTTTTTACGGGGATAAACGGTATATTTTGTAGCAGTTTTATAGCTCAAACATGCTGGAATGTACATAACAAAGATGGCAGACTAAATAACAAAAAGGCTTGATTGTTAAAGTTTGTCAAATTTGGTAGGTTTGTTAACAACACACTTCTCTGTGGTGTGTCAAATTCATAAGACATTTTTCATTGTACAGGGGTATTAACACAAACACAAAAAAGTAGGTCCCATCAAACCTAGAACGCCAATGCAGCATTTGGCGGTAATTTGTTGAATGTTAGCTTATTACTTACACTTAGTTGACCATTAAAATTTAATTCAATACAGCCTGTGTTGTGAGGTGAGATGACAGAAAATTTCAATGAAATGAGGAGAAACCAAACAGCATCCTAGTACAGATGGACATCAGAGGTTCCACTGCATGTGTGTGGTTTTAATGTTCAGGGTGGTGGGAGGGTGAAAGTGTTGAATTGTTCCCCCCCTGGTGCTCGTGTTTCTATTTCGGGCCTCAAGCTTGTTTGTGCCAGTCTATGGCACTGACCTGGATCCTCACTGATACTCAGCCACTTCATCAATAGATGATAGTCAGCACAACATTCTGTGGTATGGAGATGCACAAGTTAAAATGGGCTGGCCTATATAGTACCAAACAAAAGTGTGAAAACTTTAAAGGGGTATCTTCGCAAGAGGAAGAAAAAAAGAGGGGTCACCATCATGGTGCCCGCGGCTCCACAAGGATTACCACAAAGTATAAAATAGCTCACTGGTGAGAAGCATGGAATTTTTTTGGTATTATTCAAAAATATGCAAATTCGAAACTGACAAACAAAAGGTTCAGAGGTCATTAATGCATCATGTGATAAAACATGGATACAAATTTGCGAGTCCTACGATATATAAGAGACAGGCACAGATCCAGGTTCATTTTTTTTCATCTCTTTGGTCTCAAAGTGCTCCAACACATACATTTATTTAATATATTTTGGAAGATCAAAAAAAAATAGCCTAACTAGGGCAACACCAACATCTGATGGAGCAACCCCTATATTTTAATCCATAGCCTTGTGAAATGGTTTACCAAATTATTTCGATGTACGCTTTATTATTTGGCTAAATTAAAAAGAAAATATGAATAGTTTGTTCATAATTAATTTGACAACATATTTTTATGCAGTTACACACCTTCAAAATCGCATTTTCCCACATGCTGTTGACTGAAATTGAGATAACATGTGCTCAGGTAACAACCAATCACGACTCAGTCTGCGAATGTCACATGACCACCCCAAGAAAAGAGGCAAGCCTTGATTGGTCGTTACTTGAGGCACGAGCACATGACATGTCATTTTCAGTCCACGCACAAGAAAAAATGCGTGACTGTATGGCGTTATCAAATTAATTACAAAGAAAATGTTATCATTTTAGAGTTTATTATTAAATAACAATTAAAGTTTCCATTTAAGCGAATAAATGCATCACTAATACCGCCCCATCCCCCACCACAAAGGTGGCACCATAAGGGTGTGTTTGCCCGACCAAAAACAGTGCTACACGTGCCACTGAACATCATCTACGGGCCTGTATGCGTCAAGTGTGACCATCTATCGCTTTTTTTCTCCCATAAACGGTCACATACGGTCCACTTCTCTGCTGCATGACGACAGGCTAGCCCGGGGCCTCAAATATTTGCAATCTATTAAAAAAATATGTGAAACGTGTAGCAGCTGCAACAAACAATCCAATGAATGACCTTGAAGGACAAAACACTTTGCAGAAAGATGCAGCGAACGCCTCGCATCACGCAACTGTGCGGCTGTTTGGGGGGGGGGGGGGGGGGGGTCTTGGACGGAGGGAGGGTGGTCGTGGATGGTGATGATGGTGGGGATGATGAGCACGCTATGCGCACACAGGCCCAAGAGAAAGCAAAAAATAGCGGGGCTCGCTCGTTATCGACGACGACGCAATTATCCGAGCGGCGGCGCCTCCCGAGAGACGATGCCGCATTCCGATAGAAACGACGCAGTGATAAAGGGAGGGGGGGCGCATGGGTGTTGGGGGGAATGCGCCAATTTGCGCACCCTGCGATTAAAAGAACGCACATCGTGACGCGGCTGCAAGACGCAATAAAATGGGCAAATGAAGAAATTGCGCAGTGACAAAAAAAAAATCCACAACACGATCAAACAAGACGGCGGACAGCTTACCTTATTGCACTGCTATTGTGTTCTTCTGTCCCCGCAAAGTACACAGGAAAAACTCCCCTCCGGTGGCGACGAGGCAGAGGAGGAGGAGGTGAGGAGGAGGAGGGGTGATTGAGGAGATGGTGTTGGTAAAGGGAGGTGCGCAATGTTCTCTCGTAAGGAACAGAGCGACGAGGTGGTGCGACGGTGTTCTCCTCGACGTTATTCCCGATGAAGAAGCGCAGCGGCAGTAGCGGAATCCCAAGTGTCGTTTGTCGGTTGGACCGCATGAACCTGAACGCATCACAGCCTCGTGCACTGAGCGCGTCGCGATCATGCACCTCCACCTGCTGGGTGCACGCAAATGCACCATCATTGCCATTGCACACGTAGTCAAAATGGGGAATGGAAATACAGTATTTAAAAAATACAAAATATTTCAGTAAGAAAATAAAAAGACGAAACGGTTGAATGTAAAATAAAATGTGAAGAGAAACATTTTATATAACTAAATACGAGATTTCTATAAGAATAAAAGTACCAAATATGAGACAAAATAAAACAAGAAAAACTACGTAAGCCTAATTGAGAAAAATATTAACAGAATATGTGACAACTATACCAAACATACTTTGTATGATAAGTATCAGACTTTTTTTTAAATCTTGATTTGTGGAATACTTAAGTCATCGAAATGATGACGTAATGTTGATGGAATTATTCCGCAAACAAAAACATGTTAGTCAAAATTCAAACATTTTCTAATTTAGGTTTGCACATGCATCTTTGTATTTTCTCAGTCAGAGTTATGATGTGGATGATGCCTGGAAAATTATATATTTCTTGGCCGTGAATATTGAAGCTGTTCTCAAATTTTTGACAGTACACACGTGCTCAATTTTGGTTGTCATGAATCATTTTTCTTTCCCCTCGTTTCTTTTCAACGCCATTCCAACTGTCAATAGATATCCATCATGATTTCAATGCAACTGGCATGAGAAACTCTACTGCTGCACAAAAAAAAAAAAAAAAAAGTTCTTGGACGGCCTAGTAACCGAAATGGACGTATCTAGACACACAAGTAGTAGTTGACATGTCTTGATTTTAATACTCACATACATGATTATTACACATTTATATAAACTTGAAATCTCCATCACAAAACATCCTTGCACGATATCCTCCTGAGACCAAGCCTATTCATTTGTGTCATCTGTGGCGGACATTTATTTATGGTCTAGATCTTTTTGATCTCCTGACCTTTCCAATGGTGTCAGGTGTTCAGGTGAAATGCAATTAACTTCAATATCTTGCTCAGACAAAATAGACACTGTTGGAAACAAATGAATAGGCTGGCTCTCGGGGGTATCTGTCAACACTGCTAAAAAGCAGTTGAAATATATTTACAAGTTCATTCAAATAAGTTTTCAATTTTTCTTAGCATTGTAGTAGCATGTATATTTTCTGTCCCACCTGTTATATCTGTAGTATGACCTCTGAAGGTCAGATTTTTACAGAATGCCTCTGTGCGATCAAAGTAATCTAATCTGAGCTGCAAAATAAAATCAGTTCATATGCCTTTTCTTTCCATACCAACCTAGGAACATTTCTACAACATTTTTGCACTTTCAGACACACTTCTTATTTTATATGTCATAATGTAATCCCAGTAAATTATTGTTCTAAATCATTCATTTCCAGTCCACATCAGTGCTGTTAATAGTAAACAACAACAAAAAAGCAGAAAGTTACTTTTTCCAGCAAGTATGTGGCTTTCATTAACAATCGTTCATTGATTACTCCTAAATTCGATCCAGTCCTCAGCTACATCGATTTTATTGTGCCTGTTTAATCTGTAAATTCCTGTAAACGGACCAATCAGGTGTGGTGATGATCCTACAACTTGCTTTGTTTGAGCTTGTCGATGTGGTAGCACAGTTTGAGAGCCGGCCCCAGCTTCAAGCCGAGGTACTTCATGATCATGTCACTTTTCAGCAGCAACAGGGCGTTACCGTCAATCTCCTGCAGGAGGCGCAAGGGAGGGCGTATCAGGAGGAAGAGCAGATAGAATGTAGATTAAACTGATTTATTTATTTAAAGTTCACATTTAATATTATTATTCAAGTCATGCAGAAATGAAGATTTGACTTGCTTCAACTACTACCGTGACTCAATAAGATGCTGTAATGTTGGTGATGCTTAGATTTTTATGCCTGTAATATGTCTTCATTTGTTGCGCCAAATCCAAAGTCATACTGCCACAATTGATGCTAGCTGTTAGCATGCCATTGCCATTTTGAATTAGATTCAGTTTAGAGTTACGGCTGTTATTAGGGACATATTTTTCTATTTTTAATTCCTAAACAGGCAAGAAATTTCAGGATTTTAGAGAAATGTAGGAGCACGTCAGAATTTAAGCAATGGCTGTGACGGATGCCAAAAGTGGCCTCTGTGCCCAGTAAAGCAACAAGCTTACTAAAAGCAGTAAGCTAGTAGAGCAAAAGATTAAGTGTGGCTGTTGTAAATAAAGTATCATTTTCTCTTTCCAGTTTGGCAGTAAACTTCAAGTTGAAGCTCACGTGTTTTCTGAAGACGTCGGCGTGTGGTCCGAGGGCGTTGGGGTCGGCATCCCTGACGAACCACACCACGTCGTCCACGCTCCACGTGGAAGGATCCTTGCCGGGAGGCGGGGCCTTGGACTCCTGTGCGGCGTATCCCCCTGACAAAAACGAACCATCGTGCACACAGTCAGACAATGGACGTACATCATTCACTCACTGAACTGTTGTTATGAGTCGTGGGGACCGATTTGATAGGAGAGGTGTTACTGTGTCTGCTCTCTTGACACCTCTTTTGCTTTGTTGGGAACGCTTGTTCATTTTAATGTCACTACAAAGCCTGTTGTTAGCTTCTTTATTTATTCTCCCTCCCGTTACAGACGGCTACAAGGTTAGCATTTTTGTTGTTATTGTTTTGTGGTTGCCAGTTGGCTTTAGAACGACGTCATGAAGGGGCCGCGGCGGCCACAAAGTGAGAGGCGTGGCTTCAGTCTATTACTTCCTGGTTACCGGTTTACTTCCTGTTTATAATTGTCTGTCCCAAAAAAAGCACATTTAAGAAGAAATGAAATCACCAAAGTGCCAAATGTAATGTATATGCATATATTTTAACTGTGGAAAGTTTAAAATACGATATCGGGCCTTGTAACAAGAACAGATGACAGATGATGATTGGCTGAAGACCAAACAAGGGTATCCCCGGCCTATGGCCTCACCTGTCCTGTTACTTTCCACAAAAGCGTTGGGGCTGCCCGGTGACTGCCTGGAGGCGGATGACGTGTTTGAGAACTGCTGCGACGCACGGAAGCCGTAGGGGGACTTTGGCGAAGACGAATACGAGGAGGAGCTGATGGATCCAAACACAGACTCCCTGTGCTCCGCAGACGGGTAGCGCTTTGCCTCAACCTGCTCATGGCGGTACTCCTCGACAAGAGAGGTTTCAGCTAAGGGGCGAGATGGAAACGGGTCAGAAGAGGCTGCGAAAACATTGTGTACGTTTGCGATACGGCGGGGATGTATGCACAGATGGCGCCGAGTGTTTTACCGTCTGAGTGGTAGGAGGCACGCTGGCTGATAGGCTGGTCGCTGAAGAGATTCTCGCAGTGCAGGCTGCGACAAAGCTTCTTCAGGAAGCGCAGCACATAGTCGATGCTGTTCACCACAGGCAGGCTCAGGAGGTGCTGCTTGCCGTCAAATGTGGCTGCGGTTCAAATGCACAAAATGATAAATATACACACACACACACACACACACACACACATAGAGTAGCTTATCCTCACAAGGGTCACAGGCTTGCTTGTGCCTATCCCAGTTGGCGAAACTTTGGAACTACATTTGTATGGTTTTTGAAACTTAGGGCTGCCATTCAATTGTAGTTTTGTGTTTAGCTGTGTTTTAGTCAGCAACTCCAGATGATTCGTGCAAGAACATCCGTTTAATTTCTGTTTCATCTGCTGGAAAATCGCATCGATAATGACTGCTCAGCCATATAAAACTTGTTACGTCGTCTCTAGATGTATTTTTATCAGAAAATCCAGAAGACAGATCGTGTGACCTCATCTATTTCATTTTGAGATATTCTGTTGGAAAATTGCCTTCCTAATGACAATGCACAACAGTATGCATAAAACTTAGAAAATAAAGGCATACAAATGTTTGAAAATGAGTCACAATAACAATTTAGCAACAAGTTGCTTCATGTTCCTATTCATTTGCTCTTAGTTTGAAAAAAAAAAGTATGTTTCCTGACACAGTATTAAAAACTTCAATTTTGATTTGCTGATACCTACAGATCTTTTGTTACAATCTTATGTACAATCTTAGGTGCCTTCATACACTCCCATTTGAGAACACTTATCACACTTGAGGAGCCATTGATCTACCATTTATCATGAACAATGTCAAACGCAAGCTCTGGATGAAGCCATGTGGTTGCCCTTTTAGTCAGTTCAACGAAAACGAAACCAGATGGAGACTGGAGAGATGTGCAGGGTGGAATGTGTGAAAAGCTACCAGATATCTTTTCTCCCCCGTATCCCTGCGTGAGCAGCGTGAAGACCGTCTTCTGCTGGAAGGCGCTGTCAATGCATCCCTGCACAGCCTGCTGTAGCACCACCGACGGCCGGTCGGGTCCGAAGTGGTCAGGCAGCTGCTGGATTTTCTTCCGGTCCAGGTTGGGGCCTGTGTTGGCCTGCTTGTTGATGTAGATGCACACTAAATGCAAGAAGTGCATAGAAACAATTTGACAAATTTTTCAGCAGGCCCGATGAGTGTGCAAATTTTAGTGACTTTTTGTGCATGTTTAGGCCCTCACGTTTGTGATTTATCTTGGAGAATAATAATAATAATAGTAGTAATAATAATAATAATAATAATCTGGGGAGGAACAATAGGGACTTCGCAGTGGTCACTGCTTGGGCCCTAAATATTTGCAGGGATTCTTAACATTCAATTAACTCACTTAATAATTGGCTCATTGAGTTATTGTGAATAACCCACAACATTCTTCAGAAAACACTGATAAACATTATTTATATGGATATACAGTAGGCTTTGTATATGAAGTTCAATATGCTAATGATCCTACCTGTGAGCACTTGGGGTGTTGCTGAATGGGGGACTGTGGCGGCGTCCTGAGGGATGGAGCTCATGTCGGGTTCTGGGGTGCTACTGGGTGGCGAGATGGCCAATGGCGTCATTACCATCCTGGGTTTCAGCTGCAGAAAAACAAGACAAAGTAAGTAAAAACACATTTGTTAGTTAGTTGGATTTCATTGGCAAGCTATTATCATGGGTTTCTGGAAAAAAAAAAAAAAGGATGAGATGTGATGTGTCATGGTGTCAGGATGTGTCGCATCAATCATTTCGGCTATTTAAGTGCTGTCAGAACGAGAGGGCGAGGCCAAATTATTCTATGATATTCACATTACTGAAGCTTGCTCTATTCCCTGCTTTTTGTGCTCTAATTTGGTTAGTTTTGTCACTCCCTTCTTTGCAACTTAAGTATTCTTGAAATTATATCAGTCAGTAGTACCGTGATCTCCACCTCCCTCATTCAATTTGAGTGTGTTTACTGTACTGCCTCTTTCCACACTGATTTGCCTGACATATTATGAGTTTATAATTTGATATTCTCAGATCGCCTTTTGCATGCTCTCTTTGTTAATAAATTTATGATTTTCGTACATACGCACGTCTGCGTCCAGTACGTTGGTGTCCACTACTTATCATTATTCATCGTATTACAGTACAGTACTTACATATAATGATGTAAGTTTAAATATAATCCTTCCCCATATAGAGAAACAAACCATACATTTTTCAACACCAATACTTGTAGGGTTCATGCTTACTCTGTTGCTTTTTATATTTATATATTTATTGTCTATATGTTTATTGTGGAGCGGCTCGGTGACCAAGTGAATGACACGTTTGCCTCAAAGTTAAAATAACCCGAGTTCTTCCTGTGTGGAGTTTGCATGTTCTCCCCGAGCCCACGTGAGTTCACTCCAGGCACTTTGGCTTCCTCCCAAACTCCAAAAATATGTATGGCAGGTGTATTGGACATACTAAATTGTTCTTTGGTGTGATTGGGTGGCTGAGTGGTTGTTTGTCTCTGTGTGCCCTTTTTTGGCTGGACACCAGTTCAGGGTGTTCCCCGCCTACTGCCCGAAGCCAGCTGGGATAGGCCCTGTTTTTGGCTACAACAACAAGCCTGCAACCCTTGAGAGGATAAGCGGCTCTAGAAAACGGAAGGATGGATGTTTATGGTGTATATATTGTTGTTGGTTTATATTAGCCATGCTCCATATGGCAGAGGGGACTACCTATGGAAATTAGCATTTGGCTAATTTAGTTTTCTGTTTGAAATGTTCATTCATGTAAACTGTGGCTCTGCGACAAACGAAAGAGGGAAACATTTGAAAAATTGATAAATATGCAAGGTGTTTACCATTGAAAAACGATCCTTTGAATTAGAGGTACAAGCAAAACAAAAAAGGTTTTTCTTCCTTCTGATCCTTCTCAAACTCGTCTATATTTATTATGTTGTGATTGCTCACGATAAATCATAAATTATAATGGATCAGACCAGCTTGGTCGAATTAAACTAGCATCCCACCGGCATCCCCACGCCCTCGCCGCCGCATCCTGACCTTGAATCCTGGCTTCCTGCCTCTCTTCTTCGGCACTTTGAGCGGCGGCAGAGAGTCCACGTAGCGACTGGCGAAATCCATCTTGGCCACGCTACGCAGCGGGGGCCTGCCTCGCTTCCTGCCCGGAATTTTGCTCGACTGAACGGGCATGAAGGAGGATGGCGCCACCGCGGCCGATTGCATCTCACCGCCGTCGTCGTTGCCGTCTGCTCTCCGCTGCACCGTCACTGCAGGTGCACTCATTTGGAGCTGTTAAAAAAAAAAAAAAACTGGTGCTTATATCGCACAACATACCCAATAACAAAGGGGGAAATACTTTCTTTCCAGCTCATGACAAAATCATTGCATCTCTTTTAATGTTGCCGCAGGCTGTAATTAGACTATAGCGCATTGAGGGGTAAATGGGTGGGGGGCTGTTTCGAGGGGGCAGGACGGGGGAGGGGGGGGGGGGGGGGGGTTCGCCAAGGCTACCCAGCTATGTAGTGCAATTATCGCCCAAGACAGCGTACATCATCTAACCCGCGTAGGAGACGTCTGTCGACAAAGGATGTAAACACTCACCACCCAACGCAGACAAGCAGGAGGGGTGTCCCGTCGCGCCTGTCTCGTTTTACCGTTCCACGGCGGATGTAATGGTGCTGCTCTCAGTGTGTGTGTGTGTGTGTGTGTGTGTGTGTGTATGTACGGCCAGATGGAAAGAGAGAGAGTGTGTGACAGTAGTGCCTCGAGGTAGTAGCAGGGTAGTAGTGATGGGGTTGCTCTGTTGTCATGGCAACAAGCCTGTAAGCCTCGCATGTTTTGTCTGCAGCTCACTGATGTGGATGTAAAAGTGCACTTTTGTTCCTGCACTGACGAAAGAGGTTGCGCCATCATATATGGTGCTCAAATACAAAGTCGAGTCAATAAAATGAACATGGATTCAAGCCCTTTGAGACCTTTGTGATTGAGCACTATGAATTCGGACTGACATATTTGGCACAATGAAAACTGTCTCAGTAATTAATTAACGTGGACATAAGGTATTCAACATTTTTCATTACAACTTTCTTAGTCTATTTTAATTTCGAGAGCACAGCATCGTTGTTATTCGACTTTGTTACGTGGATGTTTAATCATAAATGCACAGCAAATCTCACTTGGATCAATGTCAAAAGGAAACTCAACCAGAAAAAAATCTTGACAAAATATTTGATGCACCCTTACTGGTCTGAGAATATGACTGTTATTCTGTTTGGAGAATATGAATTAAGCATAAAAATCCAACCTTTTTATCTATCACAGGGACAGCCATTTTGCCATTTGCAATTGCCTCAGGTAACGACCAAACACATCTTACCAGCTTTCTTGAGTTTGGTGATGTGACGTCCAAAAGCAGAGCCGCGATTGGTTGCTTTATATATTCATCTTTGTCTTAAATATGTTCGTTGTATACAGTACCATATTCTGTGCTGCAATTGGCTTCCAGTTAACCTAAACTGAAGAAATGTTTCCCTCTGCCGGCGTTCAAAACAAACTACAGGGTTTTGTTTACAGTCACTTTTTCCATAAAGTTATTTTGAATCAAGATGGCGGTGTGGATGCCGCTGTCTTCCAAGATGTCACCCTCAGTCTCTCTCGGCTGCACTTTGCTTCGAAGAGGGCCACATTCCACAATCAAACTGCTCAAAAGCGCAATGTGTCGCAGACGAGGTGAGACGTGTTATTGGTGAGTTTGCATTTTTATGATCGACTGTGTTATTCCAAAACTTAGCCAAACTCCCCCTGTAAAAGTCGGCGAAGAGCTGAATGCTCCAGTCAAAATAAACATGATAATTCCTACGTAAACTCGTTCGAACTTACCTTACTTTTCGCGTCCGATCTGATGTCAGTCCCTCAGAACATCTCCATTGTTCCTTATTTTGTTCGTCATTGGCATGTTTGTACAGTAGTTGTAGGAAGTGACGAATAGTACTCCATATGCTACGTTACTGTAGGTAAACATTCAATGATTAAATGACACAAAACAATAATTATCAGCCAAATCTTTTAAAGACGATTTCAGAGATTTTTATCATTTCCCGGGACAAAGATTATAATAGTTATGACCGTTTAAAAGCAATGAAAATGCACCAATTTCAATTTGCGATTTTCAAACATTCATATCTCATTAAATGCTTCCTATTTTTTAAAGCAAGGCCCATACCTGCATTTCTTTACGTCGCTCGAATACCTCACACCTGATTCAAATAATCAGCTTATCAGCAAGCTTTGCAGAAGCCCGATAATGCTCCTGTCCGTTGAAATCAGATGTGTTAGAGGAGGGAGACATCGAATACATGCAGCAATGCAATGATCACTATGTACATATTTTATCCTAATAGATGCCCTGCACAAAGAGTCTAGAATGAATAAGCACATCGTTATACATCGCCACAATTCGGAGGCATTTATAGCTGATAAAATTCATGAAATTGATGTTGGAAGCAACACAAAATATGAGCCTTAACAGTAGGTCAGTAAAACAAACTGTTGAAACTGTCATGTCATGTCGCTGTTTATCTACGAAAAGGTTACACAGTAGAAGCCCAGTGTAAGACAGAGAGGAGCAGTGACTTCAACGGCCCCCTGGATCACTACAGCGGGCTGGTCCAGAATGGGACCCTGCGGGAAGATGAGCACCAGAGAGCCGTGATGAGCAAGCTGGACCAGCTGCACAAAACACTCCGTGGCTATAGCAACACACCCACGTCAATCTTCCAAAAGGTACACCAACTGTAATATTTTAAAATCCACCATAACAAACTAAATTATTTCAAGTCAAATGTGTTGAAATTGCTCTTAATCACAAAAGTCACAAAGGGCTTGAATCCATAAATAATCCCCCTTTCCTGATTAATTTTTGATGCACATTAGGACAGAATGTTTCTTGGAGCCACCAACTATTGAATGTTTTTTTAATTTCTCCTAACTAGTTCACCCTAAATAATCCGCCATGGAAAAGGTCGTTAAAATAATAGCTGCTAAGTCCGCTGTGTAACATCTCCCCTCCCTGCAGGCAAGTATGGCTGCATGCATGTTGTCTCGACAAAATGTTTTCCCTGCTTTTGTAAGCCCGCTTGAATCCAGTTTTTCTGAAATGGTGGAATTTTTTTTTCCGTTGATGACATTGATGCTCTTGTTAATTTTTATTTCAATTTTAGACTAACCTGTATATGCTGTAAATAAGTAGTCAACAGTTGTTTAAAGTAGATGTATTTTGCTTTTTTCTATTATGTTAGAAAGAATACAGTTTTAGGTATCCTATCATGTTTTTTTTAATAGACAATCTTATTTATAGTCGACGTGACAAGTGAGAGGGCGCAAAAGGTTTTCGGTTTTGTAGAGGGGGGGAGCACTGCTTTAATACAACCAACGAAAGCAAAAATATATTTGAATGCAATTTTTCTGATGAATTTTCAATCTAAATGCCACATTCAAAGTAAAAATATCATGAAATTATTATTTTTTTAAATTAGTTCAAACAGAAGCAAGATATAACTTAAAGTATTCCAATTAAAGAGCTTCTTTCCAGCAAAACGTAAACATATGGGTTTTAAACAACATGAACAATACTAAAATATTTAGTCATATGGTTTGAATGGGACTGATTACAGTATTTTAAATTCGGCCGTTAATGCTGTGTATGGGAATTAGGGACACACGTATGTTGGAGCGCCACTCTGTGGTCTAAATAAGAAATTGCACCCTTAACTTGGAACTTAAGTAACTTGAGAGCGCAAAACAAGAACAGGTCAATTGTAGCCTTAAGAGGTATTTTCCCCTAATTTCCTAGTTTTCCATGTTTAAACTAACACCGTTTTTTTTTCATCTTTAGCAACACAGAGAATTAATTTAAGTTTCCTCCTCTTGCAGTTTTTCGCCAAGCCGAAACCTCCCAAGGGTTACTACATTTACGGCGATGTGGGTAAGAGATCCTTCTGACCGTATCGCCTCTTTTATTTGATACCAAAATGACACGTGATATTTATTTCAGGCACGGGTAAAACCATGGTCATGGACATGTTTTACTCTCACGTGGAGACAGAAAAGAAAAACAGGGTTCATTTCCATGGTTTCATGTTGGACGTACACAAACGTGAGTGTAATTTTAGAGCTTGGACAATGTGATGTTACAGTAATGATGACACCGTTTTAATCCTTAACCTTAATTACCCTTACTTTTCTCTGTTATTTATTTTGACATCTTGTATGGTTATTTATATTTGACATTTTCAGACATATATGCTTCACAGCAATCATGAGAATGACAAACGTTTGTCAATGAGTGGGGCGCTGATATCATTTTGTATCATACATAGTATCCTTCCAATATGTTGTCATTTAATTGCTATCAATATCTTGTTACTGCTCACTTCTATTATCGCAACAAGACTTTTTATTTTTTGCATGTGATTGCGCAGGGATCCATCGGCTTAAACAGAGTCTGCCAAAGAGGAAAGCGGGCAAGATGGCCAAATCTTATGACCCCATCGCCCCCGTTGCCGAGGAGATCAGCGAAGAAGCTTGCCTGCTCTGCTTTGACGAGTTTCAGGTAACGACGACGTTTTGATTCATTTGTGGATGGTGCTGCTGATGATTGTGTGGCGCCTCACCGCGTTGTCTCGTCGTTCTAGGTGACTGACATCGCCGACGCCATGATTCTCAAGCAGCTGTTTGAGAACTTGTTTCTCCACGGAGTGGTCGTCGTGGCAACGTCCAATCGGATCCCTGAAGGTGAATTGAATTGGATATTAGATGCTCTCAAATTAGAGGGGAAAAAAAACTATATTTCACACAAAGATTGACGATAAGCTGCACCCGTGTGTATATAAGCTGCAGCAGCAAAAATTGAGGAAAAAAATTGTCGCGGATAAAATGCACCAGATTATAACCCACAGGTTATAACATCAGATATTTTTGAAAGATGGCACATGGAACTTTTTCAATCTTATTCAACTTTAGTACAGTAATTTTTTAAACTGCATTGTATAATACAATATTTTTTTAAACTTTTTTGAATGCATTCACATCTTTTCAGTTCTGTTTCATAGTTGTTCCATAAATTAACACCTTGAACAGAAAAAAAAAAATTGCCTTACTGGTGGCTTGCCCCCTGGTGGCTGGTAAAAAAAATAAATAAGTAAAATAAACTGCAGTTAAGGTACAAGACTACAGAGCTCAAATCATGAGAAAAAAGTTGCGGTTCACAGTCCAAAATTGAGGGTAAATTAAAAAATGGAATATGATATAGATGAATTTGAATAGGAAACACGATTTATTTAAAATAGGAATTACACGACACTATTACATTTACATTAGAAATTACTGCTAGGAAGATTTTCAATGAATTTGAAAAAAAATGTAAAAAAAATGTAAAATGTAAAATGTAAAAAAAATCTATAAACATAGAATTGTTTGAAATTTTTTCTCCCTCTCTTCCAGACTTGTACAAAAACGGGTTGCAGAGGGTCAACTTTGTGCCTTTTATTGCTGTTTTGCAGGTAAGATGTCTTTAGTGTGTGTGTGTGTGTGTGTGTGGGGGGGGGGGTGTTAGCTTAAACACCAAATAATCCAACATAGCACCACTCAGTCCAACTGAATATTGTGCAGAAATATTGCCAAACTCTTCGTCTGGATTCAGGAATCGACTACCGCAAGAGGAACAGGCCCTCCGCTGGGAAACTTTTCTTCCTGTAAGACGTCCGCACATCTTGTAACATTTTTTTTTTTTAAACCATTATTTCTCCCGCCAATCATTATTGTGTTGACATCAGTTCCAGTGAGCCGGATGCGGAAGAGACGCTCGACAAGTTTTTTGATGAGCTGGCCTTCAAGCAGAATGACAGTTAGTCATTTGTTTTTATTGGTCATATTTTTATTATTAGTATGCTTGGGTAACAAAAGTTGTATATACTCTACAGTAACGCGGCCAAGAGTGTTGAACGTGCACAACAGGAAAGTGCGTCTCAACAAAGCTTGCGGGACCATTCTGGATTGCACCTTTGAGGAGTTGTGCGACAGGGTAAGGTTGTCAATAAAAAGTATTACAGATCATAACATAACAACTTCATAGTTTCATCTCAATTTTGTTGAAATCCAATGAAGGAAAGAAAAACCCTCAGCGGTCGCAGAAATAACGAAACAGAAGAAATTCAATTCAAAATAGATATATGCCAATGAAAATCGGTTCTTTGTCAATTGACATGTCACATGACATCACTTACGCTCAAGGCTCGGGTAATCAATCGTGGCTCACCTGTTGGTCATGTGACATTCACTAGCTGAGCTGTGATTGGTCATCACCCAAGTCCTCAGCATGTGATGTCATTTGTCAGCAGCGATATTAAAATGTATTTTAAGTATACATGAGAAATGATTTAGATGTCAAATTAATTAGACAGAATAAAAACTCTTTACAGCTGAAAATGACTAAATAAGTGGACTATCATCAAATTAATTATAGACAGAATAAAAACTTATGACTGAAAATAGCTAAATTGGTGGAATTTCCCTTTAAATGACCAGAGATGGGAAGATCAAGTCCAGAAATTAAAAACCCTTCCACAGTTTGGCTTTAGCCACGTGTGCTTTCTAACAGGTAAGCTAACGAGCTCCATTGACTGCAAGTTGATTAGAAGCACCTGTGGCTGAAGCCAAACTGTGGCAGGGTTTTTACTTTCTGGACCTGGATTTCCCATCTCTGTAAATGACAATGGTTTTTAAATTAAAAATGGAAGTTTTCCTTGCTAAAATCAACAAAAAACAAAAAAAACAAGCAGACATATTCAATGGAGCACTTGTCATTTCGTTTTTGATCCATTTTTTTTTATTGTAAAAGTATGTTTTCACTTTTTTTTATTTTGGACTAGCATACTTCAACCACACACAGATTTGTTTTTTCATTCGCCGCCAGCCCGGTCAAACTGGATTTTTGACGCCTATAGCCGTCATTGGCAGCGAATTAATAAATTTCATATCAACTGTAAACGTTACCACAATTTAATGAATGTTTTGGTTTAGAAACGTCTTCACTGAGCCACTTGAGTTCCAAAAACAAGCTTCCGACGTGTCGATTTTGCGGCATGTCTTTGTAAATTAGTCTCAGGAAACGATGGAGCTTCTTTCTGATTTCAGCCTCTCGGGGCCAGCGACTACCTGGAGATCTCCCGCCTGTTTGATACCGTCTTCATCCGACACATCCCGCTGCTGACGCTCAACAAGAAAACGCAAGCGCGACGACTCATCACGCTTGTGGACGCGCTTTACGACCACAAGGTTTGATCTTGCCTTTCTTTTAGGAGGGACATTGTGCTTTTTTTTTTTCCTCCAATTTTAGCTTCCAGATGTTTTACCAACATGTCTGGCTTGCTTTTGTCATTTATAGCATAAATAAGGTGGTTCTGTCCCATACTAGCGAGTCTCAGTCGACTTACATAATTGTTTTAAATAATCAATTTACTGGAGGATGCGGATATATTATAAGCATTTCCACCACTGAGACTTAAAGTTTCACTATTTCTTGCACACATAAGCATAATTTAGAACGTTTTGTCTTTTTTTCTGTTATCATATTACTTATATACTGGAGAGTGTGTGTATTTTACTAAGTTGCTGCTTTGATACTCTTAAGTGCATTTTCACCACAGAGACTACATGTTTCACTGTTTTAACCATATGTAGGCGTGTATATAAATAAATGTTATTAAGTATTGTTTTAAATTACAGTATATCTTTATATACTTGGGAGTATGGGTTATTTTTAAGCAGCTCTTAATGCAGAGCTACGCACACAAGAACATAGTGAAAATAATGATAGCACGCGTGTGAAAGTATGAGCTGTATTTTTATTCTTTATTTATATACATGGTATTATTTATTTTTATTTTTCATATTATTATCATGCACCAATCGGAGCAACGATCCCAATTTCGTTTTATATATGCGTGGAATGAAAATATAGGCATGAGACTGTACGTCTCACTACTTCATCCACAAATGACGTTACCCAAATACTGATGAGTTTGAATATTTTTAAGCTGCTGCATTGGAGTCTCTTAAATGCATTTTTGCCCCTGAGACTACATTATTTCACCCATGTGAAGACCGATATGTAAATTTGAACATTTTCTAATGTTTTCAATTGGGGCCTTGTGGTTCTTGAAGAGCGCAAAACCCAAAAAAGCCGAATCTCGGACTCGGTGCAGGAAAGTTCACTCCGACACATTTCCGAACATTTTCAAATAACCAAACATTGATTTGAATTTTACACTTCATGGGTGGATGTGGACTACAGACACCCAAATATTTGCAAAGAAAGGTTGTCAATATTTGACGTTTACCTGCGTGCTGTTTCAGGTGCGTGTGGTAATCCTGGCCGATCACCCGCTAGAGGAGGTCTTCGTCCTCGAGGGCGACCACGGCCACGACGAGAGCCACATCCTCATGGATGACCTGGGACTCAAAAGAGTAGGAGATGAAGAGCACTCGACTTTGTTGCAATACGCTACACAAATAAAAGCCTAATAACTACATTAGAGAGGGAGACTACATTAGAATTGATCATCAAAACGACTTTGACTTTGTGTCTTGACAGGACGAGGCGAGCAGCCTGTCCATCTTCAGTGGTGAAGAGGAGATGTTCGCCTTCCAGAGGACCGTCTCCAGACTCACCGAGATGCAAAGTGAAGAATACTGGCTGGAGGGAGACCGCAGCGCCAAGTCCAAAGCCTAAAAGAGATCCGCATTTTGCACAGTTTTTTTTTTTCCTTTACTTTTATTTATGCCAAATGTAATTGACAAATCATTTTGTTTGTAGGGATGAAAACAAAAAGTACAAGAAAATATTTGAAGGTAGTTTTAGGGCCACACTCTCATTATAAAGTTGTATATTTTTAAAAAATGTACAGCATAAAGTTGTATTTTTATGAACGAATGACCAAATTTGGAATTTGATACCTATGACATTACAACTCCAGGCTCAGAAATATACCGACATTTTTCTCAAACATTGTCCTCGAAATATTCAAACTTACATCTGTTTTCTGTAAACCTCATGATCTCGTAAAAGTATTTTGTAAATATCCCATTTTTTTTAAAGCATGCCTTTCTTATAGCCCAACAAAATGCATCTGTACAACAAAACTGCCATTATAAGACATTCTTTAACTATTATGCTTTGATGTTGAAAATATGACTTATCTCAAAGATTTTATGAAGTACTGTATAAATACAAAACTTTATTCTCTGCGTATTACTTCAAACTCGAATGTATACTTGAGATTCAGTCTCAGATAATCTTGTACGTAAATATATGAATATAAGCTTACTCATTACAACTTAAAAATCACCAATACACAAAATCCGTTCGAACAATCTAAAGAATGTGACTTTTTGTTGGTACTTTATGACTTCAATCTTAAATCATAAAACGTTCTTCTCATGATATGACTACTCAAAAATAGGCAGATTTTTTTTTTTTGTCCACTGTGTGGCCCTAATACACCTTTATTGTTTTTAAATGGAAACGGGAAAGAAACACTACTCACTCCAACTGGTGCTTGTGGGAACATACTTAAAGATGTTGTACAGGAATTATTTATGACAATATTTCTGCACTTTAAGACCTGATTTTTTTCACATGAAACTTTTATCGCAGTGGTCCAACTGGAAGAAGCTGAGAGGAATGATTTAAAATTTCATTCATCAAAACATGCAAAATTGTCATGAGTTTTGCAATTAGTCAAATTGCAAATCGAAATGTCCTCAAATTAAAAGTGCATAATCTTATTGTACATGCATGCTTTTTTGTGTTATATTTTATATCTGTATTTCATTATTGTCAATTTCACCAAAAAAAAAAAAAAAAAAAAAAAACACAAGTAGGAGATTTCAAGGCAACACCATAACCACAAATGGTCAAACTAATATTAGCAGAAAACGGCTAATGTTAGAAGCTAGTTCTCAGGATTTGGGTCCTGTGTTAGCTACCAGTTTTGGCTGGCTTGCTTCAGAAAATAATAGCAATTTGTAATTTTTGTCAATGTTTAATGCTCAATTTGTCTGTGTGCTATAGAATCTTACTCAAGCTTACTTGCTTCCACTATAAATTATTTTATTTTTGTCTTTTTTTCTCAATTTTAGCTTGCTTACAACAAAACCTGACATTAACCTTAGAGCCATTAGCTTTACCGCAGTGATGCTCAACGGTATGTGGCACCACTAGTAATATAGTGTGTGGGCTCCCTCTAGTGGTATGTAAAAGAATTAGTCCAATCGCATTAAACGTTTTAGAATTTATTTGCGTATAATCTACTGTTTGTTTCTTAACTTTTTTTTCGGCACGTTTTATAAAATTTTGCTCAGTACCTTTTACACAAATTATTTGTGGTCATTTTACCTCGAAGTGCAGTATTAAAAGTCTAATATTGTAACAGTGGCTTCCACTAGCAAATATACAATTAATTACTTTTTGGGGGCTTTTTACTATTAAAAAAAAAAAAATGTGAGGGGGGGGGCGGTGGATTTTTTTGGGCATCCCCATGGGAGGGGCGGAGAGTGACGTCACAGCTCCATACTGTCGCTTTAATTCGGAGCAGCGCAGAGGAGGAAGAGGAGGACGAGGAAGAAGAAGAGGTGCAGCGGCTGAATTGTGTCGTTGAATGAACGTCATGCATGTGCAAACGTCACCTCGGAGCTGAAAGCGCCGCTGAGCGGGAAGCATTTCTGCAGGGAAGAAGGCGGACGACGAGGAGGTGCAACTATGAAGATGCCCAAGAAAGTCGCGGGAGGAAATGGTCAAGATGGCAGCGGAGTGACGTGTTAAATGCTTCTGGGTGCTTGCGGAGGAACGCCAAATCGAAACCCCCCACCCCCACCCCCTTCTTTCCTCTTTTCCTCTTTCAGGTCCGCGTGGAAAAGCCTGCACAGCGATGTCCGCTTAGCATGCATTCCAGCAAATAGACGGCCCCCGCCCCCCTTCTCCTCCACCCCACACATTGATGGAATGCGACCCGAGTGACTTCCCGACCCACTCAGCGCCCACCGCGACATGGCCGAGGCCAGCGAGCCCAACGTGGAGATCGACCCGGACTTCGAGCCTCAGAAGCGGCCGCGCTCTTGCACCTGGCCGCTGCCCCGTCCGGAGCTCGGCGCGGCGGGCAAACCGGGAGCGAGCGACGCCGATGTCATTCCGGAGGAAGAGGATGACGACGATGAGGCAGGAGGAGGGGGAGGAGGCGGCGGTGCGCCCCGGGAGGCCACCGGGGCTCTCACGCCGAGCTCGCTCGCTCCCTCCGGCCTCCGCCTCACCTCGCAGCCCCGCACCGAAGAGGCCGCGGACGGCTCGCTGTCCTCGGCTCAGCCGGCGTCGGCGTCGGCGTCGGCGGCCGCCGCTGCCTCGCAGCAGCTGCGGAAGTCGTCGGCTCGTCGGAACGCTTGGGGCAACTATTCGTACGCGGACCTCATCACGCAAGCTATCGAGTCGTCCCCCGAGAAGAGGCTCACCTTGTCGCAGATCTACGATTGGATGGTCCGCTCCGTGCCCTACTTCAAGGACAAGGGAGACAGCAACAGCTCGGCCGGATGGAAGGTGAGCCGTCGCGCTGCACACCTGCGACACCGACCAAATCACTCAGCTGCAAATATTTGCAAATATATACACGAAGAAACAAAAGCGGAGGGTCCAAAGTGAACCCTGTGCTTCCGGAGAGTAGGCTCCTTCACAAATTCGCTTTTGCCTTATTTTGTTCCAAAACGTAAAACCTTTTACTTCCACGTGTTCCGACCGTTTGCCAAAATACTGGATATTGAATGCGAGTCCTTAAATTTTACACACAGCTCCCTGTAAATCATTAAAAAAAAATCCACCTTGTGTGTACAACCTTTTTGCATGCATTTTCTCCTGCCAAAATTCTACAACCAACTGTAGATTTAGCTGATTTCCCAAATTTATCCAAAACTTTACATGAATGTGGACACACATTCCCACTGCTGACTCGTGAGATTTTTATATATTTAGAATTCACTCAACCTCACATGCAGAGGTCGTGGGTTGATTCCAGCTCCAGCCTTCCTGCGTGGAGTTTGAATGTTCTCCCCATGCCCACTTGGGTTTTCTCCGGGTACTCTGATATTTTTCCTTCCGCATTCTCAATATCATATTCCTGATTAGGTGCTGTATATTGGACACCAAATTGCCTTAGGTGCCTTTGTGAGTATGAATGGTCATTCGTCTCTGCGTGCCCTCTGATTGGCTGGTAACCAGTTCAGGTGTCCTCCGCCCAAAGACAGCTGTGATAGGCTCCAGCAAGCCCGCGACCCTTGTGAAGACAAGCGGTTAAGGAAATGGATAGATGGATGGATTATACTTAACCCATATGTTGTTATCCTGAGGCTTTTTTTTCACATTTCACTTTCCAGCCATAACTCGAGATGAGCGCTTTATGCTAGCAATGAACTCAACTCAGCTCACTTGACTTCACAATGAAAACTTGAAAAAATGGAAAAAAATGTCAATTCTTCAAAAATTGGTTAAGAAAACTTCAAAATGCAAATTTCAGTGATTGAATTTTTTTTTATCTTTGTCTCTATTTGTATTGTAAACAATAGAATACATTTAACTAACCTGCCCAATGTTATGGCGCCTCTTTTTTTGTCCCGCTTCATATTTGACGTTGAGGATTATATTTCAGCCTGGAAAACCAATTCATCTGTCATGGAATCAAGTCTGACTAGAGCTTTGCAGGATTTAGATGTATGTGTGTGTGTTTGTTTGTTTGTGTCAGGAAATAGGCTTTTAATCCTGCAGGGAACAGAGAATCAGAGTTGATTCCTGGGAATTTTTCTTGAACGACTGCACGTTTTTTTTTGTTTTTTTTTAACTGCTTCCGTTATCTTTCAAGGCCGCCCTTGCTGACATGAACTGCTTACACCAACAACATGGCTGTGCAGGAGAAAGAGTTTAGAAAGAAGAAGAGATCATTTAGAAAAGCAATCAATAGTTCAAGACTTTAAAGAGGAAGTCACTTTTTTTTTACCATATGTTCATGCATTCTAATTATTATTGCAATGGAAATATCCAAACTAACAGGTTAAATTGATCAAGTTTTAAAAAAATATTTTGTTCAAATGTTAAGCATGTTGATGAGTGACAGTTGTGAACAAGTCTCAAATCTCAAAATTAAGAAGAACAAAATTCGGACGTTAACATCGCACGCTCATGATAGCAGAACCAACAAAGGTCTCATAAGAGCAGATGAGATATTGGGAACTTTAAGTTTTAAATTTGATTTCAAATAGAAGTTAACGTCCAGAATTAAAATTGATCGAAGCTGTACGAGCCCTGTCTTTGGTTCTTAGCTCATTCACTGCCAATGACAGCTATTGACGTAAAATATAAATTTTACACAGTTAAAAATTAAAAATAAATATGTATTTAAGAAAAATTCAACCTCCTACCACATTTTAATTTATGACCATATATCTATTACACGTTTGCTGTTTTTTTTTGTCATACAAGACAAAAAAAACAACACATTTATTTATTTTTTAACAAAAAAGAACAAACAAAATTCACATTTTGTTTACCGCAGGTGTGTTTGGTTTATGAATTTGTCTCTGTAAAGCACTCATACGTTATAGCTGACGTCAATTCAATACGACTATAGAGTTTATAGTCACATTGTGGTGAATTTCATAATTTTCATAAGTCTGTGTTATAAGGCGGTGTTATTTTTACAATTAATTGATCACAAGCAGGGGTGTCAAACTCATTTTCTTCCTGGGCCACATTGTGATTATAGTTTCTGTCAGAGGGCTGCTATGACAGTGAAATCAAATTTTAGGTGTGTTCATCACACTTCCAACTAGTTTTGAAGTTAGAGCCCGGTAAGCACTGTTCAAAAGAGAGATTGGGAACAAAAAAAAAGTTTTAAAGATTGAAAACAACTTGCAAATTTTGTATTTCAAATCAGCATTTCGCCGGCCATACAAAATTATGCGGCAGGCCGGATCCGGCCCCCGAGCCTTAAGTTTGACACTTGTGATTTAACGTGCTAAAATGGCCCTTTTAGAAAATGCTAAAGGCTAAACTGATGAAAAGTGACAAGTGTGCGAGATTAAATCAAGACCCTTTTGAACGCCCCCCCACAGAATTCCATCCGGCACAATCTGTCCCTGCATAGCCGCTTCGTGAAGGTCCAGAACGAAGGGACCGGGAAGAGCTCGTGGTGGATGGTCAACCCGGACGGCGGTAAAGGGGGCAAGGCGCCGCGCCGGCGCGCCGTCTCCATGGACAACAGCAAATACATCAAAGGCGCCCGAGGCCGCGCCACCAAGAAGAAAGCCTCGCTGCAGGCCGCCCAGGACGGCAGCTCCGAGAGCTCGTCCAGCCTGTCCAAGTGGACGGGCAGCCCCACCTCGCGCAGCAGCGACGAGCTGGACGCCTGGACCGACTTCCGCTCTCGCACCAACTCCAACGCCAGCACGCTAAGCGGGCGCCTGTCGCCCATCCTGGCCAACCTGGAGCCGGACGAGGTTCCCGCCGACGACTCGCCGTTGTCCCCCATGCTGTACTCCAGCCCCAGCAGCATGTCGCCGTCGGCGGGGCCCGCCGGCCTCTCCGACCTGGCGGGCACCATGAACCTCAACGACGGGCTCTCCGACGACCTGATGGACGACCTGCTGGACAACATCGGCCTGACGGCGTCCCAGCAGCCCCCCGCCGACGAGGACCGCGACAAAAACCAGGGCGGCGCCGTCTTCACCTTCGGCAGCCCCGTGGGCAGCTACGTCCCCAATCCGCTTTTCAGCCCCACGTCCATCACCAGCCTGCGCCAGTCGCCCATGCAGACCATCCAGGAGAACAAGCAGACCACCTTCTCCTGCGCGGCGCACCTGACCCTGCAGGACCTCCTCAGCCTGGATTCCGGCAACGTCCTGCTCACCCAGTCCGACCCGCTCATGTCACAGGCCAGCACCGCCGTGGCCTTGCAGAACTCACGGCGCAACGCGTTGCTCCTGCGCAAAGACCCCTCCGCCAACCACGCGCAAAGTCCATCCGTTCCCGGCGGGGGCGGCCTCGGGTCCCCCGGGAAAGCCTCCCCGGAATTGCCCGGCCAGGACCGCTTCCCTGTCGCCGCCGCCGCCGCCGATTTGGACCTGGAGGTATTCAACGGCGCGCTGGAGTGCGACATGGACTCCATCATCCCCAACGAGCTGATGGAGGCTGACTGTCTGGACCTCAGCTTCGACGCCGCCCACAACACCAGCGTCAACCAAGGGGGCTTCAAGCAGACGTCCCCGCAGAGCTGGGTCCAGAGCTGAGGGGCTCGCCGGATGTCTGGAACGAGACCTCGAGGGGGAAATGAAAGTGTGTTCAATCGTTTTTATCATCGTTCCGTTTTTTTTTAAATTTGAGGTGTGACAATAAAGAAACAAGACAAGCTAGCCGCACGTTCGATTAGCTCGGTGCTTCTCAATTATATTTCGCCAAGTCCGTCCTAGGAAAGAGAAAACTTCACGCCGCCCAATGCGCTGACTAGGATGAAGATTACAAAGTGCTTGGGGCAAAAAAAAAAATCATTTTTTATCGCAATGACACTTCTCATAACAAAAACAAAGCCTTTGTGTTCCGCCCCACTATTTGCGAAGCGCTGGATTAGCTCAACGTGTGCAGCAACAGCTGCGTAATTGTTCTCTACGGAAACAAGGTTTTGCTCCGGTAAGTTTGTGGTACAGACAGTGAGAATTTAAGAGACTTTGACCACTGAAGTCGCATGTGTACAATACACATGTGGGCGCCGTTGGGTGTCATGGTGGTTGAAATTAACTTGCAAAATTTCCAGGAAGTATCACAAACATTATAGTGATGAGCGTAATGTTCAACATGTCTTATCGCTTTATTGCCATTTTACCGGAAACGTAGAATTAAAGGGGCTATGAGCGAGCTTTGGAGCTATGAGTGAGCTGTGTAAAAAATACACAACCAGTGTTAAGAATCAAACAATTGCTGCTGCTGATGCTAGCCAAACAATGGTAATTATCAAGGCATTGTGAGAGTACCTACAAGACAAAAGTGTAAAACAGATTTAATGGTATTGTAAGCGCTAATACAAAAAAAACAACAAATGACCAGTGTTGAGTCAACCAAAACTCAGGCCTAGCACTCTTTTGTCAAAAACAAATGTTACAAGCCATCTAACAGACATCTTTTTGCTATTATTATTATTTGAGACACTTTTTTGAGGGGGAATAATGTCCAAGTCACCCTGGGAATTTTTGGCTTCCAAGGTAGCTTCAGTGGCTAACGTCTCTGATGCGCCGATTTGTCGGGAATGACGGTGTGAAAGATCAGCTCAAATAAACTAAACTAGATTTTCTTGCAGATTATGTCCAACTAGCGGTCATGTAATAATGTGGATACATTTAACCTGTGAATTCATTAGTACTAACGTCGCAGGCTTTGGCTGTCTCTTTTTTTTTTTTGTCACATCTCACATGTTTTGGGTACTGTACTCTGAATTCTTATAATAACATCAGTGAACCTGAGCGATGCGTCGCACTGGAACTGGAAAGAAAAGTTGTGTTCGTCTCAGGGAAGATGATTCCGTTTTCTCGCGTCGACATTTTTGCCAAACAAGGGCTTGAAAGCCCGTTTACATGGGAGGAAACTAAAGGAGAATACTTGACATATTTTATTTATTTTTTTTTGTCTTTGAGAGACTGAAAGGAAACATTGACGCACACCAAATATGAGTATGTACAGCTAGCATAAGAAACGGACACATTGTATGCTTTATTTCTACGAGTCATATTTTGGGCTGTGTGTGTGGGGGGTTGTGATTATTAGTGACATCGTTGTGAAATTTAGTTCTTGAAGGTATGTGATGATACGATGCTGGCCCATAGCCCCTAACCATCATCCACCAAGCTATCCAATTATCTTTACGATACATGTAGCGGTTTGGCGCATAATGTGACCAAACACAAATACCCACTCGCCCCCGTGTCGACAACTTTGCCGAAAAATATATGAACATTGTTACTTAAAGCTAATGCTGCTAACACTGTTAGCTAAAGCTAGTCTGGGCTGACACTACAAAAGTGGTTCTTTTGCACTGCGGCTTCAGTCGAGATTCCTGGTTGAGGAACTACTATACGTGTGGGTGGTAAATATGTTCATTTGCTCTAAAGTTACATCACAGAGGGGTCAAAAATGTAAATGACCCCCTGACAGACTCGTTTTTATAAATGGATAAGTGAAGATTGACTTCACATGATTGCACTTGTTCAAAGTCCGTTTAACAAAATTCTGTTCCCTGTTTAGGTGTGTAAGGGAATTAAATTTGATACAACGCGGTTCTAATTGCCGCGTCAAAAGTAACCAAAACTGGGTGAAATGTCTAATCGAGCATTGTGTCCAAAATTTGGGATTATTTACAGCATATGAAGTGCATAGGCTGAGGATTTTGGATTGAGGTTTCAATTCATTAAGGGGGAAAGCCACATCATGTTTTTTTTTGTTGTTGTTTGTGTGTACAATTACGAGGTAATACGATGGGAGTTGGAGATATGCAGCTGTGCTTTGTTTACACTCACAAAAAAGGTGGCAAAAAGTTAAACATCTAGTTTAATAATTACCCCAAATGGTTCAAAAAGGGACACATCCAACTTTTTGGATTCCTCATTTATTTCAAAAAGAATTCATATAGACAAAAAAGGGGGTTTATTTTGTGAGAGACAACCTCAACGATTTGGGGTTAACGATCCAAATAGAGAAGAAAAAAAAAAAAGTGATGCCCCATTTTGGGTTATTCATTTTGCTCCAACCCCATTTGTCATGACAAAAATGTGACAACACTTAACAGTTCTGGGTCAATAATAATTCACATTGGTTCAAAAAGTGAACGATCCAAATTTTGGGGTCATTTGTTCAATCAAAACCTTGTTTGTCGTAAGCAAAATTTTGTGGACGACAACCCCAACAATTCTTGGTCAATAACAACCCAAACTGTTGAAAAAAGTGAGTCATCTAACTTTTTAATCCATTCATTTAATCCGACTCCCATTTATCGTGATAAAAATGTGTTTATTTTGTATAAGACAATCCCCGTAATTTTGGGAAAATAATAACCCAAATTGGTTAAAAAAAAAAAGAGACAAATCCAATTTTTTGGGTTATTCTTATTACCCAAAATCCATTTGTCACAACATACGTATTTATTTTGTATAAGACAACCCCCACAAGTGTGTTGATTTGTATTGTTTTATTGTTTATTCATGTGATCCAACTTTTGGGGTTACATGAATAACCCAACTCTGAGTCGTCCCTTTTTTTTTTTCCAAATTTGGGACTATTTTTAGAGTGAATGTTTGTTACGACGCTGTACAAGCCACTCCAATGAAGATACGATTTAACATAGCAGGCATTTCCCGTTGTTTAGATGCAAAATTTGGTCGATTATAAAACAATCCTAAATGAAAAGATGGGCGCATTAAGTATTTAAAATACAAACAGACAATCCAGATCAAACCAATTATAAGAATTGTTTACTAAAGTGTTTACTTCTGAGATGCTGCTTCCCCATTTTGTCACTCGTAGCGTAAGCAGCCCCAAAAATGGGATAAATAGCGGAGGAAAGTTTGCAATAGTATTTCTGCTGTTATCTGGTGACTTCTTGGTGCTATAAATGCGAAGATAGCAGGGTGCGGTATTTGCAACCCAGCCCCCACTCTCTTATCAGCACTGTAGCAGGTGCTGCCACCCTGTGGCGGGAGCCGGTATCTTCAGAGCCATTCTTGCCATTTCAAGACCACAGTACAGTATTTGAAAAGATTGCCAAACATTTCTGTGTATACATAGATAGAAATCGAGTAGATAGTAGGACGCAAAAGCTATGATAGGGGCAAAAAAAATGTTTTGTAGGACCACCAGGATTCATTTTTATTTATTTGTTGAACTGTGTCAAATAGCCTTTTTTGTTCAAATGCATCCATTTCAGCGTCCCCTTTTTTTTGCACCCTTTCAAGTCGAGCACTTTTATTTGATGACAATTTGACATTTTTTAAAGTGTTAATCATTCGTGTGCACTCTCATCGTCCCTTTCCTCTTGCTCCTACAAGAACAAAAATTGTGGTGTATGCCAGCTTCCCAAGAGACGGTGCATGTAAATAAAGCTTCGAGAGCCACTCTAGTAAATCTCTTTTTCTTGTGTGTAAAATTCAATTTCCCCCCAGAGGAATTGCATGGTTGCGGGTGGCCCGGGGAGGCAGTTTCCTATTGGCTGCCAGCCTCCGAGGTCCCGACCAATCGCGGCTCTGTATCCGAGAGGAACACAGCTGGGCTCGGCCGTGCATATTTTTACACATTTAGGGAGCTTAGTTTGTTGTCGCCATGGTAGCGAGAAGGGTCAAGGGAGGAGCGGGGAGGAGATGTTATTATTATTTTTTATCATATTTTGGATTCAGTTACAATTGCTAATGTAGTATTTGTCCAAATAATTGCTTGATTCATTGAGAAATGGTCTCAAAGTATTTTTTAAAAGTGACGTAAACAAAATTGAAAATCTTGCATTATTTATTTAGTTGATGTAATTCTGAAATGTGCAATTCCATTTTTGCACAGGCAACCCATCAGAAAAGACTTCAAGGGCCTCATGAGTTCCTATGCAAATGAGAGGAAATTTCAGTTAAAATAAAAACAAAACATCACACCCACAATGGAATTTTGATCATCTTTATTTAGGCCGCTTTCAACTTGCTTGTTTTTCAAGCATATCAGTGCCACACCCAGGAGGAAAATAAATGTGACCTCATTAATTGAGTAAATAAAGTAATGTGTCATATTTTTATTTGAATAGCTTAGCTTCTGCATGTCGTGAAACAAAATGAAGCAATTAAGTTTAAGTTGTCTATTTCATTTCAGTGTTGGTAGTTTGTTTTTTGTTTTTTGTTTTTAAAGGGGCAACATTCTTTTAAGCCAATGCTAATGCTGATTTTTGGCACAGCAAAATTCTAATAACCAATTCATAAATGATCCCTTATGAACTAATGAATAGATATGTACTACAGGCTGAATATTTTACCGTTTAAAAATACTTTCTTTACAAGACAGAAAGATTGGCTAAATATCTAGAGAGGAAATGTATACTGTATGTTCAGTATGTTTGTCAAAAAAAAATTGTTGATCTTAACCCATGCAATGCCAGGGACGTATTTTCATGTTTTTTAAGTGTCCTGATATTAAATCCCAGATACTTAAGTATTAAATAGATACGGAAGTACGTTAAGGACATTATTATCCAGATACTTAAGTATTAAATTGAAACTTACGTATCTGGGACTGAATGGCTGGACAAAAAAAAAAAAAAACGTGAAAATACGTCCCTGGCATTGAATGAGTTAAGGATAAAATATCAGATGGTTAATCAGCTGGGCTCAGAAAGCAAATTTGTTTTAATAAGATGCAAAAAGGATTCAAAAAGGTGACCTGAACCAGAATTGATGTGCTATGTCAAAACACACAAGCTAAACTTTGTATATTTGTTAATTGCATGTTATCACATGAAATTCGCCACATTAACGCATGAAATTTATCATTATGAATGCAATATTGAACTTTTTCGTAGGGGTGTGGTAGGAATATGCTTCTATAGTGTTTATGATATCAATTACAGGTTTTTTAATCATTTTTTCCCCTTCCGCTTCCCTATGAGTGTAAGAGAATGTCCTGAGGGTTGTTTTGCGGATCTGCGGGAGGTGTCAGGCTGAGCTCAGTTGTGCGGCGGCGGCGCTGTGGCGGTGGAGTAGACGGTCCCGGCCTGGATCTGGAAAGTGTGTCCTTGGATGTGGTGGCTGGATATGTGCTGGCCGGTCTGACTGATGGAGATGGGCCAGTTGACGTGCGCTTGCGCCACCTGCTGGGCGGGCCCGTGCGCCACGTGCAGGTGCTGGGCCGCCTCCTTGCTCAGGGTGATGACGTACATGGACTCGGACGGCGGCGCCGGCTGAGGCTCGGGAGTGGCGAGCATCTGGATCGGAGGCGTGACCGCGCTGATCTCCGGCGTCAGGCTGATGTTGTCCCCCGTCACCAGAAGTTGGATCTCCTGCGCCGAACTCGAGGCCAGCTCATACTTCTGGGCCTGCGTCAGATTTTAAAATACATTTTAAAAGTAGCAGCTATGAAATAATGCTTATAGAATATTGTTGAATTGTGCAAATATTTCTAAAATAATTCAATTGAATAACCGACTGAACATAAAATTTGTTTTATGAACTTTTATTTTCCTGAAACATTTAATTCATTCAATAAGGATTTGCACGTTTTTGTTTGTTTTTTTATTTAAAATTTCCAGTACCGATTGAAGTTCTTTCAAGTTCCCCCAGGTTCCCGTACCCCCATTTGAGATAGTAAAGCAGTTTGACGATTGTAGCTGCTATGACGCTATCTGACCAGCAGATGTCACTAGTGTGGCTGTTTTATAAGGCATCCACTCAGCCATGACTGTTTTTCCAAATAAATATGACAAAAGTTTCACAAGGCTTTGCAATTCAGCTCTTTTTGTAGCCGTCAGCTTTAGCACTTCAAAATTGACACGAAAATAATGTTCGGATTGATGGTTCTCATTCTCAAACCTTTTACTAGCTCTCCAAAGTACCACTCTGATGACCATCATTTTAGCCAATTTCTGCGGTAAAAAGTTAACATTTTGTCTATAAATAATTAAAGAACTAGATTTTTTTTTATATGCAAGTAAGACAAATACTTTTTTCACTTGCTCAAAAGGCTCTTTTTTAAAATGTTTGGTCATGTGACTACAAGCTGTGATTGGTTGTTACATGAGTCCTTGAGTACATGACATTTTCAGTCAACAGCAAGTTGAAAATGTACTTCTAAAACGGTATTATTCGATTTAGATTAAAAAAAGATAAAATGAAGTATTGACAAATGCTTCTTTTGACTAGTGAAAATGGCTAAACAAGTTACATATACCTTTAAAATCGAAGCACACTAGAATATTTTTTTAATCCCTATAAGACATTTAACTAGCCTTCATGACATTAGAACATTTACACTCTCTAAAATGCATTATAATTCACTTAAAACCAGGAACGTTCTACATCACTTTTCCTCATACTGATACTAGTACAAATACCTTTGGTGGTATGGATTTTTTTTAAATTTCTTTTCACACATAGACTAAACAAAAACACAGTTAACAATTTACTGATGTGTTAAACTGCTGTAGCATGGCGCCAACCACTGCAGAGGAGAACTTACTTGATGTGAATGTTTTTTTGCCTTTAAGTATCGGTGGCTGATATCATCAACCCCTGCCCATCAAAACCTACGTGTTTCATTTGTTTGTGTCCGACTTCTAGTTATTTCGTTAGTTTCTGTTAACTAATGTATGATAATTAGAGTCAACCCACCGGTGCCTGCAGACCGTCACCGCCACGTTCCTCCAGGGGCTCCTGTCCCAACACCTTCTCCTTGTTGTGAGTTTTGATGTGCGTCTTGAGGTTATCGAGGCGCGAGAAGGAGAGTCCGCACACGGAGCAGTTGAAGGGCTTCCAGCCCGAGTGAGAAGCCACGTGGCGGCGGTGGGCGCTGCGGTCCGCAAACGACTTGTTGCACACGCTGCAGCTGTAAGGCTTCTCACCGCTGTGGGCCAAAAAGACAGAAAAAAAATATGCATGTGGAAAACATTTTGCAAATATTTTATTCTAATGACTTTTTGGCATTGGTTGTATTTGTGTTTTCATTGAACCATAATTACTTAAACATTTATTTTAAAAATGTATATACTGTAAATGAATGATTATTTTTATGAGTGACTTGCTGTGACCTTCATGCAACAAGGCAAAAGTTCCATTTTTTTTTTAAATGCTTAATATTTGTTTTGCTTTTTTTTATCCGTGATTCCCAAAGTATAATACGAGTATCAATATTGGTATGTGGGTGCCCTCTAGTGGTACAATAGAAGAATCAAGGAATACAACTCTCATAATGGGCATGATACAGTAGCTTATATTTTTTTGTTTTTGCTAAATCCAAATCATACACGTTGAGTACAGTTGTAATATTTTTAACTCTCAACTAATTTGCATTTGATCATTTAGAAATGTTTAAAAAAAAAAAAAAACAGTCCCTGGCACCGGATGGGTTTCTTACATTTAAACAACTGAGTGATGGTATTTTTATTTTCTTATAATTATATATAAAATAAACTAATATTATATAATTATAAATAATACAAAATAATAAAAATAAAAATAAAAAAAATTCATATATATTTAAGTGCAGATGAATATTTGGGTCTTCTATGTTACTTTTTAAAATGTTGGTCATCTTGTGATACTTCATGTGGAATGCCCAGGCTCACTTGTGTATTCTGATGTGCGTCTGCAACGTGCTCTTGACGGCAAAACACTTCCCGCAGATCTCGCACGTGAACGGCTTCTCACCTGCCATGACAAATTCACAACCTGACGATTTAGCAATAATGAAGGTCATCGAGTGTTTGCAGATTTTTGCTAAAGGCAAATTTCATGGAAACACAATCTGTGCAAAGAACATCAGCAAAAAAAATTGTAAACATTTTGCTTTTAGGAAAAAAAAAATAGAAACCTATATATTGTACTTCACAAACCGCCCAGTAATAGGATATCTGAAAAGATTTTAAAAAATTAAACAGTCATGATTTTGAGCAATAATTAAAACGGCATTGTATGTCTAATGGGTCTTCTTTGGCCACTAGATGGCAGTATAATACACCAAAATAAGGTACTGACTACACGTAAATTTAATTATAAACAAGACTGGCATAGCTTTCAAACTGCAGTAATTGTCGTTTTTCACAGAGGATAAAGAAGATCTATCTGTGAGTATTGTGTGTTCAAATTTAGGTCGGTTTTTAGATTTCGCCATCCATCGATTCCTCCATGCGATGTATGGACATACCATGAACATAGTTCATGTGTCCCGCACTAGATCAAGTGACAATATGTGTGTGGTTGATTGGTTGGGAATTTTACCTGTGTGAGTGCGTAAGTGCTTTTTCAGCTGGGCTGTATCCCAAAACTTGCGCTGACATTGAGCACACTCTGGAAGTGATTTGCCTACAATTAATACAAAAATAATCATTAATAGTATCCATCATTTAGTCTTCAAGATTCAAAATTCAAGAGTTTTACTGTCATATGCATAGTAATACCACACAATAAAATTCTTCTTCTGTTCACTTCCCCAAGCAGGCTACATTAGACTACACAACCGAGCAAATAATGAAGTAGGCAATTGGGGGAAAAAAAAAAAACTAGGGCAGGGCAATATGAAAAAAAAATCTATCATTCATATTAAAGTAATTGATCAAAACAATGAATTTCCCAGCCCTTGAATACACACACATATGCTTTGATCTGACCTGTGTGAACCCTGTAATGACTTTTCAGCTGTCTCTTCTGAGTGAAGCTCTTCCCACACTGGTCACAGCAGAACGACTTGTTTTCTGTCAGAAGTCATATCAGATGTCAGATTTTTTTGTTTTGCTTTGACGATGTGTAGCTGGGATCGGCATCCTGAATGAGTAGCCCATTACTTGATGTGAGGCCAGCATCGAGCCACTACCGATATCTGGAATCGGTACTCGCGAATATTTTTGTGAAAGGATATTGCGATACCTTGGTGGAGGTTCATGTGCTCGTGCAGGCTGTGCTTGGTGGCAAGGACTTTGGAACACACGCTGCACACAAACGGCGTCTCTCCGGTGTGCTTGCGCTGGTGGACCAACAGCGTGTGCTTCTGTGTGAAGGCCGCGTCGCACAACTGGCAAGAGAATGGCTTCTCACCTGCGGGGACACCAATGACATCACTTCCTGCACAGTGGTATTTATTTATTCGAAAAATAACAAGAACGCTATATTATTTTAATTGGTGGATTTTGACAAACAGGTGATGCAGGACGTCACCTGTGTGCGTGCGTTGGTGAATTTTCAGGAAGATACGGTTTTTGAACGCCTTGCCACAGTCTTGGCATGTGGTCTCCGTGTCAGGGTGCTTCTTCTTCGTGGCCTTCCTCGCCAACTCTCCTCCTGCTCGAGCAGGAACATCTGCGCCCACTTTAAAGGCATCGTACTTCACGGGCAAGGTGATCTTGCGTCTTCCCGCCCGACTAGGCTTCTCTCCTCCATCAGCTACTTCCTGTCGCTCTTCAGTCTGCTCATCACGCGAGACACTTGTCGTCCTCTGTTTCCTGGCGAGCAGGTTCTTCTTGGCCCGGCCTTTCTTGCGTTGCCGGGTAGTCTGCAGCGCCTCGACCAGGTCTCCCACCTTCAGCACCCGAGCAGCAGCTAGGAGCTGCTCACCGGCGTCTTCCTCCAGGCACACCTGGGCACTGTAGATGAATTCCAGTACCGCCCCGCATGCAGCGGCGGTTATGTCGTCCAGGTGGTAGGTGGCGCCGGCGTGGGTGTCAACATCGATGGCGGTGAAGAGCTGCAAAAAGTAGTCACTGCTCGCCGCCAGCAGGGCCTTATGCGCCGGGAAGCGTTCACCCTCCGCCAGCAGGGTGATGTCGCAGAGGATGTCCCGCTTCCTGAGATGCGCCAATTTGCTCAGAATACTGGTCTTGTGCGACGAAGACGAGGCTGTCAGCGCCATCTTCCTCACTGAGCCTCTGCGAAATATAACAAAAATAAATGAGTGGCTTCACTGGCCATCAGCTTAAAAAAAATGCTATTACTAAAGAGATAGGCAATTAGTAAATTGAACTGCAATTTTGGCTTCTCACAAACATAAAACCATAAATGAATTCGATTCATGTAATAAACCGCATGGTGTATTTGCAAGTTTCCAATGTGGTGAAAGCACCCTGTATGCACCATATTGATTGTGCAGCAAGCTTTGTTATAATTTTTTATTATTACATTTAATTAATGACCTATTACCTTTATGTTATCACATACCTGAGCCTGCTCAAAGTTGTTTGAGACCAAAGTTGAAGTTGCCTATATAACAAAACACACAAAAAAAAGAATACACTTTACATATTTTGGTACTGGTTTAGAATGCAAATGCTGGCAGAAAAAATAGAAAATTAGAAGAGTTCCGGGGTAATGCTCCTTTAAATAATGACTATCCACACAAAAATATAGTGGTAATACTTACAGGTTAGGAAGAGAAAAACACTGATATGCGAAAACCTAATGAATAAAGTTAAATCACGATTTGCTTCTTCTAGTAAATGTCTGCATCCCAATACATGAACGGCTCCACACCGCCCCTAAAAGGCCAAGACGCGCACTGCTGATATATATTATTCTTATTTTGATTGCACTTGTGTTAATATAGTACCATTTTGGTATTAAACTATTTTCTAGTTGTTTAATGTTGGGTCTTGGAACCTGACATGTAAATGTGCAAAATCCCCAAAAAGGGGTTTTGAGCTAAAAGGTCAACTTTTCATGTTAGCCAACAACAACAAAAGCTTCAGCGCCGAACAAAACGCCCGCTTGCTCTATCAGAAAAAACAAAACTAAGACGAAACACCGACCTAAATAAAAGGCGTAGAACGATCGTTACAAGACGTTCTGTGGGGGGGCTCGGTGGAGCTTGCCAAGTTTTTAAATGAATAGTGAGCTGTTAGGACCTTACCGCTGTTAGGACCTTAAGGTTTTCTTGCTAACCGGAAAACGTTCTTTCGATGCGTTATCGCGAGAGATTTGCTCGGGGCGAGATTTCTGCATCAACAGACCTACAAACCATATGGATTAAAATTTGTAACGTGAACGTTTATTTGATCAGATTCACTCCTTGTTGAACACGGGTAGACAATCTTGTATGCGGATCTCTTCGAAAACATTAAAGCAGCAATCATTCGGCCAATTAAAAAAGGAATAAACAGTTCCACGATGGATATCAACGCTGAGCACAAAAACAGGTAAATGAATTCCTGAAAATCTGAGGTCTCGCAGGTGAAATGGAAGAATAAAAATGGTTTCCTTTTGCAAAAAGTTGGAGTTATTCCATATATTTTTTGCAATTTTGCATTAAAAGAGGTATGCATTTCTTTTTTGAGTTCCATGTCACCTTCGAGTTTCCGTATGAAATTGGAGTCCTGTCAGCAGCATTTTTAAAAATAGTTTGCTGATTACATTTTGCTGTTTACATACTGCATTCTCATGCAAACAACACGAAATGCAATAGCCAAGCAAATAATCTCTCATTCATGTACGAGCATTGGCTTTGTTATGCTTTCGAATTTTATTCATGGATAGTTTCATAACTTAACGTCGATTAAAGGTATTTGTGCATTGAAGGCATTGCATGCATCTTAAACATGAAAAAAAAAAAAAAAAAAAAAAAATATATATATATATATATATATATATATATATATATATATATATATATATATATATATATATATATATATATATATATATATATATATATATATATATATATATATATAAAATACTGAAAAACATCGGCCAAACGTTATACACATAGCTAACATTTTTGTTTTGTTCAGGCGTATCCTGCGAGTTGCGATGCCTGCCAAACTTTGAATTTACCCCCCGGGCATCCATTATCAAACATCCCATCATTTTGCCTGCTGATTGAGCCTTTTGTTTTCAACTCCAAACAAACTTGACTGGTTGGATAAGAGATTAACAAACCATAGTGGGAGTGGTTGACTTTTTTTTTCTGGAGTGTGGACCTCAAGGTTACCACTCGTCATCTCTCTTTATTTCATTCGCTAATTTGTAAGGAGTGCATTGTACCATGTTTGTGCACCAGAGTGTTAGTCCCCTTTCCACCAACAAATTCCTCCGGCCTAGTTTGCATCTCCACCGCAACTCATTGTTTTGGCGAGATCACGACGTACGTATCAGAAGGAGGCGTGGACAAAACAGGGTTCTTAAACATCATTGCACTTAACAGAAAATAAACCTTAAAATTCGTGTATATTTCTGTATCTAGGTATAAAACATCTTGCATGACGTTAAAATATACAATCAACATTTGAATATGTCAGTGAAAATTAGAGTGAAAGTGGTGTTGCTTATGAAGATGTATTTACCCTTTATTGTTATATGTAAAGCAGTTGAATGATGATTCTATTATTGTTATTATGTCCAGGCATTTTTTTTTGTATTTTTTGTATATAGTTAATATGGGCTGAATGCTGGAAGACTGATTAGCATGTCTACCTCACAGTGCAGAGGTTACAGGTTCGATTTCATCTCAGGTCTTCTTGTATGGAGTTTACATGTTCTCCCTGTGCCTGCATGCTCCATGTGGCGCCTGAGCTAAAATGAGTTTGAAACCCCTGCTCATAAAGCAGCAAACTGCATAATGTAAGCGCAGACCAACTGGAAGTATGCATTTCAAAATTAAATATAAAAAGGAAACAATTGCATAAAATAAAATAGGATGCATTCAACTTTCTTCAGGTTGCAGTTTCTGGTTAAAACTACATATATTTTTTTTGTTTATTAAAAATAAACATTTCATTCACTCCAAAATGAGTGAGCTTTTCTCCTTCTGGCTGTTTTTTCATATAAGTTCTGGCCTGAACATTTGTTAATGATTCTTTTTGCTTGATATCTAACCTTTAGACCTAATTGTCTTAATCTCTCTGTTTATGTTGCCATTTTGTACTTTGTCCTTGCTCGGTTAACAAAATAAAGTTCCCTTCACGATTCTGTTTCTAATTCTTACACCTCATATGACATTATTACATTTTTAAAAAGGTTCAAAATGCATTTGATGGTATATTTTTGGAAATGTCACATTTTATATATATATATATATATATATATATATATATATATATGAACAATCGTGTGGTGTACAGTACTTTGGAGTGACCTCTCATAACTTGCCTTTTGCTCCAGAACGAGAGGAGTGAAGGTGGCGGTGGTGGGCGCAGGGGCTGTGGGGTTCTCAACAGCCGTGTGCATTGCAGAGACCCTCCCCAGCTGCTCGGTCACTCTGCTGGCCGACAAATTCAGCCCAGAAACCACCAGCGACGGCGCCGCTGGCATCCTGTTTGCCAAGCAATTTCCAGGTGGGCACAAAAGTGTTGCTGGAGTTGCGTCATTTGGAAAAAAATTGCAAATAACTGACAACCATATGTGCATTGGAAAAAAATATCAATAAGTGGATATACAACACCAATAAGCATTTTGTATAAAAAAGCGGGTGAAGACTCTCCTAAAAAAGAACAAATATAAATCCATTGTGTATGTAAAGGTTAAAGATAAAAAATGATTAGGGACTGACCAGTGTCAGGCTGATACCTTAATTAATATTAATTAATATCTTAATTTTGAAGGATTGGTACTCGGGATGCAAGCCTTTATTAGCATTGTCTGCTTTCATCAAGTAGCTGGGGGGGGGGGGGGGGGGGGGGGGGGCAGTATAAAATGTACTCGTAGTAATAAGTGACTACTCAAGAGTTTAGTATTTGCAGTACCTACCTGATAGTATCTGTCTGAATAAATGTGATATCAGAAATCTATGATAATCACCCTATATACATAAAGTGGGCAAATAAAATACAGAAGTAACTTAATTTACCAGTTTGATTTATTGCGTGACGCAATTGAGTTCAAATATATTTTCCACATGGATTGAAGATAAACAGGCATGGATGGATCAGAATTGAAAGACCAACCTACCCCCCAATAAAGAGTTATGTTTATCAAAAGAAATAACATCTAAGTTGTTGGGTGTTTTTAAAAGAAAAAAACACATCTAAATTAAAGCATGGCTGATATGGATTTTTTTAGGGTGATGATGGTGCCAATGTATGGCAGAGGAAAATTCTAATAACAGTTTTGATAAATTTATAATGAATAAAATAATATTGTTCCATAATACTCGCAACCAAAAATATCTACCATGAACTTCATGCAGAACATTTGATTGTTTTACAATATTTTGCACTGGTATTTTTACAAAGCGAAAAATATGCAAAAATCGTCCATTGCCTAATTTTTGATCTAAAATTGACCAATGAAATCAGGTAGTTGTTTTATTGTTCGATAAATAATAAATACTGTACCCCTACTTTTGCACCCTCATATATGTGCTAGATATTCCTTTGGAACGCCAAAGAAGCTGGTTCCGAGACAGCTTTGAGCACCTACTGGCCATCGCACAGTCCCAACATGCATCCGAGGCCGGAGTCTTGCTCAGCTCTGGGTAACGGTCAAGTGTTTTGTATCCAAATACCCCGCGGATCAGCACTTACAATTCTGGCATAGGTTGAAGTTTTTTTGCGGCAGGGCTTATTCTCTGTATTTAAAGAGTCAAATAAACATTCATCAAATCACAGGATGTGCAGGACTATACAAACACACACACAAAGTTTTTGGATCATTTCATATGTGACCCAATGACATTATTGCTGCTCCTTGCAAACAAACACAACAGGAGGCTTAACTGTGATGTGATGTCATCGTTTTTTGCTCTCTCCCACCAGCTACCAAATCTTCAGGGAACCCCCTACCGACAAGCGGCCCTACTGGTGGGACACGGTGTTAGGCTTTCGCTTGATGAGCGAACGCGAGCTGCGCCGCTTTCCCGAGCACACGTTTGGCCAGGCCTTCACTACCATCAAGTGCGAATGCTCCAATTACCTTCCCTGGCTACGCGACAGGTCTGTTCAACCGCAACTTACATGACCAAACTCACAAAACTGGTGACAGGCCGTGATTGGGCAGTAAGTGAACCCTGACCAACTGTGATGTCATTTTCAGTCGACAGCAAATGGCAAAATGACCGCCCCCTGAGATGGATATCAGTAGATTTTGCTGATTAATATGCAGATATGTATTACTCAGAATCAGAGACTTTATATATATATATATATATATATATATATATATATATATATATATATATTATATATATGTGTGTGTGTGGATCTATGCATATCCATTATTATTACATAATACATTCCGACAAAATTCCGTTATCGTTTACATTTTTGACACACCAATATTTTTACTTCTATTGCCAAAAATGAAAGCTAGCTCCAAATATCGGTCTATTTGACCACAAATAATTAATATTGGCCCTGATAAGACCACATTGGTCCATCTTCAACTCATTCAATACTAGGGACGTATTTTCATGTTTTTTTTTTTTTTTTTTTACCCAGAGTTCAGACATTCAATCCCAGATACTAAAGGATTGATTTATTACTTAAGTATCTGTAAATAAATGTCCTTAATGTCCTTAAGTATCAATTTAATAATTAGTACCTGGGATTCAATGACCTTAATGTACTTAAGTATAGATTCAATACAGTACTTAAAGTCTGGGATTTATCTGGACTTAAAAAAACATGAAAATACGTCCCTGGCATTGAATGAGTTAATATTAATGAGAATGCCATGTTTTTAGACTAGAGCTCTATTCCACGTATTAGGGTGAAAAAAAAACTGACATTCTTTTTCATGTTTTTTTGAGGGGGGGGCAGACTAATTTTTCAGATATTTTTTTCTTGTTGGAACTAATGTATTTTGCTATTTTAAACGATTTCCCATTTTCTAAAGATCAAGGACTTTAGAAGATAGTTGACTGAATAGTTACTTCATAGTTTGAAGTTGCGTTCGTACCCAGATTCACAAAAGCTGGCGGAAAAGTGGAGCGGAAGAAAGTGTCGAGTCTGGAGGAGCTGTGCCCCGACTATGACATCGTCGTCAACTGCTCTGGCTTGGGCTCCAAGGAGCTGGCAGGAGATGACGGGGTCTATCCGACGCGCGGCCAGGTCCTGAAGGTGGACGCCCCCTGGCTGCAACACTTCATCCGCGATAGTGACGGGAAAACTTACATCTACCCCGGCTCCCGCTACGCCACCCTGGGCGGAACTCGGCAGGATGACGACTGGCGCCTGGGGATCGACCCCGAGGAGGCGGACTCTATCCTGGAGCGCTGCGCCCGATTGGAGCCGTCCCTGCGCCGAAGTAGATTGCTGGGGCAGTGGGTGGGGCTTAGGCCTTCTAGGAAGAATCCCAGGGTGGAAAGGGAGCTACGCCGGCTGGGCGGTGGTCGTGCGGCGCACGTGGTGCACAACTATGGCCATGGGGGCTGGGGTGTCTCCCTGGCCTGGGGGACGGCCGTGGACGCCACTAGGCTGGTCAGGTGCTGCCTTCAAGAAATTCACCCGCATGCCAAACTGTGATCTAATGTTGCCGGTTGCATGGATTAAAAAAAAAAAAGAAATTTACCAAAATGTGACTTACTGACATGGATAAAACATAAGTACAAAAAGCCTAATGGCCTAATGAAATGATTTTTTTTCGACCCCAGATTTCAGCCTCTGCAATTTGAAAATTGCTTTCTACTAATTTGCAACATCCGTTTGATTTCAATTGATTGTTCTGCTCTACTAGCTATAACACAGTATTCTGTTTTTAACACCTTATAGCACCGGTGTCAAACTGTAGGGGGCAAATCCAGCACACCTCATCATTTTATGTGACCCACGAAATTATGACTTGAAGGTTCTGACTAAAATATCAAATTTGCAAGTTATTTTCAACTTTAAAAACGTTTTTTGGGGAAACAACACGCGTTTTTTTGTTATTACAGTAATCCCTCTTTGGAACAGGTTTTCCTAGTCTCAAAACTAGATAAATGTCCGATTATCATATTTTAAAATGATTTGAATTCAGAGTCACGATGGCGCTCCGTCAGAAACTAGAGGTACAATTTGGCCCACGATTAAATTGGGTTTAAAACCCCAGCCTTAAAGTATAAACTAATTTGGGGCTGCTTTCTGGGCTTCTTTGAGAAGTTGTAAAAAACATTAATCAATTTATTCAACAAAATTGAAGGACCCTCCTTAGAAAAATAAATAAAGAGCTTGGCTAGCTTTGTCAAATTAGTTCATTTGAAAATGCAGTGAAAAGAAAAAACATTTTTTTTATTCCCCTCACACACTAAAAACAGTCAAGTACGTCAATACTTTACAAGTTGAGGCACATGATTAAAAAAAACCTCGTGTAAGGCTACACTAGAATAAGAAAAGTCTTTCAACCAAAACGCTGTACATTTTTTCTTACATTCACTTCAGCCTTCAAAGTCACCCTGCAGTTCATATGTTTGGGCCGAGCCACTCCACACAACAAAGAATGAAGTACAAGTCCACGGGGAGAAGAAGAGTACCATGCAAAGGAAGACTTCATAGTGGGGCCGGGCTGTGGTTACTGTTGTTGTCCAAAGGATCGCTGCTCTCGTAGCAGCCCGAGTCTCTCGGCGAGTCACCCGACAGGACATGGGTCTCCGTCGTGGACGCTTTCTCCTCGGGGAAGCTGCTTGACTCCGGATCGCTGCTGCCTGGAATGCGACTCAGTTACATTCCATACAAAATGCACTGTGCCTTTAAAATTGTTTTTGTTTTGTTATTATTATTGTGTGATCTAAAATGACCAAACTGACCACACAAATAAACAGCTAACCAGCCAAATAACCAATCGAGCAATTAACTGACAACATTTTTGTGATCTACGAGAACCAATCAACAAATCAACTTGTAACTAACAACTAATTAAATGATCAACCCAATCAACAAAAATTTTAAATGGCATATGAAAGTCTGGCTACCCTGTCCCAGTTTGATTTAGTATCCCTGGAGTGTCTTACACAACTGGTTAATGCAGCAAAGCCGACGTCCTGCATGCTCGACCCGCTTCCAGGCAAACTCGTCAAAGAGTTGTTCCCGATCTTGGGGTCGTCTGTCTTGAATATTATCAACCTGTCACTCTCCTCTGGCATTGTACCTGAAGCTTTTAAGACGGCCGTCATTCAACCATTACTTAAGAAACCACACCTAGATCCTGAAGATCTCGCTAACTATAGGCCAGTGTCACACCTTCCGTTTATCGCCAAAATTCTCGAGAAAGTTGTAACACAACAGCTTAGTGATTTTATGATAGACAACAATAGATTTGAACTCCTTCAGTCAGGTTTTAGGGCCAACCACTCAACTGAGACAGCCCTAGTAAAAGTGACGAATGATCTTCTCTTAGCCTCGGATTCCAACATCTCATCAATATTATTACTGCTTGATCTTAGTGCCGCATTTGACACTATTGATCATCATATTCTTATAGAACGTCTTAGATCATGTGTTGGTATCTCGGGATCAGCACTTTCTTGGTTCAGATCTTACATCCTGGGAAGGACGCATAGTGTCTCTTATGGCGACGCAATCTCTGAGTCTTTCTCCGTCTCATGTGGTGTCCCGCAGGGGTCAGTACTTGGCCCCTTACTGTTCAACATCTACATGATTCCTCTCGGCGATATTATACGTAAACATGCTATTAGTTTTCATTGCTATGCTGATGATACCCAACTCTATATGCCCTTAGAAATAACGGATCCGTGCAAGTGCAGTAAACTGGAGGCTTGCCTTGCCGAGATTAAACAATGGATGTCTTCCAATTTTCTGCTTCTCAACCCTAATAAAACTGAGATGTTATTTATTGGCCCTGCTCATCATCAGCACCTGCTTAAGAATACCACGCTGAACCTAGAAAACTGTATTATTTCCCAAAGTAGTTCTGCAAAAAATCTCGGCGTGATATTTGACTCAACTCTCTCCTTTCGAACACATATTAATAACATGACAAGAACGGCGTTTTTTCACCTCCGCAATATAGCTAAAATTCGCCCTATTCTTTCTCTTAGCGATGCAGAAACATTAATTCATGCATTTGTTACGTCGCGCCTAGACTATTGCAACATTTTGTTTTCTGGCCTTCCCATGTCTCACATTAAAAGCCTGCAGTGTGTACAGAATGCAGCGGCGAGACTATTGACAAGGACGAGAAAGTTTGATCATATTACTCCGATTCTAGCTGACCTGCATTGGCTTCCAATACACGTGAGATGTGATTTTAAGGTGTTGTTAATTACTTATAAAATTTTACACGGTTTAGCTCCTTCCTATCTCGTCGACTTAGTATCACCTTATGTTCCGTCCCGACAACTTCGATCACAAAATGCCGGTTTGCTATCGACCCCACGGGCTAAAAAGAAGTCTGCGGGATCAAGGGCATTTTCCATTCGCGCGCCAGTACTATGGAATGCCCTACCTATGGAAGTTCGCGCAGCCACCTCGGTAGAAATCTTTAAATCCCGACTAAAAACACATCTATACTCAAAAGCATTTAGTTAAATTAGCCTGTCTGCAGCCTTCTTCTTTTTTCCTGCCCCCCTCTTCCGGCCGGGAGAGGGGGCTAGCTAGATGGTGAGGGTTGACTTGACCGCCTCCATTGGGTCCTGCGCTGGTCGACCATCACGGGTTAGGAGTCTAGCCGTCTGCGGTCCACCTGGCTGGAATGCGGGATGGTTCCTGCCCAATGGCTTTGCCTGCTGTCAAGACATCACTGCACTATATAGCACAATATGTTTTCTGTAATTTATATTGTTTCTGTGTTCGGTACATGCAGCATCCACTTCAACCTGTGGGCCTGGAAGGGGGCTCCTCCCACCTGTGGTCCCTTCTGGAGGTTTCTGATTTTCCCCAAATTGGGGTTTTTGAGTTTTTCCTTCCCCTTCTGGGAGCTTTGACAGGGGATGCTGTTGTGTACCTTACATTGAAAAGATGTCTCTGTATGACCTCTTTTCATTCTGTGAAGCCCTTTGAGACTTCGGTGATTTAGGGCTATATAAATAAAATTTGATTGATTGATTGATTGATTGATACTAACTAACTAACGTTTGTTTCAGTTATCTGGCCAACTAAAATGACTGACGAAAAACTAAGAGGACCTACCTACCTAACTGATGTGTAAGACCCAACTAATCAACTAGCGAAACACAAGCTCTATACTATCACTATCTACTGAGTAACCAATCACAAGATCCAAATAAAATTATACTAACTAACATTGGTTGCAGTTTTCTGGCCAACTAACATGACTGATAAAAAAACTACTGTACCTAACTGATGTGTAATATAGCTAGACCCAACTAACTAACTCATTTGTGATCTAGCTAACGAACCAACCAAAAACTAGGCAACAAACAATTTAACAAGCAGCTAACGTCTAGCAATCACAATCCAAGTTTTGCATGATCCATCTGAGTAACCAAATACACAATCCAAATAAACAAACCATTGCCCAAATAAATAAACCAGCTATTTAATAATAAACTCCAATTACCTATTCAACAAACCACCGCCCAAGTAAGTAAACAAGAACAAACTTGACTAAGCATTAGCATGATCATTGTTGGAATGTTGTGGTTTTTGTAAACACACAGCAGCCGGAGCAGCGTCACACATTGAACGTTCCATGAGACGTGTTGGCGAGTTGCATCCTCACCGTCGTAGTCGTGCAGCAGCTGTACGGCGGTGAGCAGCACGGCTCTGTGCTGGGGGTCGGTGATGTGGAGCTCGTCCAGGTCCTCCTCCTCCAGCAGCCGGAAGGTGTCCAGGTCGTCGTAGCCGTTGAACAGGAAGGTGGGGAGGTGCTCCTGTCAAACATATCACCGTGATCATCTCAGTGGCGATGACCGCAAAGGAACGCTTTCTTACTTTGAGCTTGATGCGCTCCAGAAGCTCGTCCACAGACTGAGGTTTGGGCTGCCGGGCCTTCCTGCGCCTGCGCTCCGTCTTCTTGGGCTTGGACTGTTCTGGATCCAGCACGTCTACGTAGATGAATTTAAAGGTGCCCACTTTTCCTCTCAGCATGCCCATCCAAGTGCCCATCGGAGGCTTGCTGATCATGTCGATCACATCGCCGCACTAGATGAGCACACCCCGCCGGGAACAAGGAGTTTATTTTGATCTTCTTCCACATAACTGACTTTAGTGTCCCATTATCTTGCTTACTGATTCAACTCTTTTGTCTGTGATCCAGCTAACAGACAATTGACTTAACCACCTAACCATCGATTGAGTAACATACTAATTAATTGAGTATATTGTCACACTATCTTGCTTAGGAAACATGTTCTGTGTGTGAAAACAAACAACTACCTCATTAACCAACCACTCACTAAATAATCTACTGACTGATTAACTAACCTGTCATATGACTAGCTTGCTTGCCAAAAATTTGTGTTTGAGCTAATCTGAACTAAGCAGCCAAATAATTAAAGAAATAATGACCAACCCGCTTACTAACACACGATCCAATCAACCACCCACTAACAACCAGACCAATAAATCACTCATTAAAAACTAACCTATCAAAACAACTTCTGTGTTACACATCGGTTTTTATGTGATCCCGCTAAGTAAGCAAATCACTCAAAGGCTATTTGTTGAACTGACAAATTCAGTAACAAACAAATCTCTTTTTCATAATACACGATTCCAGGTATTGACCATTAAAAAGTTCCAGGTGCATTTGTTTTTGTTTTCCATAGTCACCTTTAGTTTGAGGGAGTCGGTGTCGTAGGGGCTGGGCGTGAAGTCGGTGTGTACCAGGGCACGTCCGCAAAAGGGTCCGCAGTAAGGCAGCTCGTCCTCCTCGCCGTCTTCTGACTTGACGCTTTCTCGGTTGCTGTTGGACGAGTCGGTGGTTCCCACCGTCTGACCGCCTGTTCGCAGCCACACAACAGTGAGGGCGTAGCTCTCACCTCACGTTTTACCCACACATGCACGTACTCATGGAGCTCTGTCCGCTGAGGGAGCTCCTCAGGCTTTCCACAGAACCTCCAGGCTTCAGCTTGGCTTTCTCCAAGGGAGAGTTCAATTGAGGAGACTGAGGGCAGCTGGAAACCCGGTCCGGACTCGACTGTCGGGATGAAAAACATACAAACAACTTTGACATTCCGCCATATTTTGTGAAATAATAATCAATTATTAATCAAAGACTGTTTCTTAATCGCAGAGTGCATCATTGCTTCAATAAATAAAAGCCTCCTTTAAAAGTACCACTCCTCTTCCTCATTAGGGTAAAAAAAAAACAGGCGATAATAGATGCAAGGTGAACTCCAGTGCTAACCAACACCACAGCACTTAGTACTCAAAATGACCAGCTCACAATTTTTTTGTGTTGTGATAAGCTATCGAATCACAAACTAGCAAGAGATGACAAAAAATGACTTGACTCACTCTTACTCAACTACTTACTGACCAACTAAATGACTAGAAATATAACGTGTGCGATTCAAATGATGAGCAACTAATTAAGTAGCTAACAACAAAGGCAACTTAATGAGTAGCCGATCAAATTAACCAATCACAATGGACCACGTGAACTAACTAACTAACTACTCGTCGTTTTCATGTTATGGGGCAATACAACAAACAACTGGCAATAGATCGACTGACTAACTAACTAACTAGCATTCCCATGTCAACTGGCAAAGTAACAACCAACTAGCAACAGATCCATCAACCGCCCAACGTTTTTGCATGATCCAGTTGTCTGTTATCTAGCAAAACAATAAACTGTCAATACCTTAATAAATTCACCCACCAACCAGCTAACTCATTCATTAACCAATAAAGCAACAAACGTATTAAACAAACCATCGCACAGAAACAAAATCAGTAACTGACCATCCATAGAGTTACAAATGAGCTCATGTTTTTTACTGAGGCTCTGATGTGACGCAGACAAGCGTACATGTTTACCTGATCTGATAGAGACGCTTGGTATCTCTTGGTGATGTGCCTCCTCATTGTCTCCCTTACAGACTTGACTTTCTTGCCCAGGGAGATGCGTGCTATCTGAGGGGACCTCGCGCCGTCTTCGTCTTCACCCTGATATGTCGAGAGTCAAGTCAAGTTGATTCAACAAAAACTGACTTCTCGTGAGTTTGAATGATATTTTAGGACGCACGGTGTGTTGGGCTGCATGCACTGAGCGGTTGGTGAGGTCAAATCCCCCAAAACTGCAGGCTCTCTGTGTTTAGAAAAATGGATACGGATGGAGTCAGTGGAATTGAAAGAAAAACGAAACAAAGTTTATGTCATGAGGTTAACTTAAAAGCTAACATGACTGCGTGCTTCCGCTAACTGACTGACTAACCCCATGTTGGCTGAGCAGGCGATGTCGTAGCCCTCCGTCCGTGACCGATCGAGCCATCTTGGCCTCCTCTCCACCGTGATCCTCCAAGATGGTGTTGCTCGACGCTTCCTCTTCGGGCGTGTCCCCATGCGGGGTGCCGCCGCTGGGAGGGCTAGACTCCTGGGCTTCTGCGATGCCCAAGTTGGCAGAGGAGCATGACGTGGTGAAGTTGTCCTCATTGTAGCCCAGCTGTTCCTGCAGAGCGGATGCCAGCGAGTCCACGGGACAAATGCTTGGCTGAGAAAATTCCGTGGATTCTATACAAAAATATGAAGCAAAAGATCCAGTATACCAAATACGTTTTGCGCTATGCTTTATGTATGCAACATACCTTCTCCGCCAGTCCTCCTGGTCTGGTCGATCCTGATGAGTTTCTTCTTCGCTTTGCGTGTGGAGTTAACCAGCTTGTGAAGCCTTCTGAACGTCAACCATTCTTCTTGTTCCGAATCAGACAGCTCGGAGAGCTGGTAAAGACGAACAGAAGAAATGATTCTTTCAATCACCAAATTGTCAGGTGTGCCGGGAGCATGTCAAAGAAAATGTTCTCGGTCTGTTGGAATGCTCAGTCTGGCACAGCATCATCTGCCATATTACAAAACACTGTAGACTGCACTGGCCTTGACATGAAAATCAAGATGTGCCAGTTTTAATGCCAAGCGCATGTGTGCTGTCTACAATGACCGAGATTTTCACCGTAGGCCTAACTAACAAACCAACTGACAAGCGGATAAACTAGCTAACAGAAAATATTTGTGATCCTTCTAAGAAATCAACAAACCAAAGAATTGGATAACAACCTATTACACTTTGCAACTTAGCCCACTTTATAAATACCCAGCTGATGACTAGCCAAAAAAATATGTTTGTGCATGTCACCCTGCTAGCAAATGAACTAACCAACTGATCGGCTATTGGGTGATAGAGGGACATCCTTCCAATGAACAGTAATTAACTACTTGCATGCATGCATACATGCATAAAATGTGTGCGTGGCTGACATGACAGGATGCTGTTGGAATGTGCTGCACAATAACAAGAGAATACAAGTGCACCACTGTGGCACAGAGCTGAGAGAGGGCTCGAGAGGGGGACTGATAGGGGGGGTTTCACGGGTGAGGATGGGAGGGGTGGGGGCAGCAAGGGATGTTAAAAAAAATCCCCTAACTTTCTTTCGTAGGCAGAGATAGTTTAAAACAGGCAATTGAATAAAAATCTGGCTAATATATGGGATGGAACAATATGGTGAAGACATTTTTTTTTCCAATGTCGTCAAACAGACACTTGAGTATTTCAAAGACTTACATCGTCAATCAAAGACTCGTTGGTAGGATGACAAACGTCTGAGCACTCGGATGGTTCCGACCTGCATTTCTGTCTCTTCTGCATCTCAAACTCCTTCAACTGTGCGCACATACAACAGAAAATATTGCTCCAGATCCACGTTGTGCTTCTATTCTGTGTATACACTACATACACACCACACACAAGTATATTAATTATAATATGTTCAAAAAGTTAGGATGTTACCCGAGCCAGGGCTTCCTCAATGGAGATCATGTTCTCCTTGACCATCATCATCAGCTGGATGCGCTCTTCATCGCTCATGGTGATCTCGCTGGCTACGAAGCCCACCAAATCACCTGGCAGGTACACACACAAACACACGCACACACACACACACACACACACATAAAGATTGTCAAATGTTTTGGATCTACAGGGGTCCCATCATAATTCAAAAGTCAACTTAAACATAGCTCTTAAATGAAAAAACAGCTTTTTTTTTTCCTAATTATAAAAAAACCAAAAACAGGACATTGTTTCAAATTGACCGTGCAAGAAATGCACTTCATTTACTGGCTTGATCACAAAATGGACACAATTATTCATCATTAAATTCCAAAGTAAAAGCAGATGTTTGCAAATGATTTAGCTGGAAAGAAAACAAAGATAATCAGATTGTTTTCATAGGAAACTAAATAAATTTGAGACGGCTGTTGAGAAATTGACCTCGTCCAATAATTCCAAAATAGATTAGTTTTCGATTAAACAGAATAATCATTGCACTTCTAAACCAATTTTCCCAATGTTAAAATTGCATTAAAGGTGGTAATTCAATGTCGAATTATGGTTATAATGGTTGACTAGTTACTATTATTAACTATTTATATTAGTATTATTATTTTCTTATGTGTCCAATCTACGAAGGTTTGAAATTTGGGAGTGTTTAAATGAGAGACAAATGTGAGAAAATGTTAATTCCCATCTGAAAAAAAGCGTTGAGTTTATTGTGAGGGTTTTCACAGTCTTCCAACGTTTCTAATAATTGTACAAAAATAAAGATGGCTACTTCTAGAATTTCACCTATCATGGGTTATTTTTTAAGAACGTAACCCCTGCAATGAACGAGGGACCACTGTATTTGAAACCAATTTTTCTTCGACTGATACCAGTACGAGTATTTACACAGAATCTGTGACTTTATCAATTCAGCTTTCCGTGTCTCGTGGAAAGATGTGGACTGCACTTCTTAAGCACGGAACTTCTTACCTTTTGCAAGGTGGCGCGTGGCAGCTCCTTTGGGTGTTTTTCTGAAAGTGTTCCAAAATGATTTGCTCTTTTTCTTGCATTCCCATTTCCCTCCGGTTGATCCATCATCCGAAGGGCTGGACTTGTGGACGGGAAACCTACAGACACGCACAAATCGAGTTCAAACGCTCTTTTAACACATCAAACGTAACTAAATGATACCTTTTATCCACATTTATTCTCTTCATCCTTTCAGTGTTTTGTTGCGGGCCATCAGAAAACAAAACAGCGATACTTATCAAAGGAGAAAAAAGGAGAGGCTGCGGCCGCTCTCCATGGATGAACACATGAGCTCGCTTGGGAAACAAAAGAGGCTTTCCCCCTTTTGGACTGGAGCTTTTGCAGCAGTGACAGTTTTAATTTGAAAGCTGCATTCCTCTCACAACTCCCGCCCTCCCGCACGCACTTTACTGGAATGAACAGTCAGAATGGAGAAAAATCAACACGAATGGCCAAAACAAATCAGTGACTTCCAACAGGAAGACGAACTTGAAGTATGTTTATGATGACCTTAAAAGATTTATATTTTTAATTAAAAAAGATCAATAATTTAATCTAATTAAAATTAGAGGCATCAAAATAACAGATGAATTGCGATCAATTGATTACATAGTTAAAGATTCATGTTTTTTTTAATCATGTTACTGTGATTTTCTATCTGAAATGTTACACTTTCCTGTATGCTGATGAGATCTGTTTTAAAGCCTTGGCCGGCTTCTTGCGCTTGAGTTGTTGGGGGTTGGAAAACAAAGGTCAATCACACCCTGAAGTGGACACTTGATAGGCTGTAATTGTGCATAGCAAGTTGGCAAGTTCTGGAGCAGAAGGAAGACGTGAAAATGGAAGAGCGCGCCAGAGTTGTTGGTTCAATGAATGGTAAATTTACTTTAAAGAATGGCCCAGAGGCCCCTTAGATAAAAATAGGCATTCTTTGTAAGAAGGAGCTTGCTCACTGCAGAAGCATCACAAGCGTAGCCTACCGCATAATAGTAAAGCAGTCAGCCGCTATTGCAGACACAGCTAACGATAGCAACAATGATGCTAACATAGTGAGCTATAGCAAAGCTCTTTGCCAAACTCAAGGACATCGTGCATATGAACAAGATTAAAATTGACAAAATGAACAACAAGCACTTAAGACTAGTCTCAGACACAGCAGAAGACAATGTTACAACGGCATCTGTTCGGAAAAAATAACTGACGGGAGCAACTTTTTGCTTCTTGTAAATCAATCATGTGATCCGCCACAAAAACACAATGTATCTAAGTATCTAAAAACCTGTTAAGGGTTTTTCACAGAACCTTTAAGGCGAGATTAATTAAATAAATTTGATTTCTTAAATAAGCTCTTTCTTTATCTCAATAGAAATAATATAAATAAATTACAGATGTCACAATGAGTCAGTTGATGTTTCGAAAGAACTCTTCATATTGGTCAGCATCCTTTTGTGTGCTCCCCATCTTAATAATCTTCCTGTGACTCACCAAGAGGGAACAAATGCAGGAAAGACAAATCCTAGTTTGGGAATGACACGAACTCACACACATATACACACACGAGCATCACAGGGCCAGCAGGAAGTGAAGTGTCTCCACACGGATGACAGAGCACATGACGAATTGATATCTTAACGCAGACATGGATGGAACAACTGCTCTTACTTTTACAGCATGTTGCAAGAATTGTGTGAACAACAGTGCCTATTAGATGATTTTAGACCTGATTAATGTAGACCAGAGATTTATACCTGTACATTGCTTTAATACAGACTAGAAAATGGGAGACCTATATTTTTTTTAAATTGATGGTTGCTTGAGTTGCATAGAGTTATGTACAGTATTTGGATTAAGTTTTGTAGTTAAGTATTGAATGTTGTTTGAAGGAGTTGTTTGCCGTAATTGTTCTCCTTTAAATACCATAAAAACAGCAATGTTTTAAATTTCCGAATTTTCTAAGTGTGTCTCAAGATGTAGAATTCTTGAGGAAGGTGCATATTTATCAAGATAATTAGTTGGGGGATGTGATGATGACTCTTGATAAGAGAATCTTTGCATTCAGTTGATTGTTTGAGGACAGAGATTATCTCAAAGTGGCCTCTCAGCAGAGGAGTTCTTAAAATTGAGATAATTGTTTTTCAGTGAAGAGGGTCATTTTTTATTTCACACTTAAATGTAATTAGCGGAGTTCCTTACTTTCTGTCTGTCTCCGGAGTGGACGTGCTGCTGCAGAGTCCAAGAGATTCCTTTAAAACAGGAATCAGGTTTCAAGTTTTATCACTATCATAAACATGCCATGTTTCATGTTTTCATTAGCCTGTTGTACGTGGATGATGAAGAAATTAATTAATTTAATCCTTTTCGGAATAAATATCTATATATACAGTCAAATGTTGCAAAAGTGAAGCATTTTGAACATTTCCAGATGCAGCGCGTACTGTAAGAAAATGGAATGTGTTTGCTGATAGTCTGGATATCATCATGTGGTCAAAGTTGGATCATGACACAGACTAATCTTACCAACATGGTCGCTGACGCTGACACATGTGGTCTCACCTGAATCTGAGAGCGCAGCTCAAGCGATGCAGCTGCTGAGTCAAGCTTTCCCTGAAAAGCAGGAAATGGGACAATTCACTTCATGCTGTCACCAAGTTAATACTCTTCTAAACGCCATTGTTCATTGTACAAGATGGGTTTCAAGTGCCCTCTGCTGCGTTTACCATCACATCCACATCTGGCACCAGTCGACGTTGGCGTAGCTCTTCCATCCTTTCACACACGTCGCTGAAGGAGGTGCCGTAATAGCGAGAGTACTCCCGGGCCAGATCATCAAGACTACCCACAGAGCCATCCTGAAAGAACAAGAAAAACAGTGCGAACAATGAGCAATGTGCTAACAAGTCATTGTTTAAAACAAGCGTCACTGGCCAGCAGGAAATGAAAAGATAAGGGCTCATTGTCTGGCCCCCTGACCTATGTGTGACGCAGCTGTGACGCGCACTACACTCTCTTGAGCACTCAGCAGGCCAACACTTAAGAGCACCATCACATGGATTTCTTGAAGATTTGAAGTTTACTCTCAAAATTAAAAAAGAGAATTACACTTTGTGTATGTACAACAACCACGTAACTTAGATCAGCCCCTTATTTTAATGCTAATGCTAAAAAGCATTTGCAATTTAATTAACATATTGAAAAACAATTACAGTACTCTGCCCTATTTGCTCTCTACAGAATGACTAATATTAGTGCCGTACTGATGAGATATGATGTGAGTGTGCAGGACCTCTGTCTCACAGTTTTTTGGTTTTTTTTTGGTCTCAGTTAAAAAATAAAAGAAAAACTGGGTCGATCCAGGTTGTAAGTTCCTACAAATGTGACGTAGTAGCTCAGCAGTTCTCAAATGGGGGTACAATTTTCCCTGGTGGTATGCAAAGGCAATTCGGCAGGTTTGTGAGATTTTAATCAGGTTTCTGCAAGTATCAGCAAAACGAATTTAATGATTTGGTTTGTAATGCTGTCACACTTTAACAGCAAATAAATTGGAACATGAGGCAAACTGTTATAATGACTATAAATTGTATATGGATGTGCATTATCATTACTGAGGGGATTTTTCAGCAGACAAGAAGGAAATAAAACACATTATGTCACATGCTCTATCTTCTGGAGCTGCTGAATATAATACCTAGAGAAAATGTAGTTGCAAAGTTTTACATATTTGTCTCAATCCAAAAATGGCTTTAACTACCGGTAATTCAATTTACTGTATGCTGGTTAACTTTCTATTACTATACAAATACAGTCACCATAAGAGCTTTCTTAGCATATGCCAAAGTCTCGAATCCTACAGTGCCAAGAAAGTATAATGACAGGATCGAACGACTAAATACGACTGAATGTTGATGACATGTGGAAACAATCATTTATGTAAATTTATCGAGTCCAGAAAAAAATATTTATAGAATGAGAAGAAACTATCTTTGAACCACGAACAAACAAACAAACTCCTGCTACTTTTATGACTGCCTGTTTGAATGGGTGAGAAAAGTCATTGGCCCTCAGGGGCCACGTGAATCTTTTGTGTGTCCGCGAGATGCTGAGAAACGTGACACCCTACTCTCCTTTTCAAGCCTTCTGCGGTCCATGCGTCATGCTGTACTTCTTTTTTTGGCTTACGCACTATTCATTTGCAGGAAAAAAAAAATAAGGCTTCCGTTTCATGCCGGCTTGGTTTATTCCAAGCCATAACAAGGTCACTGGAACCATGCTTACGTTTATTAGCACCATCATGTGGGCTGTGTGACAAAGGACTGTTTATGCCACCATGTTTTTGATTTTCAAGGCCATTATATGGCCTAGGGGGCAGCTGATGAATGGGGCCCCATTTTCGGGCTGGTCACGAGACCCGCAGAGAGGGTTTTTGCTCATTTGCATATCATAACAGTCCAAAATGAAGCTCGGGAGGTATCGGGTCTCGGGGTGAGGGTGGGGGGTGTTGTTACCATTACTCACTGATCCAACAAACTTTTCAGGAAGGAAGACTGAGGAGGTGCATTTTAGCTGTTACCGAAGTGTGAAGTTTGACACCGGACCAGACCAGTGTATTTTTTGGCAGCCACATTAGTTTTATCTTTTAATGAAAATTTATATTTTCACATTTTAGCCCCTGAGAGATTTAGTCAACAAACATTTAAAAAATATTAATATTTTAGCAAACACACATCATCATGTGTTACATTATTAATGTGGACACAAAAACAACTACCATGTTAAAAAAAATACTGTACAATAGTTCTAACCACCCACCCTGTACTTAAACTTCATTGTCCTTCTGAGCAATGACTGATGTTATAATATATATGTAGCTGACTTTGTTTCTATTTTTGTGTGGGAAACAGCAAAAGACTTGAACCACAGATGCACAATCATACGTGCAAAGCAGTCTGAGAGAGCCCACTTCACAAGGTTCAACTTTACATCATTCACAAGTTTAAATGAATGTCATTTTAAGCGTACGCCATGTAAAAACCACACAACTCTTCTGCACTTCCAAGAATTTGGAAAAAAGCTGCCTGTCTTCACTCCCATAATGGTGCAAATGCCCATTTCTACCTGTGCACAACAATGAAAATACCAAAAGGAAAACTTCGTCCATGCATTTTGCACTCAACATGCACTGGGCACGAAAATAGGACAAATTGTCAGAGTTGCTGTGCCTTTAAGTTCAAATGAACATTGGTGTGATGAGCCTACATTTTGAAGGTCTGACAGACAAGACACTAACATCTTTGTTCAGTGTCATTTCAGCAATGAAAACTCACATGTCTCGTCACCGTCACGTTATTGCGATAAAAAAAAAACAGCATCAATTAAGTCATTTCGTTATCATTGACGAAAACAACACTACTTTATCAGACTTTAAAAAAAACTTTCAGCACAACCCTAAATCTTCATAACTCTTCAAAATACTCAAAATGACCGAAATCCCTTTGGCTCAAAAACTTTTCCAATTCTCCCAACAAAATTCCTTTTTCACCTTCAACGTTTCAAACTCCCTGTTCATTCATTCACTGACAATAACATAATTTAGGCTTAACTGGGATGCACTTGAACAAGTTTGGATTTCAACCCTCTCATTCCATCACACGCAAAAGAAAAAAAAAATTAAACTCACCACAAGCGGCATCCACTAGTTATCTGTTCTTCTCTTCCCTGCTGCTCTGCATTGAAACTTCAGAAAGATTGCAGCTAGGGAAGGACAATGAGCTGAAAGGAAGGAGTGAGTGTGTGTGTGTGCGTGTGTGTCCGTGCTAGAGACTGTGCGTGTGAGACATAGCTGTGGGGAGGCACTATTGGGTGGGGCTGCTCCTTTTCCAGCTGCAGCCCCGCAGAGACGGCCCTGACTCACATGTGCAAATAAACCACTGCTTCACCACTACATACTGTACTGACTGTGTGTGCCATGTCGAGGGCCGGTGTGTGTTTATGTGCGCAGTGAGAGCACAGCCATGTGTTCCGGCTGACTGTCGACCACTTATGACTCCCTTGGCCAGTGTAAAATGTTCTCATTTTTGACCCTGCGCATTAAAAAGACATAGAGACGGGAAGTGTTCAGACCTGCAACTTAAGTGAGTGGAGTATAAATACAATGGTTAAAACAGAGTACGACAACATTATAAATGTGCCAAAAACATTATGGTTAATTATAATTCAGTTGATGTCAAGATGTTTTATACCGGTTTGTTGGACTAGGAGGTATGGGGAAAAACAAAAACAAGATAGGGATATGAGCTATTTCAAACAAAATCGAAGTTTCAATTTGAATTGATTGTTGTTGTTGAAATTGTATTCAAGATGCTGGGTTGGCGTGCAGTCCCTTCAAAGAGCAGCAAGGTTAACATGCTTCTATTTTGATTATACTATTGTGAAGGGCTTAAAAAAAAACAGTATACAGGAAATCACATATATTAGAGAAACACGAAAACAAAAATGCCCAATATGAGTCTTTGAGCTGTCTGCCTTTGTCAACGCTAAGCTAACACGCGTGCTTTCGCTTGCCTTTAATGGACACTTTGCCCTGCCAACATGGCCACCCCATATACTTGTATCTGTCCAGATCTATAGTAGTATATACTGTATATCCATAATAACAGCGATATAACTCGGAAATAGGTTTAACATTGCTAACGCCTGCCCGCCATTTTCTGTCAATAAAATTCAAACTCAGGTAAGAACAAATCTGTTAAATCAAAGCTACACAGTGGAGCTATCAATGCCAACTATTATCATGTCAAAATTATCCATCTTCCCTATATATATATATATATATATATATATATATATATATATATATATATATATATATATATATATATATATATATATGGGTAAGCTTTTCATAATTATATACACTATTTAGGCCAACTTGTGGATGAAATGCATGTAGCATGTAGTCTTGTTAGCCAAAGTGCACCTAAGTTTGGGCGATCAATGCAGACATGAACAAATGTCTGCATTCTCAATGTCATCAAAAGCCTATGTTGTGTGGTTGTTATAAATAGACAGTAATTGTCGGTTTATTGTGACAATAAACTTCAACGGTGAATGGCATTAAACAGAACAATTTATGTCTTATCAATTGATGTACAGTATTTGTCATGTAAACATTTGACTATACTTTTGATAAATTAAAAAAACAACAGCTATGCATTATGGGATTTTATAAATGACGTATTGGCAAGTTGTATCATACATTGTAAATGAAAACAAAATGTCAAAAATGTCTACTGGACAAGAAGCGGAACACATTCAGGCTTTGTACCAGAAGGTGGCAGCAAATAGTGCCTTTCAGTCAATTGAACTACCACAGCTCTATTCTCCAGTCAAGAGGATGGAGAAAAAAAGTCAGTGCAACAAAGTGGCAACACACCGATGGACCTTTAACCAGTCATGCAATGTGAGTATGCACAGTATTAGGTCTTGACCCTAATGCTCCGAGATTGTGATGAACTTTTCCATTAAAACCCCTTGACCTCAGGCCTCTAATCTTGACCTCGAAAAGAAAATGGGGCAACAGCGGGAAGCAACAATAGCGATCACGGACAGGCAGGAGATTAAGTTGATCTGCAGATGCTTTATGGGAGGTCAATGGTGGCCAAGACCTTAAGTTGCACTTACGCCCATCGTCATGGGTGGGTCATAATGAGCAGTGACCACCCACTAAGATGCAAGTGCTCCACCCTTTTTCTACTCCCCCGTCCACTTGAGGCACAGATCTCCAAATAGAAATTTTATTGTTTAAAGTTGATCAAATATGTGATCATAATTACCTTCCCCCCCATGCATTTCATGTATCCCCTTCTTAGACTGAGCTCTGTCGACGGTTCTGGCACTTTTTTTCCATCTGGCGACACAGCGGCCAACAGCTCGGCATCAGACCCTGATCTTTTCCGATCACCGTCAAAATGTTCTGGCTCGCACCGGGAATATCATCTGAGCTTCGATCCCTGCAGAGTTGGCGGGAATGACATGATAGCGGAAAATGTCAAGGGGAGGAATTGCCTTGAGGTAAAACCTGACACTTGGGGAATTGGACCTTAGACCTTGATACTTTATGGTGATCTTGAGATTTGAGTGCCCATACTTATTTTTGAGATCCAAACAGTCGGTTGGCCGATTCTTGGCCTTGATCTGAGGGCAAATTTAACATATGAGCACGCATGGTGGCAGTAACTTGACTCGATGCCCAATGGCAACAGCTATTTGTCAGAATTAGTAAATGATCTTCGATTCAACATGTTTATTGATCGCCCTTAGTTGAAGGTTACTGTCAAACTAAACACAAAACCGAGAATTACATGTTGTTTATTTAAAACAATCACAAAGATTAGCCTTTCTGCTATCTTAATGCTAACAGACGGAATGGAAACACCATGGGAAAGGGGCTATAACACTTAGCATTTCTGTGGCAGTGAATTGTGATTCAAAGACAAAGCTGCAACACATAGACAGACCACTTACACATTTACAGTATCTATCATTGTCAGTGACGCCAGTAATATCTTGATAATGCGCTATATTATATCATAGTATCCTAGTTATTGGGGGAGATACTAGTAAGCTAACATGCTAATGTGTAAGCTAATGTGTATCGAAGTCTCCGTATGTTACTATTTGTAATTTTCTCCCAAAATAATACACAAGCTCTTTTTTTCTACTTTTTGCATTAGCATTATTAAGAAATGTTTTTTTTTTCCCCCTCTGTCACACCAATAGTATTAGCGCTTTATTGAAATCTATTGGACGAGAGTCATCAGACAATTCTAACTTTCTGTCATTGGTTATGAATAACTTTAAGAGAATTTCTAGAGAATATTTAGCATTGACAATGAAAGAGTACAAATTTAACTACCGGTAATCCAACTAGATCAGGATTTGAATTTGTAAAATATACAAGCAAAAAAAAAAAAAAAGCGTGGATGGGAACCAGCAAGGGAAGCAGATTAAAGGGAATGTGAGGGACACTCTTAAGTAGATTAAGAGGGCAGACAGAGGCACAGACCAAACCTTTTGTCTCTACCGTTAAATCTTGCATATCTGATCGGGGAGGTTTTAAACAAGGACTCTCATTTAGGGACCCGTCTTCGGACAATAAAATGTGGCATGATTCAGTAGTGTAATTTACTGCAGTGGCAGACCCGCAGCATCTGGATTGTCCCGACTCTTTGGAGCATGCTTAATGCAGCCGCGCAAAGGCCAAACAGAGACGCTGCGCTTTTTAAATGTCATTTAAATTACATGCATGGAAATCCAGCCTTCACTAAGGTGGCTGTGAATGCAGCAGGGAGGCCAGATTTTTCCCACCTCATGGAGCATTATTAATTAATAAAAGAAAAAAAATCAAAAGCTATCATGTTAGCTGGATCTAAATGACAACCAAATAGGTATGTGGGATTTTAAAAGAATTTATAGTTTTATACCATGACAGAAACAGTTCGGTAAGTGAAAAGTTTTTCAAATGAATTGAAAAGTAATTAAAGCATGAAGCAACCTATAGCTGAATTCTGTTAAAGTGACTACACTGCCAAATGTAGTTTGTCTTTATTTTAAATAAAACAGTAGATACATGATCGATTTTCTGGAATTGATCAAATGTGACGACAAATGTAGTTGCAGTTAAAAAAAATTCAGACACAGCTGGTACATCAAGTTAGAGGGGTTGAGAACTTGTGGTCGAGGATACCTATTCCGATTACAGCCACTTGCATCACCACCATGTGGAAATCTCAGCATTGCCGACAAGACAGATCGGCCCAGACGCTCCCGTGAGGCACGTCGGCCTGGGTCAAGGGCGACTGTCAGTCATGAAACATGAGACGATGGAGCCGCATGAACGGAGGCGGTGGGAAAACAAGAGCTGGTCGGATTAGGTGAGAAAAAAGAAAGTCTGGAGTCATTTTGTCTCAAACACTTAACCACTAAAAATGCTGGGTTGTTTTCTTTACCCAACCACTAAAAATGCTTGGTTGCTTTCTTAACCCAATCACATGGTAGCAGTGGGTTTTGTGCAAACTGGGTTACTTTGACCCACGGTTGGGTAATTATTTTGTCCGGGGATATTGGATTTGAATTTGGTTTACCAAGAACGTAAACACTAAATGCTTGGCGTGCAAATGTGCAGTGACAAACTTGAATGGTGATCTAGCAATTTGGTGGCATTCTACTTTATAATAAATAGGAAGTGATTTAGAATACAGCCATGGAGCACTACTAGTATATAATGAATAGGGAGTGATTTAGCATCTAGTCAAACAGACTTTCTACGTTAGCTTGTCAGATCGAGCATTTCATTCCCTACTGGGAGATTCTTATCCGCGAACAGTATGTGCTGATATACTGCAACAAAACGAGACAAGAGCGCACTAGCTGGTAGGAATACGCGCTTCCTGACAACCTCAAATGTCCCCGCAGAGCTGTCGACAACCTTCAGCGTCTGATTGAATTAGCCTCTCAGATGCGCCATCTCCGGTGTGGTTCTCGAGGAGCGCAGTCTATCAACGTTACCGCGACGGCGGCCATTAATGGATGCTAACCGCAGCTAGCCAAGCGTGTGCTGACATCATAAGTATTGCATGAGACTCTGGTGAAGCTAAGTACATTTTGCCATCAGAGGTCTTGCTGACTTTTTTTTCACGTCTCTTGCACTATGTTGTAGTTCAAAATATCACGATACACAATGATCAGATATTGGTGCAATGTACTATAGTGAAAATTTTACAATTTAATCACCCAACTGTCTAACTGCTACGGAGTTATCTGAGTGAGTTCTGTAATCGGTAGCTTTGGAGTCCACCAAATAATTTACAATAGATTACGTCATAATGTTTTGAAAAGTGCATACTTACATCTTGGGGCCGAAGTGTCCATAAAAAAAAAATATATTGAAATTAATCTTTTGTTCACGACCACCCGCACAATAAATGACATTCACTCAAAATACATTTTTTAATCTCATTTTTAATCTGCCACGCTTCTTTTAAGGTCTTTCATCAAGGAGACTTTTAAAATAGTATGTTTTTGGTTTGATTTTCCAGATTATCAATAGGAAGCAAGTGAAGAACATGAAAATTAATTGTTGTTGGATTGCTAGCAAACATCTGTTTTAAAATTAATTTATTCCATTATATATTCTTAAGAGCATATAGTACATGCACGACTGAATGCAGTTTTAGCAATGTGCATTATTTAAACTGCCATGATATTTATATACCATGAATTGCCCTTTGTACATACTATATTATGCATAGGTTTGCGTTATGTAGGCTATGAGATTTTGCTAGCCAAGTTGTACTTGAGGGGCTGTGCTGTAATAAATAGCATATAATGTATTATTCCGCAAGATCACATGCACAATAAATCATGCAACTGTGCATTTGGATATTGACGGCGTGTAATAACGAGGCTGATTTATTCACTGCAGAGATGAAATCATGACAAGGTCCGCAACAATACAAAGGAATCAGCATGGCAGAACGCTAAGTAGGTGGACAAAGAGACACTCACTGTTGACGGGAGGACAAGGACAGGCTAGCCTGTGGAGAGCAAAAATCTGCAAATAATTGACACCTATAGTAAATGCACGGGAAAATATTTATATCTTATTTAAAAGTTTTTGTAAAAATGATTGCCAGTGAATTTGTGTTCAAATCAATCAATCAATCAATCAATCAAATTGTATTTATATAGCCCTAAATCACCGAAGTCTCAAACCGCTTCACAGATGAAAAGAGGTCATGTGGAGATCTCTTTCGAGAAAAGAAGTCGTACAGAGACATCTTTTCAGTAATCTTTTCAACAAATCTGTTTAAGTAAACACTACAACATAAATGCTAATTTCATTTTAAGCTTTAAGGTGTTTTGAATTGTGTGGTAGCATTAAGATGGTGGATCTTAATAAGTTACATGTAGTTTGATTGAATACATAAAGGCCTAACTGAATTCGTTTATTTCTGTTATTACAAGCGTTTGGCCTAGCACTACCACTGTACACTGTACATTAGCAAAACTATGAGAAAACGATTTCTAAAATAGGCAAATTATATTGTGTGCTGAAAAGCTTTTTAATTTATTTTATTGTAAATTATTCACATAAAAAACACTTTCTTTATCAGTCAGTACTTTTTCTCTTGAAAAGCGAATGCTATCATAGACACGTTAGCGCCTATGATGCTAATTACGAGGCACAACTTGGTTGAACACGTCCCTATGTCAAATTCATTTTCAAACCTTTCCAGGTGCATCAGTAATCGCTTACATAGGTGTGTATATTTCATTTTAAGTACAGACTGTAAGTGCTAGAACCAGATGCAAACAGGAGTAATGCATTATACACTACATTGTTCACACCCACGAGACGTCTTGTTTCACATCTTTCTAGCCAGCCAGTCAGTTGTTCATGAATAATTCCTAATTAGCAGCTTCAAGGTACAGCAAATGCTTCAACACATGACTGCTTGCACATAAGGGTACATATTACAATTGAGAATTTGCACGGTCGGTGAAGCCGGAAACAACACTTAAAACCTCTGGGCTTCATTAGCTCAAATGGCGAAGAAGAAAGAAGAACACAGATGCATGTTACACACTTAACGTAAAGGAGCAGATGTTCAGTGTGCCCGCGAAGTGATTTCATTGCTTGAAATATTAGCGCGGATCTCAAAAAGATATCAGAATCAAGTGACGGGCGGTGTGTTTGGGACCTGGATCTTCAATGGGAAATTTGACTAAGTGACCTTTTTCACCGCAGAATACAAGCAGTACAGAAAAGAAAACACACAGAGAGGATGTCGATAAGACAAAAAAATCCAGATGGAACAGGAATATTTGAGCCAGTAAAGTCATAAAATATGATTCTTTACTGCTTTCAGTCAAATCTCAAGGGTGTCTTTACTTGTATGCTGATGTCACGAAATATGCCTCTCTCTGGATAAATCAATCTGGAAACTAAAGTCTCCAATATACCTACCATGTTGTTTATCAGAATGTGGAAGTAAAATACTGTACCTGGAAAAAAAAAAAACATGAAGGCACAGGGAGAACATGCAAACAGGAAGGCCTGAACCAGGAAAAAAAATACTACAAATATTAAGGAAAAAAAATAACATTTTGAGCTGACAAAAAATACAAATATCAACCTTAAATTAAGGAAAAAAAAAAAAAACTTTCCCCAAGGTGCCACAATATACAAAAATGTCAGCCTAAAAAAGTTTGTGATTTGGGGGAAGAAAAAAAACAAGATTAGTGGTTGTGTGTGGAGATACTGTGTATGTATGTATGTATGTGTGTATGTGTGTATATATATATATATATATATATATATATATATGAAAAATAAAAAGAAAATCTAAGTTTTGGCCTAAAATGCACTAGACAAAGAATAACAAATACCAAAAGTACAAAATAATATTGAGAAAAATCCATCCATCCATTTTCTAGAGCTGCTTTTTCTCACAAGGATCACAAGCTTTGTGGTGCCTATCCCAGCTGGCTTTGCGCAGTAGGCGGGGGAAATAAATTATGCTTCTGTAATTACATTAAAATATTATTGGCTGAAATTATGTTTTTAATGTCACCACAAAAGGTTATCACGAGTATTGATGAAAAGGAGATGATTTTTTTTTTTTGCTTTATTTGTATCAAACAGAGGCTAACTTGAATGGTAATTGCGCTTCACATTAGACGTCCAGCTTTGTTACGACGACTCCAAACCGAGAATAATTCCAAATTTGAGCCGTAGCGAAGTGACTGCGATTATAGAACAACAATGTGACAGCAAACACATTTTGACAACAGTGTGGCCTATTAACATGAAAACATCAGAGGAATACTCTTGAGACACAAATAGCTGCGGTTCGCCTGCAGCAAAACACACATGCGCACACTCCACTCTTTTGATCACTACTAAACTCATGTGATGTGATCACGCATTCCAGGAATTAAAAATATGGCTCGCAGCTTAGCGGATATAAAAAGTCTACACATCTCTAATCTAATGACAAGGTTTTTTTTGTGATGAAAAAAAACTAAATAAAACCAAGACAAATCCTTTCATAACTCTTTCCACCAATAATAAAACCACCAAATCAGCGGGGAAAAAAAAATATTTTTGAGAAGGGAGGTAAAAATCAATTCAGTCTCTGCAGTTGTTCCATGATATATTGAATGCCTTGGAAATTTTACATCTTTTCCCTGAATGATACCTGAGGAAAATGAGATCCTTGGGATGTTCCTGCGGTGAATCTCTGAAAGATGTGACTACCAAAATGTCGGAGAAAGTTTACTAAGAACATCTGAACTTTCTCAGATGCAGTTGTGTGCTGACTCTAGTTTAACTAAGTTTGAATGTGACTAGTTAATTCTGAACTGAATCTTTAAAACTGCTGGGTTAAAATGGAAGCGTATTGGTAACCTTCAACCCAGTGCGTCATATTGGGTCTCGTTAAAACTGTTGGATTAAAAATAACCTAAATGAATGAATTATTTTTAGGACAGTGGTTCTTAACCTGGGTTCGAGCAAACCCTAGGGGTTCGGTGAGTCGGTCTCAGGGGTTCGGTGGAGCCTCCGCCGCAGAGGTCCACCCCTCAGTCTAGTCTGCAGTTAGTGGCCACAGTCATTGAAAGCGTCCAGCTCTGAGATTTCCTACCATGCACTGTGTTGGTTTTGTTAATTGAACAAGGTGATATTAATGCACAATTCATTTCGTGCACCAGTAAAAAAAAAAAAATCATATTTTATTATTTTAATAAAAAAGGGTTCGGTGAATGAGCACATGAAACTGGTGGGGTTCGGTGCCTCCAAGAAGGTTAAGAACCACAGTTTTAGAACCACCGTACTGTGTTATTTTAACCCAGCAGTTTTAAGGATTAGGATACAAATGCTGGATTTAACAAATAACCCATTCTTAAACATTCTTAAACATCAGTTTTAATGGTGTGCTATAGTATATTGCACATATATGTGCAATTTAACTATTTCTGTTTAAATTTACTTCTACGTATCCATTTTCTTGGCTGCTTATCCTCACTAGGGTTGCGGGCGTTCTGGAGCATATCTCAGCTGTCGCCGTATTTGAAAAGATTCCTATTGTTGTCCAGGTCTTATGCCAATAATGTTGTAAAAAGTTTTTAAACGATCTAACTTGTTCTGATTTTTTTTTTTTTTTCAATACAGATCACGAAAACTTGACATTGAAATAAGGGTGTGTAGACTTAAACAAACACTGCAGATCAGACTGCGCGAGTTAGAAAAACTACAATGATTGGCACGACACTTTCCCCCTTTAAAAAAACTAAACCTTTGGCCGAAGCCCAGCCATCTGCTCCAACCAGGAGATTAAAATAAAAATCTATCTGGCTCAATTTTGGCTCAAGTTCTATAAATCTACTGTGACATTGTAACTGCAAGGGCGGGTCGTTATGCCCAAAATTATGCAACAAGTGCAGGGACTGCTTCCCTGAATTTAGACTTTTAGAATTTAGACTAATTTCAAGAGAAACACAAAAAGAGGATATAACTTTACACTAGTCATAGCTAGGTTGGTATACACATTGGATTTAGAGGCGATGTCTCAAGTAAATGGGAAAATTCCCAAGTACTGTGCTTTTGCTCCACGACCATGCTTAGGACTCAAAAGTAATGAATGAAAATGGTGCCTAAAATTTGAATTACCTGTCCAAATATTATCCATGACTTTCATAAAACCCCAAAAGAGTTGTCTTTATCTTGAGAAAGAAGATAGAAGAAAGGTCCTGGAAGAACATGCTCCACTTATTCTAAACATTGAGCTGACAAGTGATCCTGAATACAAAATGGCTGAAACATTACCTCGTTTAATGAGCCACGCCAAATCTTATCAGATAAATTGTGAAGACAGCGCCCTGACCGATTACTAATTGATAAACCATTGCTAGCGAGTGATCGATTTCAATGATGCATGTTGTTAAATGGAGGGAAAATGGTTCGCTTGAACTGCTCCAACATTGTGGCACTCAAGATTTTACAAGCATTATTTAAAGGTTAGGGTCTTTAGATGCAGCAAGAGCAACCATTTTGTTTGAAGAGACTTTAGGCAAAAGTCCATAATTTGTTTTGACTTGTTTATTTATAGTTCGTTTTAATTAGTTCTTTAAGTTTGTGTCCTTTTACTTTTTTAATGATTAGGTTTGAGTTTTGTTTTTATTAGTTGAGGCACTAGATTTATGATGTAGGTATTTTTGTTGTGTGCAAGATTTAAAAAAGTCCTGTATTGCATAGTACAGTAAAATTCTTAAGCCACTTTTTGGCCTCATCTTTTTCTGTACAAATGTACAGCAAGATTGATATGAATACAGTAAAAATGAAACCGAAATCTCATTTATGATCATGAAAAATATTAAAACCAAGGACATTTTGGCCATAACTATACTTTGTTTCACGTTAACGTTTGATCTAGTGCATAGGTGTCGAACTCCAGTCCTCGTGCGCCGGCATCCTGCATGTTTTCCGGTTTTCTTTCCCCAACACACCTGATTCAAATGATTAGCTCATTAGCAAGCTCTGCAGGAGCTTCAAAATGATCCCAATCATTTGAATCAGGTGTTTTTGAGGGAAAAAGTTTGAAAACATGCAGGATATTGGCCCTCAAGGACTGGAGTTCGACACCTGTGATCTAGTGTGAGTGCTGGTCTCTTTAAAAGCAATTCCATTTTGATTTTATTTTTGTTGGGAGAAACATTTGCTCATTTACGTTAACTACAATAACTTTGTTGTTTCCTGCTCGTAGGTTCCTGAAAATCCACACGCATTCAGTGCCATCACATGATAAGACTGTAAATTTGACCCACAATTGTCGGGGTCAGCGAAAGGCCAAAAGGATTACACAAAAGCCACTTTTCTATTTTGTATAGTAAATGTGGCATGACATGATCCCCCGTTGGTCACGCTTGACCTTTTTATGGCCCCGTTGACGTCATATGATAAAAACGGTAAATAACCCAACTCCACCCCCAGCTGTGAGTGCGGGCTTCCTCGCCTCGGGGACGACTTCTGTCTATTCGAGTGAGCTGTGGCATCACAAAGCCAGCAGGGGTCTGTACCTGATCTTCGGGGGTGGCCGCTGGAGATTCTATGAGGGGAAGCTGAGGATCACGCTTCCGCAGCGTGCTGATATATTTATATTGTATGGTTTGACCTATTTGAACGCCATCTTCTTTCTGACAGTGGCGGAAACCTTTCCTTCCTTTCAAAAAATAAAAAAATACAAGAGTTGGCATCCAAATAAAAAATGAACTCTTTTTTTTGTTACCAGAGTATTGCAATCACATTTTAATATTGATTATAACAGATACTCAAGATGTTCTCCTGAATTATTTGTGTTTGAGATCCAAATCAAGAAATAACATAGAAGACCAGTGGTTCTCAAATGGAGGTACTAGTAGCCCTGGGGGTACTTGAAGGAACTGCATGGGGGTACTCATATTTTTAGTAAAACAAACAAACAAGCAAAAATCCTTTAAAATAATTTTGAATTGTTTCAGGAAAATATACATTCATAAAACAAATTTTATGTCAGTTGAGTAGGTTATTACATTTTATCATTTTAAAAACCCAGGTTCACAGGTCTGACACTTTATATTGTTTATTTTTTGCCGGAAAATATTCATTCATAATTAAGTTATTTCTTTTTGACGATAGATTTCTTCTACGATCCAAAAGAGGACACTTAGGGTTGATTTTTTTTCCATTTATTATTTTTTTTTTCTTTTTTTGACCAAGACAAATTCAGTTTGAAAGGATCTTAAGTTTAATAAATCACACACTGATGGCATGTTTTAAGACTTTTTTTTTTTTTTAACCCTGAAATGCCTTGCACTGGTTAAGGGGTACTTGACTAAAAATATATTTCACAGGGGGCACATCACTGAAAAAAGGTTGAGAACCACTGTAGTAGACTATATTAATAATGACAAATATGGGTCAGGGATTACAGGCTGGGATTTACATTCAACAAATTTGCCGTGTGTATGGGAACATATGCATGCTATCACTTAGCAGTGATGTAATGCATTGGGTAGCAGCTGTTGCTCATGGCAGTATGGACATGAACATGAGCGTGATAAAGAACGGCACTATGTCATACTTTCTAATACAGGATCTTTGAGAAATTCTTGAGAAACTAAGATTTTATTGGGAATTTAGTTGGCAAAAATCCAGATGACTAATATCTGATGTAATCTGCATGTGGATTCATTGTTTGAGCTTTCAAGTATACAGTTTGGAAATACTTCAAAATTTTTACACTTGTATCGTGAGCTATACTGCCCGTTGCCTACCGGGAACGGTTTTAAATAGCAAAATAATCAAAAGATGGCAACAAAGAAATTGGCCTTCATTGTGAAGTGGTGGCAAAGGCTTTCTTTTGTACTTTTCCTTTTCCTCCCTGCCAAGCTTCATGAAAAGCGTGCGGGGAAAGAGGAAAAAAATGTTGTGAATGTTCATTGGGTAGCAAAGGATGCGGGACAAGCTCAAGTCAGCGGGGTTCCGATCACAGGGGACGGGTCTCAATGGACGCTGGCGACGTGGAAGCTCTGCCAGGCAGCTGACAGCTGTCTCTGCTTTTGTGCATTTTGTCCCAATAGCGTTTCAGCTTATCTGAATGGACATGTTTTGCTCGAGTGCGGCCCCGGCATTGAGCATTGGGGACTATAACGTTTATTAGAAGCAACATCAAATGGTGAACTGGAATGTTTGCAATCTTTTTTTTTCCTTCTCAAAATTAAGAGTCCTAACCCCCCCTCCTCCCTCCAAAAAAATCATGACTTCATTTTCAAAAGAAGACTTGATTGTTGAAAAATTTACAATTTCACTCTTAAGAATGAAATGTTCCTGTAGTGAGATTACTACTTTAGATCTCCTTACTAAAAAAATAACTTCTTGAAGAAAATATCATTTTATAATCAAAATAATGCATCTTGATTCTCAAAAGCACATCACAAAATGGGATTTATGAAACTATAACCACTTAAATTAAAAAAACAACTGTCAAAAACAAATTATAGTTTTGAAAAGTGATTATTGCAACAAACCACTAGAAGTCATAGGGTTAGATGATTACTCTGAGCCCCCCACCCCATTAGTGTTTTTCTCCAAAAAACTTGACTCTTGTGGTCCATTAAGTCGCAAATTGCAACGCATACAGCGATTCATTTGTATACCACAAGAGAGTACTCACTAGTGATATACATCTGCACCTGACTAAGGACCGCCTCAATCTTTAAAACCCTTGACGCGATGAAATATGATCCAAACGTCATTGCAACATAGTCGCCAGACCAACAGACTCCGAGACAGCTTTTTCCCCTGACCAATTAATGCTCTGAACAGCAACAAAAGAATAACACACCGAAAATGTCAATGACTGCATTCCTAGGAAAACTATGATTTTATCTTACAGATTTATATTCTATTTATTGTTGCTATTTATTTAAAGGCTCCATATCATGACAATTTAAATTTTCCACATTTATATATGTGCATATACATAAAGTAAATGATGATCTTATCAAGTGGCAAATTGGCACTTTAATGTATAACGTAATATGAGGGTTTTTTGTTTTTTTTGGGCGCAGACATTTCTATTCAGGAAGTGAAATGTCTCGATGACTGAAGCCGCGCCTCTCACAGTGCGACCCCTTTATGAAGTCGTTCGAAAACTGACATCCACAACGAAACTACAACAATAGAAAAGCTAATGTTGTAGCAATCAGTAATAGGAGTCGGAGGAGGAATGAAACAAGAAGCCAAAAACCGGCATTTTACTTACATCAAAATCAACTGAAAAGCTAATAAAACAAAAGATGTGACAAGAAAGCACGCAAAGTAACACTAGTTCCTCCTATCAAATCACTCCCCTTGGGAAACTACTCATAACAACAGTTCCGGGTGAAATATGAACTACAACGTTGATTGTCCGGCTGTGTACTCCCAAACACACATTTTTGGCACTTGGATATTTTCTCCAGTAAAATGTTAGAACTACTAAACAAAATGCTGCAGTTTACTTGGTTATGATGCAAAATCTTTTCTCCTGTGAGCATCTGTGGGTGTGTATTGACCAGCCGGTATGGGGCGATGTATAGGCGGTACGAGGGCCTGTTATCATCATATTGCTTCTAAAACGCCATTTCAATCTGCTTGGATATGTGCTTAGAGTTTTGCAAAAGCAACGAATTCTTAAAAATGCATCAATGAAGGAAAATAATGGTGGAGTTTGGGGTGAAAAACTAACATTGTAACATGGTTAAACGCTCCAAAAAGTCAAATTTCAATGATACCAATGGGAACAGCACTTACAGTTTCATTCTATACCAGTTGTACAATTTATTCTTAAAAATTATTATTCCCAAAAAGAAGACGAAAAAAAATCTAAATTCTCTGCCATTGACGGCTACATCATTCAATTCAAAGATCCATTTGAATGTTGCGAGCAGTGGAGACAATTGTCAATTATAACTGTCAAGAAAAAAAAATGGTAATATTCAACTTTTTCGCACAGCAATCTTACCTTACGGCTGTATGTTGCCTCTCCGAGGTTGATCCCATCTTTGGCCAATTTATCCCGTATGAGGACCTTGAGCTTGAGTTTGGGATAGGTGACAAAGTCATTGCAATCTGTCCATCTTGGATCATGGTTTCCTGGACAGGACGGTCGGTGGGTCCCTCCGAACCAGTTCTCCGTCCCAGCTTGGTCCTTCATCTCGTTCTGGTTGTCCAACTCCTGTTGGGGTTCCAGGGTGAAGTAGTACCCTGACGTTTTCCTGCCATTGGACTCCCTCAGCTGCCGGACTGCGGCCAGTAGTCGGTGGCGGTGGTATTCCACTCGGACCCCGATAGCGTCCAGGTCAGCTCCCCCGATCTGCTTGCAGACCTCCAGGTCGTCATAACCATTGTCCAGGAAAGACTCCACGTACTGGGCCAGGTGGAGGCGGGAGAGCCACTCCAGCACCAAGTTGGGGCCCTGGCTCATCCTGGCTCCGCAAGGTGCTCCTAGCCCACCACGTCCACCTCCACTACCATCGTCAAGTCTCACTTTGCATCACAGGCATTTAACATGGAAGTGCACGAGAAACCTGAAAGCATCCCAGAAAAACGTTCATTATATCTGAATGCAGTTGACACCGATTTGTGAGGGCTCTCGTGACCACTTACTTTGGACATCTCAAGGGAGCAAAACTAACATTTGTTATGAGCTACAGCCCCGGCGTTCTTGTTTCAACCGAAAGGACTTCTGGACGTCGGTCACTTTTTGGACGTTGTACGTTCGGAAGTGCAGCGATTTTCGAGCAAACCTCCGCTTGGGAAGTTAACCACCTGCTAAATTGAACACGAGACGGCGTTCGTCGGCTTTACATTCTTTTTGTCGGCGAGGGACGGCGTCAAAAATTGTGGTCCAGGGGAAAAAAAGAAAAAAGGTAGAGCCAGACACGACGCGACAGTAACATTACTGAACCAGGAACGAGAAAGAGACAAAACGGCGGTTTGAAACTTATCTTCAGCTCTCCGACGGGACTCGTCGTGTCATATTTAGTCTCCGAATTCAACTTTGCTCGAACCTCTGGCTCTGCCGTGTTCACCGTGAGAAGGAGAATGACGCTAAGGATGCTGCTGCTGTGTTTCATGTGCTGGAGAGTTTATTAAAGCCGGCTGAACGAGTCGACCGGTAGTGCTTTTTGGCGCCACCTACAGTGCATTCTGGGCACTGTAGGCCACAAGCGTTCTCTCGACGGGTTTTGAGATGACTACTTGTGTTCTAAAATATTCGTTCGAAGGCTGTACAAATACATTAAAGTAAAATTTGCAATGGTCTTAAAATAACCAAGGCTTTGATTAAAAATTCGTTTTCGAGTTTGTAAACACAATTACAACTTTCTTGAAAATAAATGTTCTCATTGCATTTCTTTTTAATCACAGAAACTTTTTTCCCCAAACCTCAACTTTATTCTCTAGAGCGAAATAGGGCTTAGTTATAGGGCTTTTCATTAAAGCATCTTTATTTGATTTCAGCTTTTGTTCAGAAACTACATTCTTTCACACAAAAACAGAAAAACACAGAACACAAGTTCATTAGTTTTTTATACATTTATTTTACATTGCACAATCATTTTATATATATATATATATATATATATATATATATATATATATATATATATATATATATATATATATATATATATATATATATATATATATATATATATATATATATATATATATATATATAATATCTACAGTCTAATTGTGGCAGCAGATTAAGTCAGGACATCCATGGGAAATTCATCTTTACTAAAACTGTACAAAAAAAATACTGCAACTCCACAGATATTCATCCCAGAATACAGGCTGAGAGATGGACAAACAGGTGTATGTTGGATGGACGATGGAGGGGGTAAGGGGTGCGGTATCAGAACCCCACCCCCCCACCTGCACAGTGCTGTAAAGCCGAGCAAAAGCCTTTATGCAGCAGCTTGTACGCAAAAGCCAGAAAATCTTGGACGCACACGTACACACCACCAAATGTAAACGTCTCATTCATGTTTATCATGTGGGTAAATACAAATGTTGGAATAATACGCGTTTGTAAACACTTAACATCATGCATCTGTCCATGTGCAACGAGATTATGGGCAACCACCTTGTCTCGCCCCGCAGGTTGCCAACCCCTGCTTTGAGGAACCCCGAAGCACTTGAAAAGACGAGGCCAAAAAAGTGGGAAAAAAAAAATTCTGCATTGAGTGTGAAAAGAGGAAAAAAAACCCTCTTCAAGTTGAGTCATTCCATCCTAAATAATGAATTTTAAAGGTATTCTTTATGATCTCTCTCTCTCTCCCTCCCTATATATATATATATATATATATATATATATATATATATATATATATATATATATATATATATATATATATATATATTAAACACACACACATATACACAGTATAGCAAATGACATTGGCAAACGACAGAGATGAGCATAGATAGGTTCTCGTGTTTTGGTCCTCTCACAACGACAAATAAAAAGTAGAAAAACAGTGCAAAACGCACATTACATGGCTGCTGCTTGGCATGAGTTTGTCAGTACTCAGTGGCTTTCAAAATGAGCTTCTTTGTGTTGTTTTTGGCATGAATGATTTGGTGGTGGGAGAAAAAGTGAAAATCCAAACAGTGTTGTATTTATGAGAATTTCTTCCCATGTTTTTAAACACAAAGAAAAACAAAGGAAACCTAACAGTTTTTTTGTATTTTGTTGAATTTTCCCAAACTTCCAACATCCACATCCATATGAATAAAGCGAGCTTTGTTAAATTTTCCGCAAGCACGCAAAAACAAAATTTCTGACAAATATATGGAAAAGCATTGTTTTTTTTAAGCATTTGTATTTCCAAATCCCAACATTGTCATTGTATTTTCAATGATTATTCCTGGTGGTTTATAGCAACAACCAACACCAACCAAACAGAAACTTCCTTTTTTTGTCTGACTCACAGAGGCAGAAAAGTGCTGTCCTGTTTGAGAATTTTTCTAAACTTCTTGCAAATAAAAACAGCATTAAAAAAGTGGTGTCATGTCTACAAGAATTTTCACTAACTTCTCATTTTAACTCTGGCCCTAAAACCAACAGAAATGTGTCAAAAATCCAAATTGTGTCATCATATTACAAAGAATTCTCCCTGCCTTCCTACACCAAAAAAAAAAAAAAAAACTACTCAAGTGGGCTTTTATTCTTGTTAGGTGACTCTTTAGGCAGAAAAAAATACAAAATCATTATGTTTACAATAATTTCTCATAACTGATGATACAGATTCCAATATTTGGATGAATAAATATGTCAATAAGTTGACAATGGAAAAATAGACATCCATTGACTATTCTCAAATGCAGCAGAAGGTAAATGGTTACAATTACTTTTTTATTGTTGTATGTTAATGTTTTGATCTGCCACAATAACACCCATCCATCCATTATCTGTAGCCGGTTATCCTCACAAGGGTCACAGGCATGGAGGTGCCTATCCAAGCTGACTTCGGGCACTAGGCGGAGGACACCCTAAATTGGTTGCCAGCCAATTGCAGGGCACACACAGACGAACAACCAGCCACGCACCCAATTACAGTAAGGACAATTTAGTATGTCCAATATACCTGCCCTGCATGTTTTTGGGATGTGGGAGGTAGCTAGACTGCCCGGAGAGAACCCACGTGGGCTTGGGGAGAACATACAAACTCCACACAGAAAGGCTGGAGCCAGCTGTTTTCGAACTCAGGTCCTTCAACTGTGAGGCGGACGTGCTAACCAGTGCTCCGCAGAGCCGTCCGGAAAAATAAATGAATAAAATAATTTATTTTTGGTCCCTTAAACGCTTAAAACAGTAAAGCAGAGCATTTGACTGTTTTAGTGTAATACTTTGTCCTCTAATATGTGTTTACTTTGTTGTTAAGTTTTATTGAAAATAAAAAATTAACATTCTGTCAAGAAAGAAAAAAAAAGGCCAGTTTTTGCTGACTTTAAAAGAGCTATTATAAGCGCATTAAACCAACAATGAATCGATCGTGCTTAAGGTCTTGCATCAAATATGCTGACTAACCTTGTTTTTTAAATCCTTTTTTTGGGGTATGTGGAATTAGGTGAGGAAAAATCCAAACAATGTCATGCTTCCACGAATGTCTCAACCTATTACACAAATATATGGGCAAACAAAAGATAAATTATACTCAATATCATGAAATTAATCTCTTTGGTGTTACACAGAAGAAGATGGCCGCAATCTCTCATCAAATTTGTTTTCTTATATACAAATATTTGGCAGCGATAATCACAACAAAACTCACAAAGATGTACGTCCGCAAATAGCAGCCTGAAGGAGGGTCAAGAAAAAGCAATGCTGTAAATATAGGGTCCATACATACACACGTCCCTGAATATATGTATGTTCGCAAACACGCGGCAAAACAGCTAGGTTAGCAGCATTGCGTCAGCAAAGGCAAAAAAGAGAACTGCTGAACGAGCATGGCCGACTGTGGACCAATCGATCATTAGTTAAAAAAAAAAACAAAGAACCTCAACTGAAGGAAAAGAAAACTCACCAGTAATCTTCACGGTTAGCGTGAGAAGTAGCTAAAACATACATTTCCGCAATCTAATTCCCCTCACATAAAAGCCCTGCAAATGAATACAGTGAATACCATCTGGCTGTTTCCAGTGTACCTCATAGCCCATTCCTCCCTACACAGTATTTTTAAGCATTTTTTGGGGACTGCCACTGAATGCCGTCCAATTGGCGAGCAAAGCTTCTTTTGCCTTTGAACCTGAACACATCCAAAAAGTGTACTTCAGCTCCAAAGTGGCCATTTTGCAGGTGAAAGAGGCTTTAATGTAAACTCACCAACAGAGGCGTAAACATCTCCAGAAAATGTCTCAGTTTTTTTTTTCTAACTGTGCAATTATTTCATGATTAATACAAAGTAATGCCCGGATGACACAAGTCTTAAATGATCAAACAAACGTCTTGTGTGTCCAGATAAATAACAATTTCGACATGTCATGATAAATAACCTAACAAACCTCTCATGTGCCCTGATAAACAAATAAATGTGTGTCCTGATAATCATCTAAGAAAATTCTTGTGTCCTGAAACATAACTCTCATGCGTTCTGACAAATAAATGTTGTGTTCACAGAAAAAAAAATTAAAGAAACTCTTCCTGTGTTCGGCTCAATCATATGACAAAACTTCTTGTATACCTTGTTAAATAAATGACAAATTTCTCATTTGTCCTGAAAAATCATCTAATAAACTTCAACTGAGCCCAGATAATCTAAGAAGCTTCATGTGTGTTCTGATAAATAATCAAAATTAAATCAGAGCAAAATGAACAAGTCTACTACCAGCCCTTATTTGGTAGGAGATTCATAAGCTCCCGCTTCATATTCCTAAGTGCTTCAAAATGGCCTTTTCCTCACACATAAGACAAACAAAGACTGAATCCTTCCGACAGACGCCAATATACAATTACTTCAATGATTGGACTTGAAGGACGAGGGGGGAAGGGTCACAGGACGGAATCGTCAGACTTTTACTCCTCATTTAGGTCTCACTCCGGCCAGCGAGGCGAAGCAAATGACCCAAAAAACAAAACAAAAACAAAAAACAATAATAAAAAAAAATGCAACTCCAAAAAGCCCAGAGAAATGAAAACCCTGCCCACTTATAGGCAACTAGAAAAGACAAGAATGACAAAAGATATGCAGCTCCTTAGCCATATCCGTGTGTGTGTACGTGCGTGTGTCGTGTGTGTGTCAGAGATGGAGTGCCTGCGTAATTACAGAGTCCAATGTTCTCCTCCAGGCCTTGTCCTCCATCATCAGAGCTGGTACCACTTCTTATCTTTGTACTTTAGCATCATCTGAGAGACAAAGACACAAATCAGTGGTCAGGATGAACAGTAAAACAAAAAAAAACAAAAAACAAAACAAAGCAATAAGAAACAAAAAAAAAAAATCTACTTGAATTAAAGTTTAACAGCCCATTATCCTTATATGAAAAACTATTAGAAGTGGTGAGCGTACATCATGAGCATGCTTGGAGAAGGACTCTGCGCTGGCCATCATGGCGGCCGTCCTCTCCTCCAGCTCGCCCAGCTTCTGCCCTCGCTCGTCCAGCGCTACCCGTGCTCGAGCCAAGTCGCCCACCACACCTGATGCAGCGCCTTTCATTCCCTCCATGTTGCCCGGGCCGGGGATGTGCTGGGCCAGGCTGCGGGAAGCCTTCCCGGACGCAGTTTCGCCAACTGCCGGGAGGTGAAAAAAAGCTGTCAGAAATGGTAACAGATATTTATTTTAATCAAGGGGAGCACTCACAGAGATCTTCCCGATCCAGAGACTGAGCCCCTCCACCAAAAAGACCTTTGAAGAAACCTCTGTTGGGAGCTTCTGGAGTCTCCACTGGTGTGAACAACTCACTCAGCATCTCCTTAAACGAACACGCAATAAAAAGCAATACATTAGGTTTCCTTTGAAATTTGAAGGGCTTTCATGCAACTCCATTAGAGAACCAATCTTCCAGTGTACAATTCATTCAAAGATTCGTTGTCATCATCCCATCATAGGCAGTATTATTTTGTCTAGTTCTACAGGCCTTGGCCTCTAGGGGCAGTGTGTATAGGCAAGCCGATAACACAACTTTATTAATATTATTTTTTAGTATTATTTTCAAAACTGCCCTAACAATTGAATTTTCACTCCAGGGATCAAAAAAAGTATTATATGTATTTTAACCTATTTTAATGGCCCCAGCAATTAATGGTACCTGGAGGTTGTCGCAGGTCTCCTGGCTGTAAGTGATTCTCTGCACCTCAGTGGGGGAGGTGAGGTACAGTGCCTGGCCCAGATTGGAGAAGCAGAATGTCCGCGCTATCCGCATGTCTGTCAGTGGCAGGTAGTTGACGTCTAGGAGGGGCCGCAAACTTGGCAAGCTGCAGATACAAAAGAAAATTGTTGGGACGCAAGTTACACATTGACAAAGTTTGACCGAACCATTCATCCATATGTATAGCATGCCTCTGACAGGCCCTTTGCAGACCTGCATTATTTTAATATGATCTCATATGATAATAACATGATGACCCAAAGTTTAGATTTTTTTTGACATTATACAGTCATCCATTGATCGTACCTGAGCGTCATAATGTGTCCGTTGGCACAGAAGCAGGCAATACAGTTGGCTCCGGCCATCTGCACAACGTCAGCCCTCAGCACGAAGGATGACTCGGTGATGTTGTGTTTGTAGACACGCGTCTGGGAAGGCATGGCCACCACCTTGGCTTGCTTCTCCGAGCACAGGACAGCGAACTGCGAGTCCTGGCCCTCCTGCGATGAAGGCGGCGATGCTGGCCGGCGCCACCGGCTCTTCTCCTTCTCCTGCTCCTCGTCGGAGGCGTTGGGATCGTACCATGGCTCATAGGAGGCGGGCAACAACACTCCGGCAGCATCCAACAGGGCCATTGTTAAGATGCCTCCTTTGAGTCTGGCCACTGTGCCTTCAAATGTCAACATATATTTTTTGTCACAATTAATGTAAAAACCTTCTAATTCGCCTGAATAGTAGATTCACAGTTAAGTCATAAACATGATGAATATTCAATTATTTTGCAAACAAAAATGTCAATGGGAAAAGAACGTTTTAGAATTTAGATTTTAAGTTGGCATTAGTGAAACATTAAATGATCTGAAAAAACATGTTTCTGAACATTTGACTGGGGGTTGCTTGATGAGTTTTCATTTTGAATTAATTTTTTGAGGCTGGATGAGGAATGGAGTAAGGTCTAAATGAGGCTGGTTATTAGAAAAAAAAAACTATTGCAAAAATGTATCGTTTTATTCATACGACCCAAACAAGATGTAACATATAACCCAAAATGTTGAGCTGGTCCCTTTCCCACCAAAATTAGGTTATTTTTGACCCAACTTATTTCAGAGTATATTTTCATCGCGTTTATAGTCCAAACATGTCTACGATAAATTTAATGTCAGGTAGATTTCTATCATGATTACCGCAGGAGGAGATTCCAACTGGCTGCATGAGCCTCTGATCATCGCCGGGGGGAAGGCTGATGGCCAGCAACATGACGGAGCCCTGGGTTGTGCCCACTAGCACGCAGGGACTGGGCGCGCCGTCTGCCGACTTCCTGGGGAAGGTCTCACAGAAGCATAAGGCGCAGATGGCCTCGCGGGACTCCCTGTCGATACTGGTCACACTGGAACTGCGTGAGCGGCTGAACGAGTTGTCCTTGGAATCTGCATTAAAAAGAGATGAGAAAAACAAGATGTCTTGTGAGTAGGGGGATGCTATGTGAAGAGGTACAGCGTGGACACTTTTCGGGCAGGGCAACTAAAACGAGTTTCGAAACATCATTTTTAAGTAAGGTGTATTGAGGACACACCAAAGAGAGGTTAAAAAGTCTTACTTTCCACAGAAAATTTGGAAATCTTTGCGAGTCAAAAGTTTTTGGGAGAATTACGTTCATTATATTTTGAGGAACGCAGGTACAGTAGAATATTAAATGATTTTTATTTTTTTTCATTTCAAGCTACATGGCAGTAAGATTATGATGGTATTTTTGTTTCAAGAAAATACCCCATTTAAGGACATTATTTGATAATATATCTTTTTTTTTTAAAGCTATTGTTGATGTTGTTTCCTAAAAAAAAAAATCCTAATATATTATACTAATTTGAATTCAAGACAACACAACAAAATAAACCTGTACTTTTTGGGGGATGCAAGGTTGAAATTTTATTATGAAGTTATTATGTTTACATTTAGAATATAGCGACACGACAACGTGTTAATGATTAACCTTGTTTTGTGAGAAATTCATAATGTGTAAAAGAAAATACTAATCAGTCGATTAACATTTCACATAAAAGGTAGAATGAATTCACTTGTTATGATTCAAGATATGATGACTTAACCTTCTAGTCTAGAACTGTCCCAAAAAAAAAAATCTTATAGTCCCCCTTTTTTACTAAATTGGCAATCCCACGTGGCAACAAACGATGCAAGGAACCTGCAGAACCGGTCACAAAAGAGCACCAGCACCAGCAAGCCAATGAGGAAAAACAACAACAGGATCGCTCAGGTGCAGCTGAATTTTCTCCAAACCCAAGTGCATTAGCGCCACCATGAAAGAATGGAAGCCGACCCGCCCCCGTGACATCGGGGGTTAGTAAAAGGTGCCCCGCTTCCGCCAGCAAGCCAGCCAGTCAGAGCTCGGCCACTGGTACACTCACTTATGTTGTGTTCTGAGTTTGTTGTGGGGAAGGCCAGCCTCACGCTCTTGCGCGTTGACGTGGGCGTGCCGTTGTGAGTGTAATAAAAGCGTTTCCTGGACGAGAAGGAATGCCACTCTTCTTGCCATGTAAACACATACGTGCACACATACACACACCACCTTACGTTGCTTAATGCTTGATTTTCAAAAAAAACACCTGACAAAAAGGGGAAAAAAATGTAAAACAAGATCACTGGCAGCTCAAGCTTACCCGTGTTCGGTTTTTGCTCATTAGATGAGCTAATTTTCCGTGACATCCTAGCTGAAACACAAACACAAGACACCTCTTTTGTGATGGGACACAGGTGGTGGGGAAAATAACATGTTTTTGAAGGAAAGATGATTTTAGTTGTATGGCACAAAAAATATCAATGCTTTCTTTTGTAAAAGGTGGTGATATTACATTCGGCAACTGTTAAGAGTTTTTATTCTACAAATGGAACCTGACCATTTACTGCAAAGCACATATAAAGATTCAAGAGTTTTTTTTTTAATATTCTAACTGGGGAGAAAAAAAGATGCTCACTGTGTAAACATGTTTCTTGGACAATGGGTTCAAGTGATCTTAACTCTTGTGAAAGCTACTTTTTTGGAAGGTTTGGAGCTTACACTATCACAGAGAGCAAAAGTCTGTGGGTCAACCGAAGTGTTCACAAACAGCTTGAAATATGGACAATCCTGCTTGGACGACATCGGGCAGGCAGTGAATTAAGCACACACACACACACACACACACTTTCTTAGGATGACAACCCACAAAAACACCACTTTTTGTCAGCGATAGGGATAGGATCGTTTTACAATATCACAAATGTAAATATGGGCCATCTCCTTCGACTGTAAATTTTCTTCAAGGGAGACTGATCGTCAGCGCAATTGTGGCTGGCCATTGAGCACCCTGATGCAACCACAGCAAGGCAACGGGTAACTTATTCAGCTCTAAAAATATTATTCTAAATGTCTATAAATTATGGTATGGTTCGATACTGAAATGAATGATTTCAATCCACATTATTAACCATTTTTTCCCTAGCACTAAAAATATTACTCTTAATGTTTCCTAATTACGGTGACAGTTTGGTTCTGCTGAATTTAGATTAGCTCTTGGTTGCATTGTGCACTTGTCAAACACCAAAACAGCTACCAGTTTCAGTCTTATCACCACCCTTTCACAATTATTAAAAGGCCCTGTAAGATGAAAAACAGCCAGAAGTCACGCTTGATTACACTTCAAAGAATACAGCCAAGAGGAAGAAGGATCAGGAAGAAGCCAAACGGTAATTCTTGACACTATGGCAGCCCCGGAATCACTAAGTACTGCTCATTCAGATGTTGAAAACACACTGAAGCTTTAAAGGTCAGGGTGACGATTTCATCAGGTCAGTTAAAATTCATATTTTCATTGTCGTCATGTTTTGTGACATACATGTCATTTAGAGTAAGTTGTCAACCATAGAAGAAAAATGATGTTTTAATTGTGTATTCCAAATGTTTCCAAACCTACCAAAGCTTGAGGCATCAAAAGGTATAGCTACTATATCCACCGCTAAGGTTACTGAATGTACCGTTATACTAGCTAGAAAGTAGGCTGCACCAAAGAGACACTGCATATCTTCCTGCTACATGGAAATCTCAATGGCGATCAATGTTTTTTAATTCAAGGAGAAAGAGATTTTGAGACGCAGGAGCCAACAAAGCCTCAAACCTTCACCAACAGAAGGTGCTAACGCACTGTGTAAAGTCGTGAAATACCAATTCGCAAGTCTTCTGTGAGGTCACAACTGTGGAAATACCCCAAAGATTCAAGAGCGGGTGATTCAAACAGCAGAGGACACATTCTGAATTGTATTTAGTTATTAAACTGCTGTATACCTACAATTCAACCACTTTATTTTGTCAGTTATGCCTTGTAAAGTAATTCAAGAGGTCGGCACACCCTGACCTTTAAGCAGGTTTTCCTTGTTTTTATGTGAATAAAAAACTGCACAATTTCACACTAGTTTGTTTTTTTGATGGAATTAAATTCAGCTAAACTGGACAGAAAACCTGAAGCCTGAAGGGGAAAAGATCATGCAATTATAAGTCATTGCCGCCACAAATCAGACCCCGAAAGCGAAATTAGTATTGAAAAACACTTTTTGATTTCACAACTTGCCGCTCATCGTCACAGAGGCATAGTGCGTGTTAGCAGGCCGTCAATCAAGGGAGAGAGAGAGACGCAGGCAAAACACACTCACACATATGCACACACGTGTGACTGATACAGTACCAAAGTCATTGGCAACCGTCTTGGAAAAGCGTCTGCTTTTGTATTTCACTGGAAACAGTTCACAGGGAGAGACATGTCACATGGCTGTGAACCACCACACACAAAATATTCACCGAAGTTGATAAACACATGCACTGACATACAATACATATAGTATATACTGCGCACACACACACACACACACACACACACACACACACACACACACACGCAAACTGCAAAACAGTACCCTTTTCTATGAACTTGGTCTTGCGCTCGTCATCAGAATTGAAGGGCGAGTTTGATCCTAAGTGATGGACAGCAGTTTAAAACACACACACATTCAGGTGCACAACCACACACTCACATACCATCTGCAGAAGTCATTAGAAGCTCACCTGAATTGGGAGACTTGCAACGCTCCTCTGAGGCATTGGACCCATCATTGGAATCACACAGGGCTGAGGAAAAAGAAAAAAAAACGTCAGCAAAACAAGGCCAATGTAGCACTCAGGTTCTGAAGTGACAGTCGAATATACCCAACATTAAGAAGGGACGAATTTAAAAAAAAGGCCTTAATCATAGAACAGGAAATAAAAATGGAAAGTGGATCGCTGAAAGATGAACAAAAGAATTTAAAAAATGTGCTGCTTTTTAAAAATCTTGACATTCCTGGGCCTTTGTTTGGGTTGATCTCATGATGTCACCATAAATATACTGGCGATGACAGGATGAGGAATTTACTACAAAAGACAGTGACTCAAATTCATGGAGCTAACCCTTCTGCAAAGGAGGGAAAATCCCAAAGTGACGACCCCCTTAAAATGTCAATTGCCCGAACGAAACACTGTGCCTTGGCATCCAGTAGCTGAATATTTCAGAAAATAGCAGAGGTTCTGTTTGAAAAACTTTAAGAAGAAGCAAAAGGGTGAAAAAGCATTATTGCACTGTAATCATTCTTTGTGGAAAGGTGGAAGAAGGAAAAAAAAATAGCGACCAATCCTCAGGCTTCCCACTAATTCTATTTGAAGTTATAATAATTAAAATAAGACAACCACTAATTATCAACAATACAAAAATATGTCTATCGGTATTCTTTCTGTTCACTTTGACCAACTGCAGATTACTTAGGATTTAGCTAGAGGACGTCTTAAGGGTGCTACTTCTATAGTACATCTACATAAAACAGGTATCCTCAACTGATGTTTCGACTTACTGATGTTTGTCGAGTGCAGCTTTTTCACAGACTCAGAATACACGAGAGAAACTCGGGACATGAAAGACATCGCTGCCCTGGGGATATCTTCACCAAATCATATAGAAAGAAACAAGTGAAGACAGGTGTGCGGCTACAAACTACACACGTCTGTAATAACTTTAAGCTAGTTTAGGTATCTTCTTTTCAACATTGCCCTTTTTTAAATACATAAGATGGTTTAAAGAATTCTTACTTATTTTTATACAATAGCGTTATTTAAACATCTTTTTAGTTTGCGCAAATATTTTTACAGAAATGAAGACAAAAGAAATATATATATATATTTTTAGAGATTCCTCGAAAAAAGCTTGAAAATTCACGGAGGAGTAGATTCTGACCTTTTCCAAAACCTCCACAATGAAAAATGGATTTGATGAATACACACGTCATCGGCAGTACACAATTAAATTCCAGTTGACAAATACAAACATCCACAACAGTGAATGAATTAAGATGATTTGATGAGTAATTACTACAATTATTACTGATGGACAGCTAAACGGACGAAATATTAAAAAAACAGTATGAGGGAGAGCCGTTGCAAGCATGTGAAAAGATGGCTGACCTCCAGAGGGCTGGCGGGCTTTGCGTGGCGAGCAAGGCTGCCTCTGGTAGGGCTCTGATGGGCTGTACAACTCTGAGGTACCCATGTTAAGCAGCAGTGTTTTCTGGAGGTAGTCCACCACTGCCAGACCATTGCTGTTACCAAACACCACCCTAAAAACACCAAAGATCAAGATAAAAGTAATATATTACATTATGCAAACGCGTGCGTTGGACATGCATTCAAAAGTTAAGACAAGGTCAAATTAAATTTAGCTGTTTTAGCGCATTTTTGGAAGATTGAGATGCATGTGAAGGATACTTGATAAATACTCACAGTCCATACGAGGAGTTTATGGCCAAGCTAGTGATCTGCTGAGGTGGCTCCCCGCTCACCCACACCAGCTGCACTACCAGCTCCACCTGGTAGCCTGGAGACTGCTTCAAAGGGGAGCTGCGCACCCTGAATGCCAACACAATAGCAGGCCACACCGCTTAACAAACACATTTCAGTCCATCGATTAATGCCGTTTATAACACTTGTATAGACTACATTGCAAGCTTTTCACTAGCAACTAGGCTGCCAATTGTGGGGAACATGTGACACCATGCACTTTTTGTGGAGAAAATAAGTAAATAAATATTTTGTTTAAGATTTTTTTCCGCTGATCCCCAGCATTTTGGGCCATATATTTATGCTTTTTGCCAAAATCGAGCCTAAAGATTTACAGAGACGGCTACGACGAAAGAAATAACAATTTTAAAGAATGACTTTCATATCCCAGTAGAGCAAATTTTCTTAAAATGACAAGAAAGTGTACATTTTTATTTTCATTTGTAGTTCCTGGTCATAAAATGGGCACAAGAGGGCCATTGCAGAATTATGTTCTCCTTACTGAAGGCAGGGTATGTTGTCTCGCGGTCCATCCGCTGAAGAATTGTTGCAGTTTCCGCCGGCGGAGTGTTGCATGGAGGCAGTAGCAGGGGGCTCGCCCTCCTGAGGACTGGGGGGTATCGATGAAGGCTGCGAAGGAGTATGCTCCCCGGCGGCGTCTGGCGATTCCACGTCGCTCAGTTCGCACTGCATGCGTACTTCCAAGAGCTAAGTAATAACAAAACACAGAAATATGTCTGTCAGAAGTGCTGATTTGTAGAATGACTGAAAAGGAATTGAAAATAAGCCGTTGACGTTAATAAAATAATAGATTAAAAACTGTAATAACGCTAACAAAAAAAAATTATAAACAGAACAAAACAAAAAAGATGCACACTATCAGAACAACAAAATGTGAACCCAAATGGCTGGGATTGCTGTACAGTATTTCTGAAATCCTTTCTCTTATACTGCAATAAAACTATACCAGAAAATTTCCACCCTTTTTGCAAACATAAAAAGATATGCAATGGAGAGGATTTTCCCTATTCCCCATGCCAATTTTTAATTTTTTATTTTTTATTTTTGTGCTCACCTGCACATTGGCAGCTGTGACTTCCTGCCTGCTAAAACGGTAGACGATAACGTGCGCTGACACGCCAGCCACACACAGCATCCTGCTCTCAGGGCACCAGCACAGCATCTGGATAGCAAAGGGGTCCTCCTCCACGATCTCTGTGTTGGCCTTCTCTTCTTTGCCACGTGCCCTCTCGAACACCTTGGCAGTCTTCAGCTTATACAGTACTTGGAGCATCACTGTGGCGAGAAGCGGTGCATTGATGGGTTGCCATGGTAACAAGCAAATTATGCAATGGCGTGTGCAACAACAATCGAAGTTTAGTTGTCCTAGGCTGAAGACTACTTGAAGGAGACTTTCCTTTGTTTAAATGTAGTGGTTGTATAAAGTAGAAGTTAGTCTTAAGTTGATTATTCCTTTTGGGAGGTGTTAATGTAAGCCATTAACTTAATGATTGCTTGTGTGCAGAGTGTCAGGATGACAGAGAGGTGCTTACTTTTCTTAAGTTATTGATTACTTGAGGGAAGAATTTATTGGACTTCAATTGATTGCTTGTCTTTTTGTCAGAGAGTGTGGTGTTTATCTTAAAAGTTGATTGAGAGGGGTTTATTTGTGGCTATTTGCTAAAATTTGTTATATAAAATGAGCACAGGCTTGATGGTAATAATTGTTTGCCATACTCTTAAAATAAGTACACTTGGCAGTTGTTTATGAGTATTAAATAGATGGTAATTTATTTTTCAAGTTGTGGATTGCCTGAGGGAGAAGTTTTTTTTTTTTTTTTTTTTTTTTCCCCCCCCACATTTTGATATTTGGTTTGCGGGAGGCATGTATTTTTCCTAATCTGATGATGGATACAGGAAGGTGTTAATGTGTGCTTAAGGGAGGGGTTTATGAATGCTTGAGAGATGCATTTTTCTGTCTGAAGCTGCTTGCTTGAGGGACGTGTTTGTCCACTTACGTGCAGAAGCATCCCAAAATTTGATGGAGCCGTCAGCATGTCTATTTTTGGAGGTAAAGCACAAACGTCAATGATGAAGGTTAAAATAATTAAGTAATTAGGTTCACATGAGTATCTAATATTTTATGAGTAATCACGCACCCTGTGATAATGATTTCGGGGTAACTTTGCGTGCCCTGGCCCCAGTTTCCCCCACTGATGGGCCAATCCTAGACACATTAAATCAATCATGAGTGTATTCACTATTATGTGAGCACAAGTCAAGAGCAAGGGCCCACCTTCTTGCTGTAGCCTTGCCTCTTCTGCCGAGTGCCCACCGAGTAAAGTGCAGGAATGAGTTCGGCCGGGCAATCAGCAAAGTACTCGCAGCAGGTCACCGGGGACTCGTGTATGCTTAGGGGATAGGGATTCTCAAATATTGGGTACCCAATCTGTCCAAGGTCGATGACGACCAAATCCTTCTCCAGGAGGACCACCACGGCATAAGGCTCCTGAAAATCTAAAAAAACAAAACAACGCATCAAATTAGTAGAAATGGAAATGATACTATTGCATGGGCAGTGACTTGAGGCTCACCGTTGGGATACGGTGTCTCACACAGTGTAAGGAAATCCACAATGGGGAAGTCCATTTCCAGGACGGCCGTGCTCTTCCCGTGCATCACTGTCAGACAGGCTCGTCGACCCACAGTGTCATAGGACAGTCCACCGGACAAAACCATAAACGGGTCTCTGTGTTACGGGAGGTATTAAAAGTTGTTTTAGTTTGTCTTTGGGTGATTGCTTAACTCATTCACTGCCATTGACAGCTATAGATGTAAGAGATCTTTTTTTTTTTTTTTTTTTTTTAACCAGGCTGGCGTTGAAATAGTTAATTGACTATATAGTAAATCACTGAAAATATGTTCAACAAAACAAAATGCATCACTTGCAGTAAATAACTTACTTCATCTACAGTCATCACGGAAGACTACTTAACTCATTTATTGCCAATGACTGCTAGATGCAGTCTTATTGGGATGGCAGGGATGAGTTAGGAAAAATATTAAGTTTGTCTTAATATAGTCTTGTTTATGTCTTGTTTTTGTCCTATTGCTTATGATTGAGGGTTTTTTTAAGGGACGCTGTGTAATATTTGGACCACTTTTCATTAAAAAGGAAAAAAAAATACACGATTATACATTTCAAAAACTTGCAAATAAATGTGTTCTTAACGGCGAAGAGTATGTCTTAAATATAATCATAGATTAAATTATATTACATGGTGGGTGGCACTTCTCCGAAGCCTGACATGTTTGTTATTGTTACAGACAATGGTAAATGCAGCACCTCCTGCTGTCCATAACGAGAAACTGTCAAATCTTACACAGTGTCCCTTTAAAGCCGTTTATTATTGTTATTTTTGCTGCACTGTACATTCTTTTACGTAGCTATCCTATTTCTATAGTTTATTTTTAAATGTTTTTAGTTTTAATCATGTAAAGCACATTGAGGACCCTGTGTATTAAATGTACCATATAAATCAAGGTTGACCAAGTCCGGTCCTCGAGAACCACAATCAAGCCAGTTTTCAATATCTCCCTTCAACCAACACACCTGATTCAAATGATCAAGGTTGTGACCAAGAATCTGCGAAGCATTCTCATGAGCTAATCATTTAAATCATGCGTGTTGGTTGAAGGGAAACATCAAAAACAAGGCTGGTTTGTGGCTTGAGAGGACTGGACTTGACCACCCCTGATATAAATAAAACTGCCTTGCCTGAGGATTTTTTGAGGAGGTGTTTTCAGCACATTCAGCAGACATGCCCACAACATGTGACACGAGGGCTTAATTTTATTTATTTGTTTTAAAAATTTTGGAGCCTATTTTTATTCGGGCTGATTTTTTTAATGCATTAAAAATTGGCAGGCTTGTTAACAACACTATTCTCTGTAGTGTGTCAAATTTACAAGACATTTCATTTGCACTTTACAGGGACTTGAAATGGACAGTTTAGCATTTATTGGAATCAGGGCATGCTGACTCATGAGCCTCGCCTAAGAGCTCATAGCAGATTCACAAAATCACCTACAGTAAATCATTTGCCTGGAGCTACGGACAGAATTACTGTTGTGACAGATATTTAACAGCTTTTTACCAGCTTTCATAATGCGCTTGGAACACGTGGGCTGTTGTGATAGAATAACAGGAAAGGCTTCATTCTGGACAGGATGTGGAAGTCAGGTCGTGAGTAAAACAGGATGGGTGTGTTGGTGGCACTTACCCTGCCCTTATGGTTTTGTACTCCACCTTCAGGATGGGCTTGCATGGCTCTGGCTTCTTGCCATCCTTTGGCTGCTTTCCTGGTGTCAAATTGCATTGTGAGAATCAATTCGATGTTGAGCATGTTTATGTTCCGTGTAATTACAGGTGTGCGTGTGTGTGTGCGTGCGTGTGTGTGCCTAACTGTTCCTACCATGCGGCGTGATGATTTGTATTGGCTTGGCGGGGTTTCGTATGCTCCAAGTGGTCAGAGTACCGTCCGAGTGGCTGCAGACAAACTGTTTGCCCTCGTGGTGCCATGCAACCGAGTGGATAGCCTACAAGACGCAAAAGTGAAATCCTCCTCGATAATACACTGAGAAATTCTTTTTGGAGAGGAAGAAAAGGGGTTTTCATTTTGATCTACTGTAGCTAATGTTGTGTATTTGTGCTGTTAGATTTGAAAAAGACTTCTGAAATAACACATTTGCTTCAGAACTCATTTGTATTTCCATTATTTCCAATAGGGAAATTTGGAGGAGGACTGTACCACTTTGAGATGCGACAAGTAACCAAATTATCACATTAATCAATATATATTTTGATAATGATTAATCATTCAGTGACTTTAATTTAACATCATCCAAGTCCTCAAAATGTCAGCCTTTCACGGGTAAATATTCTCAGATTACTATAGTTCTCCATGAATATAGTTTTATTAACAAAGTTTAATTTGATATTAGCACAGGAAGGAGACGACCAATCTACTGGGTCTAAAATTAACTATTCAAATCAGAAAACACATTTTGGAGATTTTACAAAGATTTCAATGAATGCTGTAATGTGTCTATAACATGACCGGAAAGTTTTTGTCACTCAAGTCAGCAAAGCTCAAAGCTGCCGTTTCTCAGGTAAGCCCCTGCCCACCAAAAGTGACGCTACAAATCTTCATGACATGAAGCATTGTCTTGTATTTCTGGTTTTACTGAGGCATTAAGCAACACCGTCGAGACGGAAGTTGAAGACGCAAGCGTGGAAGAACATAACAGGGCCTTACCTCATCATAATTGTAGCGATAGTCAGCTTTTTTGGACTTCAGGTCCCACAACACCACCACACCGCACTCAAATCCAATGAGGAGCTTTGGTGACAAGAACACACATACACAAACACATTTATGCAAGCACGCGGACACACGCACACACACAAACACACGTTTAGTTCTGCGCTAATTTGCATCGTAAAACTTTGATGCAATCTGCGACTAATTAAGAGAGGAAAGCCGACACTGTGCTTTGATGTTAAGCATTTGGTTTGATCCAGTTTGAAGTCCAGAAATATCAATTAGACCAAACTTATCCATGCAGTTAATAAACCCACCTAGAATTTTTTGTGACTTTGTCTCAATTCCATCCAAATACCCCCATTCCCAAAATGGAAATACTTTACGGCCAAACTATAAATCATTTGTCGGCCTTAGCTACATGTCAAGCGAACAGCAGGTGGTTGTTACCTTTCCTTCATCCATGGGGTTATCACTGATGTGCACTACAGGCCCTGGGTGTGTCTTGGTGGATCTGTGCAGCAGTTAAAAGGGAGGAAAGAAAAACAGGTGTCTAAGGTTAGCCGTTGTTGCATTCTCCTCATTAGCATGCAGCTACCGTACCATTAAAAGCGAGTTTGGTGACTGTTTGGACAATAAACCCTAGCATTCACATGCCGTGGTTAGTATTGTTACTCTGGGGGAAAAAAAAAAACACAATCTTTAGTCTCACTTGGAAGGAAGAGCGGCCCAGAGAATAAAGGGAAGGAGGGAAGGAGGGAGCATAAGGTCACTTGAGGGTCCAGGCGAGATTACAGAGTGTGGAGACTGCATCACCGTGGAAACAGAAAGAAGTGTGTGTCTGGTCTAGGAGAAAAGTGTCGCTGACTGCGAGTGCTGTGGTCTGGCTCGGCTGGCTAATGATCTCATTGCTGCTGATGAGTCGATACAGCAGCAGCAGCAGCAGCAGCGAGGAGGAGGGAAGGGGTAAGGGTTGCGGGGGGATGTCCAACAGCAACTCCAACTCAGTAATCATCACAATGTAACACGACATACGTTTCAAGTAAATACATACAGAGGCTTGATTAATCGCAGGTGACACATTCCAGATACACTTGTGAAAGTCTAACTACCAACCTTGCCCAACACCTCATAATGCAAGTGGGAATAACTCTAAAACAAGGTTTGAATGAATGACTGCTTTCAGTTAGCAGTATGCTAAATGGTGTCACATTCTGTGAGTAGGACACTGACTGTTAGCTCGAGCATCTGTGCATGAAAGCAAAGAATCAAATCAAAAATCAAATCTTTGAGTTTTAAGGGTCCAGGTGGGCAGGTACACATCTTATAGTCATCTTTTTTGCAGTACATGTCATTAGGAACAGAAATTAATTTCACCAGAAAGATGTTGGTGTATTTCGATCATGGCCATAAGCATAATTAAGGAATACTTAGGAGAAAGGTGTCCCTCGATCCTATACAGCTTGTATCTTCAAAGTACCGGTATAAACAATTATACTTCATTTTAGTTTTTTAAGACAATGGATTAACAATACTTGAATTTAAAACAAAAAAGTACCTGTATATTTCAGTTAGAGTTTTTACGAGGGATGATCCGAGCCGATTCAGAGATCGGTATAGAATCTGATCAAGTTGAAAATGACTTAATCAATACCTGATTGTATTTATTAGAACTAGTGACAATGTCCTCAGAGACAAGCTGTCAATCTGGTTAGCATATATCTGTGTTGTCACGTGAGCAGTTGTTATACTGTTAACATGGTGATTTCAGATGTCAGTATCAAGAAAATTACATTCACGTCAAATTAAAATCTTTTAGAGTGACAAAAAGAATCGATCGGGACGCTTGTTGAGGCTGCAGTATTGGTATTGGTATACAGTATTTTTTTGCACAAGATATGAATAAGTTTACATTAAAAATGATTTTAAATCAATATAGATTATACGTATGCAAACACTAGAATTTTATTAAGTAACTTTGTTATGATCCACATGGCAATTTATGCTAAAAATCACCAACTGCGGGAAGGAAAAGGCAAGTGTGAGTAGTGATGGGCGAAGGGGACACTCACAGTTCGATGGCTTTGTTCCACATGATGACGTAGCCTGAGAGGGTGAAAGATTCCACGTTGACGATATGAATGTTGCCTCTTTCTGTGCCAATGTAAAGCCACTTGCTCTGGAAGGGTAAGTGGCAGTACGTGATTCTGCGGGAAGACATCGGAATGAAAGGTTTGTAGTAAATACCCTTCATAAAATAAATCTCCAACAATATTTGTCTATTTGTACAAAATGGTGGACACAAGCAACACTGTTGAACTGTAAGCACCAGCGACCGGCCAATATTAAATTAGAAGAGCCTTGTTCCGGTTAACACTAATGAAGGGGGCTAAATATAGATCATCACCAATGTTGGACAATAATATATTGGCGTCAAAACTGTTTTCTTCCGACACAAATCGTGTTTTACCTCTCCCTGTTGAATTTGAGTGAATGCAGGATGGCGGGGATCTTTTGCCTCAGGTTCCACAGGTGAATGCTATCATCAGCTAAGGCACTCACTAGCGCCCCCTGAGAAAAGAAACAGCCAAATTACATTCCCACTGATGCTACAGTGCTCTTGTGCAGTTACCATTGACCCTTAAAAGAAAAAAAGAAAACAACAACAAAAATGCAAACATTTCGGAACTATACAGTCCTAAGACTGGGTGTGTTAAAACCGTTTATAATAAATTTGGTCAAAGGAAATTTTTTCACATTTCTAAGTATAAAATGTCATTCAGAGCATTTATTGTCAAAGCAAGTCAAATTTGACGAGAACAGTATTGAAGTACTTAAAAACAAAATTCACACCTCGTTTATGAGAAACTGGAGCTGGATGACACCGGCGCCACTTTCATGTTGACAATAACACTCCACACCTGCACGGCCGAAGCTGCGATTAGGCGCAGTTAAAGAAAGGCATATGTGGACATGAAGTAGAAAATAATCAAATAATACCTTTCAATTACAACTTTGAGGAAAGAAAACTGTCATTCAATTTTTCAAACACTTTAAGCCCTTGTGTCAATCAAATTGTGTGCGTTACTAATTTTGTAAAGTATTTGTGAGTTTCACTGCCGCATTACATCTCACTTTGATCACTAAGCAAGTGGTACCCACAGAAGTGTCCGCCATGCAAACAAATCGAGCGATTGCGCTATAAATAAAACAAGCAGGGGGGGCTCCCGTCTGTCTTGTTTACCGCCGTGATATACGCTATTACGCTTGCTCAGCTCGGTCTCGACGACAGCCATCTGCTCGCTCGATCCGTTGCTGCAACTGTTTAGGTGTCGCCTGCCTGCTAAGGTATCAGAGATGAAAAGAAAATAGCAAGAGGAGGAGGAGGAGGAGGACAAGACGACATGGACACCTGGACTCCCTAGGCCCCAGCAAAAAGAAAATAAAAACAACTTCTGCAAACAGCGGAAGAGAAGACAGTCCAGACAAACAAGCTGCTTCTCCTGAAGGAAGCAGCCAACACATCAGTGTCGCCATCCCTCATTTCAAACCTATCGTTGAGGTCGGACAAAGGTTTAACCAAATTGAGGTGGTGTACTTGAAGGATTCACCAGTGGCCTGTTACAGAGACATACTGAAAAAATGCCTTAAAATAACATTCATTTCCTGTTTCTACCTGCGTTTGACACAAAACACAACAGAAGTGAAATATCGCCACGTCTGTGAACTTTCACAAAGCCTTACGCAATCAGAGATCGAACAAATTGAGGCAAAGTTCTTTAGGTACTCAAAAACTTTCACACAGAGATACTGCAAAAATCTTTGCAAAGCATCCTGGACTCAAAGATTGCCTCCTTCAGACAGAGATGCTGCAAGAAGACCAGACAGCTAGCCACCTGTTTTGGTTTGTTTACATAAAACTCAAGGATAATTGTCATAACTGTGTGTGCTTCCATACCGTAACAAGGCACACCCAAACACAAAAGACAACAAACTGAGACAAGACTCTGGTTTAGTCACTTATCCTCAGGTGCACTGCAAAATTGACCTTTATACCCATTTATTTGCCTTGCAAATACCTTTTTTTTAGAATCCAGATAAATGACAACACACAAGTTGGGATTCACAATGTGACCTGGTCAAGAGATAGCAGCACATGAGAATCATGTGGTGGTTATTGGCTGCTATTTTCTTTTGCGTCTTTTGGTGAGTTTTTTTTTTCTTTTGCTGGTTAGCCTTTTTAGCTTCCTGTAGATATGTGGGTCACATGCTACGTTGCTGATGTTGAAATCCTCGAGAAGCGGAAACACTGAACAGTAAGTTTACCCCACAAGTAGTGCACAGTGTGACTCTTATTGTTGTGATTTGTAAGGAGTTGAATACTTCAGGAGGCCAGCAGAGGTTCCATCAAGACTTCTACCGCTAATAATAAACTTTTTTTTTTAAATGAAAGAGAAAAATTAGGAATCATGGGTCGATACTTTTTTCCCCTCATACAGTCGTTATGACAAAAAAAGGAGAGAGGAAAAAGCATTGAGTCCTGTTTTCACTCATAAATGGAGGGTCTAGAATCCCCATCATGTAAAATCTACTTGTTCACTAAAAGTTTTTTCATCTTGCACAAATTATTCAACTATATTTATTTATTCACTGACATTGACAGCTATAGACATCAAAAATCAATTTTAACTGGGCTGGCAGTGAATGTAAACTAAAACTAATACTAAAATTAATCAAACCTAAATTCAGAAATATTTTAAAAAATAAATTAACAAAAAATGCATTCAAACTAATAATTGGAAAAAAAATTCAAATGAAACAAAAAACTAAAATGAAAAACCCTTAACTATTTTTCGCCTCAAACTGTCCTGTTGTTCAATTCATAATGAAATTGAAGTGATGCCCATTTGCTGTAAAAGGTCAACATTTAAGGCAGCCCATATCTGAGCAAGATTTTAAAAAATGTAGCAGAGGACACATCTTATAAAAGCCGCCATTTATTGCTCGTTGGCACTTCATGGAGCTGACGTCCGCCGAGTGGCGACGGCCTTATGCGAACTACTGGGGGGGTGTCTATGCAGCTTGTCTTTTGATAAATGGACCAATTGCCTGAGCGACAGTAATCCCATTGGCTCCACTTCGCACATCAGGCCCGCACGGAAGCTGCAATGGCTGTGTAAACACAACAGTCGCTTCATCAGGGAACGTGGGTGGGGATGCGTCGAAATGACAGCAGCAGACCAACTCCACACTAAACAGCTCACTTTCTTTGCCATTGCAAGGTCAACTAAAAGAGACCTAACTTTGCTTCTAAAGAGGATTCAACACTACTTTCCAGGTCTTTTCCTGGATTCAAAGTGTACAGTACAGTAAACAGTATGTATATACTAATATGTCTATTTCCAAGCTGTTTAAGTCAGTGCCACAATAGGGACTGAGTACCTTAAGGAGGGCAATTTATGATACCAGTTCTTAGCATGCCTTTCCAGCTATCAAGTGTGAAAAAAAAATATGAATCTTTAAAACTAACAAATTTCTGAAAATGTGTCTGTAAGCAAGCCCTTTTATCCAACTTGATGTAACAGTAGGGCTAATTTATAATAGCTACCTACGCACAACAAGTTCCTCTACCCATGACATGCAACAAGGCTAGATGCAGATCCAAAACGAAAGAACCACTTCAAAGCGATGGCCGATGTGCCATCATGTCAAAGCTAGATTAAAGTTAGTGAACAGTGTTGCGTTTGAACTGTTGTTCCTAATTTTTATGCTCCCGTTATTTTTGACATGCCATCTACTTCCAGATAATTCATATAATTCACATGATTCCAAATTTTAGAAAATAAAAAAAATCATGCTTTCAAAGCAAATATTTTTCTAATTTCCCAAGGTTCCAGTTTACCAAAATTCAACATTTTCCACCCCAAAAAAATCCCCATTAATTCTGAGCTGCAAGAGTTGCATTATTTCTGTTGAAAATTCCAAACATTGAAATCATCCTTGACTATATTTTTGAACTTGACAAAATTTCTACTGACCAAAAAGTTAACATTTTCACCACTAAAATTTCACAAACAAAATACCTAATATTTTTATTTTATTTTTTTAGCAAAGTCAACAAAACAGGTTTCACACCATCTCTTGGTTGTATACCTCTTAGTATTGTGATAATATTCTACCGAGTTGTCAACATGAGTGGGGGTGGGGTCAATTGTATTTGGCCATGTCATACACTACGCTGCTACAATAATTAACGATGTATGTGGGTAGCTTGGTGATGAAATGTTGCACTTTTAATAAAATTGAATCTCTGTGGGCTCTTACTTTAAGTGAGTTGACAGTATTAGTTTCTTATGAACAGCACTTACTTGATTGCTTGATTTCGGGGGCAAAGGCCACAAAGCCCAAGGTAAAGAAATGTCTTCTAGTCCGTCAATTGTGTGGGCTCTCGGCATGAAAGCTTTATATCTGTGTGGCTAGCCTCTACTATGCTGCCTGTACAACCGAACTGTCAGGTTCACTTTTGTAAGGCTGTGGTAGATGAGTATTTTTTTTTTTTTTTTTTTTTTAGTTAAATAGTCTTCCACAGTGGCTTAAACTTGAAATATCAGTACAAGTATGGATTTATGATGATAGATTGGAAAAAACAAAACAAAAAAAAACTGCTGACTCACTTTTGCAGTGCAAATCAAAAAAATAAAAAAAGGATACAGCCTCAAAGCTCCATTCAGTGTCCCGACAGCCAAGATCTTCTGCACAGGGTCGAAGGCCATAGAAGACGGCTGATGTGGGAAACCATGACGCACAGTCTAGGAGAGACAAAGCACACTTCTAATCAGCGCCAGTAAGCATAGTCGTCTGCTGTATGATAAATATTAGCATAACTTAAGACCAAAGAATATGACCTTGAATTAAAACCACAATTTAATTTTACCACAAAAATCTGATTTTGATGTTTGATATTGATATTTTTACCCCAATGCCTTCTACTAAAGTATATTCAATAAATTCTAATTAAGTTTTCTCTGCACTTTCTTTAATCCTGAGATTTTATTGGTTTCTTTCTCTTACCAAACAAGCATTGAAACTTTTTTCCAAGCTTTTTTTTTTTACAAATCAGCTTACACACAAGTAATACTACGTTCAATACCTATACATTTGATGTTTGGCATTCTTGATTTCACCCATACGCAGATTCTGTTTTTTGAATCTTGAAGGTGGTTTGTTTTATTTAAGATCCTTTGAACACGTCCACGCAACAAAACCTTCCCAAATGCAAGCATGACGATTCGAATCAACTACATACAAGTCTGTCAGACGCTTACTTGATAATGACAGAGGGAATTGGCCAGCCCTGCCTATGAATTGGCAGTATGACACACAAGTTCCCTAAAAACACAATTTTAATGCATTTAAGTGCATTGTGCTCTAACTAAACATGCACCTAATTTTGCCTCATTTTTGTTGTTGCATTGCTACTTTTACACGTGTGATATCCAGACTTCAACTACACAAAGAATGCATTAAATGCTAACAAAGACAAGGGATGCAACTCATGAATAAACTGGGGTACATCTTGTACACCTTATAAACAATTTTAGTGCTGAGTACCCAAAGACAACTTATTAAGAAGATGCACTTGAATCATGAGCTTCAGACGTGGGTAATATCATGAGAAATACCAAAGGTAAAATAATAAAAAATATCATTATAAATAGCATGTAGTGCTGCGCATGGAAAATGTACAATTTTCCTGTCTCCACAAATCATACAAGTATGACCACCGCAGCGTAGTGTCAAGTTGACTTTCAACCAGGTAACGAAGCACCGCAGCCCGGCTTAGCGAGCCGACGAGCCCGTCAGCCTAGCCGGGGCTGAAAAAGTGAGCCGGGGGCGACAAGTCAGTGCGGCGCAAACACACTAATTGGCAGCCAGCCATCATACACAAAATCGAGGCGAAAGAACCGGAGAGATTCAAGATAATTTAAGAGTCCGAATACCCCATAATTGGAAGCTACTGAGCAGTCAGAAGGAGGAAGAAACGGGGCACCTTGCAAAGCTGGAAATGCTCCGACTGCAGGCTCTCCGGGACGGCGTCATTCTCCTTGGCGGCCCCCGTCTGCGCAGCCGAAGAAGACGATGACGAAGAGACCGCCGTGAAGCCGTCCAGCACCTTACGAATGTTGAACTTCTTCATTTTCTTTGGCGGAGATGGAGGAGGATGAGGTGACGGGCGGAGGCGCCGCACCGAGCGAGGCGAGCCGAGCTGCCGCCAACTGGCTAGCCGAGGGAGGGGAGGGTTTAGCTAGGCAGGGAGCTAGGGGGTTAGCCGCTAGCTGATTAGCTTGACAAACGTACACTTGTCAACGCTGTTCCGTATCCATCTCGTGGGTTGCGGATGGTGTCGCCGAACTGCATCGACTGGAAGATGACCCCGCGTCGTGGCCAAGCGTTAATCCGGCATTTACGCGGCGCACGATGGCTGTGCTCGAGCGAGAGGCGACTTTCCGAGCCTGCGGTCAGTCAGTTTCTCTGCCGCCCCCCCCTCCCAAAAGCGGTGAGCGGGGCGGAAGGAAGGAAGGAAGGAAGGAAGAAGCTAACTGCTAGCTGATAGCTGCTAACAGGCTACGGAAGCGCGTCGGACTGCGGCGAAGACCCGGATGTGAAAGAGCCGTCTCGCATGCGGTCCAATAAAATAAATAAATAAACAATCATAACAATAACATTAATAATAAATCTAACCTATACATTAATACAACTATACACTAACACAATTATAAAAGTGGTCGTTCTGCTAAAAATAAAACAACAAACAATAATTCCATTAATATTAAATATAATTAATATGTAACAGTGGTAAAAAAAAAAAAAATCAACAAAAATACAGCTGCCGACATTGTATACAGGTACGACTACCACTATTGACCATAATAAAGGAGATTTGGTATATTTTCATCAGAGAAGACTTCCTTGGGGGAAGGGCTTATTCATCCATCCATTTTTTTTAACCGCTTATCCTCGCAAGGGCCCCAGGCTTGCTGGTGCCTATCCCAACTGACTTCGGGCAGTAGGCGGGGCACACCTTGGGCTGGTTGCCAGCCAATCACATTGGGTTATTTATGATTGTATTGCAATTTATTCTGTATTTTGTATCATGTGATTTGTTACAGCTACCGATGTTATGAAAGCACTAGATGAAGTTAAGTTGATAAGGAAAAGAAAACAATTGCTAGGCTAATTCTAATGTAGTGTTGCTCTTCATGATTATTGTGGTTTGCCATGAAAAACTGTACTGGAGCTGGATTGCGTCTAAACCGGTTTATAATTGGCTATTTACCTATAACCCCAGAAAGAGGTGTACTTTATAATATTTGTGATGGCACATTTATTGATACAGATATTGCACTGGGACTCAGAAGGATAAGAAAAAACATCTATTTTAAAAGAGAAATTTAGGGGTAAAGCAGTCTGCCATGGGGCTACTACATTATTAAAAAGTTGTCAACATGGTTGTCAACACAGGGCAAATGTGAAAAGAAGAACTTGCAATTTGGCAAGAAGTGTAAAAATTTGCTGCATGAAGCATAAAATGGTATTAGTGTGGAGCGATTTCCCTGCAACATGAAAATACAAGCTACATCTCACATCAGTTCATTTGAGCCCACTCTATACTTCAGTGTAATATCACACAAGATGTTTTCAAGTGAAATCTGACACAAGGGGCACATCTTTTGAAAGTGGCGTGTGAAAATAGGCCGCATTTCCTCCTTGGACTTAAGCAGGCTGATTTACTTCCATAACAGGAAAATCTGGTCAGATGAACGTCTGCTTAAATAGGGTGTCCTTTTGAGATAACCTACATTGTCAATTCCTGACATATTTGCAGTCGTCTTGATGGCAACACCCTAGTATTCATCTTCATATCAATAAACCTAGCTCCATATCTAATTAGCTAATTAGATATCAATCTAATTTCTTTCTTTACAGTTTGTAAAAAAATCTACACGTGCTTGTTCAAATGCCAGGAAATGTGTTATTATAAAAATAAATTCAAGATAAATCATTTGAGTTGTAAAATTGAAATAAAAATGGATTTTTTTTTTTTTTTGAAGAAAGATAAAAATGAACTGATATAATGTGGCTGTACATGCGTCCACCTCATTACTGGGCATATGGTCGTGCACAGAATGAACCAATAACATTCAAACTGACTGACACTTAAATGAAGTAAAGATATTCTTGCCTGACATTTATACGTAACAGTATTTTAGTTATGTTCACTTCCCATCAATCTTTTTCATTTGAATTTTAATATTGGGCTCGGGGTACTAGAGCATACTTTTGTGTTTATGTATTGATTAATAGTAAAAATATATATTTGTACATATGTTGATTGAATTGTTTTGGTACAATTTTATCAAAAGAAATAGTCACTAACATACAGTAACAAGGAACATAAAAAGGACACCGCATCTACTGTGAAACACAGAGGAGGCGCAGTAATGTTGACCACAGTTTTGTCCACATTCGTACACTTTGTCAGGTGGTTAGCACATTCGCCTCTAAGTTCAGGGATCTGAGTCTAAACTTACCTTACTCTGGACTTCCTGTGTGGAGTTTGCATGTTCTCCCCAAGCCTGCGTGGGTTCTCTCCAGGGACTCAGGCTTCCTTCCACGCTCCAAAAACATGCATTGCAGGTGTATTGGACATAGTAATTTTTTCTTAGGTGTGATTGGGTGCGTGAATACTTGTTCGTCCCAGTTCAAGGTGTCCCCGCCTACTGCCCGAAGTAAGCTGGGAAGGCAACAGCATGCCTGCGACCCTTGCGTGGAAAAGCAACTCTAGAAAATGAATGGATGGATAATGTACAGTACAGTATGTCTGAATCAACTGTGATCTGAAATTCTATGAATTCATTTCACAACATGTATTACTTACAGCGAAAAGTGCAAGCAGAAAACATGGACGCAAAGTTAAGTGTGAGCATAAAAATGCACAGAATTAAACGATTTACGTATGTCTGTGTGAGTGATGAGAGAAGATCGGTGGGAGGCAGGTTGGGGGAAATGAAATCGAGGCCTCTCTTATCTGGGACATTGGGACATAATTAGACATTCTTCTTCACTGACTTTAGGGAAGTTGGGATATGACATGAACGATAATCCTTTGTAGCTCTGGAGGATAAGATCTGTACTCTTTCACACAGTGAGAGAGATGGGCAAAAATGACCACATTTCTGGCCAGCATTGAAAGGCAGTGTAAAAGTAGCTAAGAATCTCCCTTTCACACAGAAATCATTGAGATTTTTGCAACAAAAAGAACGCAGTTAACCCCTTTGCCTTTCATGTGAAGGTGCGCCTTGCGATGGTACAAATGTGCACTTTTATGTAGAGAACCTGCAAGATTATCGTATTAGGTAGTCCAGTTTTAAGATGACTTTCACGCATAGGTAAGCAATTTACTAAGGCACAACCTTGTATGAGGGGCCATTAGGCATAGTGTAATTCAGGCTTGCCTCATACTTACACTCATTTACACGGCTGAAATGCTCTTATATACACTGGTAAAAAAAAAAAAAACACTCAAAAAAAACCTCTCACACTACTGAAACATCTGTGCTATCACATTTAACCAAAAACAAACAACAAAACGTATGCATAGTAGGTGTATTGGACACTCTTAACTTGTCCACGGTGCCCGAAGACAGCTGCGATGGGCACCAGCAAGCCAGCGACCTTAGTGAGTATAAGGACCCATGGATGGATGGATGTGTAGTTGATGGACTGATGGGTGCAATGTATTTTTATTTTATTTTTTTTAAATCCCAAGTAGTGAGTCTCATAGGGTGTTACGTGAGTTCCCTCTAGTGGTACAAAAAGAACAACACAATTTTATGTCAAAATGTGCATTATGTAATAGCGACTTTTAACATTTTTAATACAATTCAGTTTCTGTTAATTCAAGGGGAAGTCATATATATTTGATTTAATTGCACACACGTCTTTGAATTATATATATATATATATATATATATATATATATATATATATATATATATATATATATATATATATATATATATATATATATATATATATTTATGCGAATGTATTTATACTTTTTTTGTAAACATTTTTTGTTTTCATTTCATCTTGTATACAGTATGTGTTTACCCGGAAGTAAATTCAAAAGTTGCAAAAGGGCCGTGCCATACACTGGCGCCGATCACAGTGACGTCACAAACGTGGTCGACAAAAACAAAAACCAAGTGGGCGACACTCAAAAACCAAGAATTAAGAATTATTTTCTTTTTCCAAGTGACTTTTAGTAATTTTACTTTTTATGTAGTAGGGTGCGCATTTATCAAAGTTGAGTGCACAACGGGTTTTGTTATGCAATAAATCACGGGAAATCAAAGAAATTAAGATAAGAAAAGGTGTAAAATGGTGGTTGTTCCCACAAATTATTTAAATAAATAAGGACGCCGTACAATGATCGCGAGAGGCGCGATCTACTCTCTCTCTCCTCCAGGTGGTGGTGGTGGAAGCCCAAGCTCTCCTCCCCTAACCCCAGCTGACTCGCCCGCCCCCGGTGCGCAGGGCGGTTGTCAATCCCTCCACATCACTCTGCCCACCCACCCTTTGGAAGCTCCTCCAGCACGACAGGTACGCCAAGGGGGGGCGGAAGACAGGCCGGTGGACGCGGCGGCGCTTTACTTCAAGTTAGTGATTGTTTTAGGACGGCAACTTGGGGGCAAACATGACGGAGCAAGGGAAGAAGTTGATACTGGTGGTGATTGATGTTCTCTGCGTCTTCATCGGTGAGTTTTTTTAGTTACACTTTGCGGGAAATTTATAATTACCTTTAATTGTTCAAGCGTCGTGAGTAAATAAGGGGTGCCATTGATGCAAACTGACGCATGAGATTGCTCAACACAAGCACATGGTTTATCCATTTATCATCATATCGTTGGCCACACAACAAGTTGCACCATGCAGACTAGACGAGAAAACACGCAGTGGTGGATACAAAGTTGGTGGTTTAGTGAGGTATTTCTCAACTTTTATTGAGCCAACGCACATATTTTACACTGGAAAGCACTCTCAAAAATGTTGCTCAAAAAATGTTTGTGCGGTGACAGTGCAAGAACACAAATCACTCTGCTTGTCATTATACGTCGCTGGCAATGATAGACGAAGATCAAGTTATTGGATCGTTTCCTATGGCAAATCGCATGAGAACTCTTTCCACAGAAAAAAGCGTTGGAATCACCGTGTTAGCGTACCAGCGTTGGTAGTTGTTCTATGTCTGTCTATCTTGTTCAAACAGGCCACAATGTTTCCCAACACACACACACACTTTAAAGAATGCTGCAGGGTCTCGTGTTGCGCACACACGTTCACACAAATCTCTGTGGGATTTTTTTTCAAGACTGGTGCCCTTTTATCTGGTTGTTAGATTTGTAAAAACACATCTGCTAAGTTTTTGTATGTGACAAATGTGATCTTATTTTACAAACTTGATCTAATATGGTTTTACTTAAACTCACAATACTGGCCAAACACATTGTAATCATTCATGTTTTTGTTCATTCAACGAGTAAAAACAAATCAAAAAATATATCTGTTACTTTAAAGTTCCTGTAAAGCGAAAATAATAATTTATTCTCAAATCACCTCATGAATCTATTAACTGAAAGCCAATTCCACACAAACGCCAGAATTAATAATGTGCATCAATTTTTTTTAAATGTTTACTGTGAGATTATTCAAATTATTCAATTGATACACATCCACAAAGTAGCATTTTGATTTCTCAATCTTTTCATAATTTGCACCTCAGTGTTAGTTGCTTTAACTAGGAATAGCCATGTGTTAATGCTAGTGACTCCGCCACAAAGGTGTCTCATTAGCTTGCAAGATACAGCTGTAAGCCTAGAAGTCGGAAGCTACGTATATATTATTTAAAAGTCAACCATTGACAAAAAAATAATAATACTAATCGTGGCTCGCTAAGTTTCCCTCTAACCAGCTTTTAACCTATGTGATGTCATTGGAATTTGCATTTGTGATCTGTTCATGCAAAAAGGGGTTCCTATCCTCAGATGTAGATTTGAGTCCATAATTCATTGTCAACTATTTTGTCAAATTTTTAAAAACACATCTTCATTTCCCTGCCTTAGTTCAACTACACATGTTGTTATTTCAAAGGCAAATGATTTAATTGTGATTCAGTTACTTGTTTTGTCCATAAAATGGTCCAAAAATGTTGATCATTGTTCTCCAAAAAAAAGCAAATGCTTTATTTCGATTCAACTCAAAGACTGCTTTCCTGGATGACTACAGAAATCGGATAACATTTCCTGTTGACATGCTGACATTCAGAAATTTAGACAATTGAAATTCAAAAACGTTATCCAAATGATTCATCAATCAAAAATCTATTCATGATCATTTGGATGTTGCTTTATCGTTGCAGAAAAATTCAAACACATGCAATTTTGATTCATCCTCACAGAAAAACAATTCTAATATCAAGTGTTACTCTTAAGAATATGAATGTTTATTCGGGTGTCTGTCTTTACTTACTCCACCAGCATTCCTAATTTGTTCATGTGTTGTTTGCACATTTTCTGATTCTTCATGTCTAACTTAAACAAACACAATACCAGCTGTGTGTGCATACACTTGCAAACAAAACGGCCTGTCACGACTTGTTCGGGTCTCCTAGATGACACTAGAACTCGTCAGAATTGACGTGTTCCAGGTGTTATTGCTGTCACATGCTTGTCAAATCCATTTTCAGGTGAGACGATACCGACAAAGTTGTAATGTTAGTTGATTTTTTTTTAACATAATTCTTTTATTGGCAATAATTTTGGTGGTGTTCACAAAGAATTTCTGCAGTCCAGCAGTTCATGACCCCCTGTGCTGAGAATCTTCATGACCTTTCAGCCTCCACTAAGGATTACTGATTGGAAGCGAGAGTAAAAATAGATGGTGCAAAGCTCAGGTTTCAAGTGATTTAAAATGGAACGGCTGATTTAACTCTCTGAATAGCCACAGAAAATAGTTGTATGATGAGAAAGTGAAAAGGATCGTCCTAGCACGTTCCATTTGGACATAACATTCTATTAATGTAGAGGTCCTTAATCCCCATTTGGTACTGTACCATACAATTATTCTGCATGAAAACAGAAAAAAAAACATGGCCCGATCTGAAAAATACAGCTACCTGGTGACTGACAGGCAGGAATGATAATAACCATTCTCTACTTTTTTTTTTTCTCACCACCCCTTCCCTCCTTTAACCACTTGATGTATTTGCACACTGTCAACACTCTAGTCGCCCTTTTTATGGGCAGTCAGTCCCATCTCTAACTCCGTCAGGCTAAAATGTACTCTGATTGAGTATCAGGATCAGTCAGTAGTTCTGTTGTACTTTTTGAGTTGTGATGGCATGACTTCATGACTATTTATGCATGTGTGTGTATACATATGTATTTTAATGTCTATAAGTATTTGTGGATAGTTGAAACCAATAGTCCCCATACATATGTATGCACTCAGTTTTTTATTCAGCTGCACTAATAAAGTACTTTTTTTTAAGTCCTTATATTTATTTATGTGATAGTGGAGCATATATGCCCAATCGGTAATTTAGTTATATATATTATAGACTGACCGAAATATCTGTCCTACATTGAACCAATCCCTCTCAAGAGGGACCAATGGTTTAAATAAACTTATGACATGAGGGTTTAACAGGAGTTTTGGAGGAATCAGAAAATCTAAATTAATCCACTTTAGTGCCATGACAGGAACAGTTCATTTTTATTTTCAAATTAAGAGCAAGCTAATTGGAACATGAATGAACCTTTTGCTACTTTGTGTTAGAGTGACTCCCGGACAAAACATTTTTTTCTTTTGTTAAGTCTAATATGGAAGCAGATTGTCATTAATGGCACACTTTTCTGGTAGAAATAAGTACATCATCTTCTGCACTTTGTTAATAGGTGATGCCACCACAAATGTAGCTTGAAAGTTTATTAAATCAGACACAGATGGCAGAGCACTGCATCCGAAACCTTGTCAAGGCGTAAAAATTATTTCAAGAGGGTGCATCAGTTAAAAAAAAAAAAAAAAGGGAGAACCACTGATTTAAACAATCATTAGAAAACATCCACCTGCCAAAAGTGCGTATGCATGTTTGCGTGTGTGAGACTCTGTGTGCGTGTGTGTCTATATGTGCGATAGATGGAGCTGGAATGTGCTGAATGCCCACATTGGAGCTAAACTCTCAATCCATGTTGTTTAATTTGTCCCATTCCACCTTCGTGGTCAAATGTCTACTCTGTCACTTTGTGTTATCCCTTCATCAATGACCATTGCCCTCCTGTAGAGCTGCTACCCACTTGCACACAATTTAAAAGCCAACATTTTTATAAAAATCCGTGTGGTTTTTTTTTTGCATTAGAAAGTTAAAATATGTTTTCATAAATAAAAATACTGTTTCAAGTTTACTTGTGTTTGTAAGCATTACCTAGGATTAATGCAGAAAACAATAGGGAACTTGAAATTTTCATTTAATGATTTAAGAAACACTGAATTTTTTGTTTTGTGACTTTTACAACAAAGATGTAAGTTGCCTAAAATGTATTTCTTAATAAACACAACATTATTTAAATATGAAAAGTTGTTCTATAAAATATGCTTAGACATTTCAACAGTTTTTTATATATATATATATATATATATATATATATATATATATATATATATATATATATATATACTGCAAATGAATAATGACTCCAAATATAAGTTAGTGGCCTCCTTGACTACTACTAATCATTTGTAGCCCTGAAAAGAAAACATAATCGTCACTAGAGATTCACTGTCCTTCATATGCTGTTTTGTAAGAAAGATTAAATGTCATTCTCTCTCTCACACACACATACACACACACGCGCGCATCCACACATTCTCAGTACCTGCCAAATATGTGTCATAGTAAAAGTGGGAACTATTGACTCTTGCTGCCTCACATTCCCGTGTGAAAATGAAAGTGAGAAGCTGAATAGAAAGTGTGTGTTTTGCTGTGTTCCCATCATGCCTTTCATTTCAGTTATGTTTCATGTGTGCATTGTTCATGTAGAAATGTATTTTAAAAATATCCCACGGTCAGTGCAATACCTCTTTGTGGGGTACCTGTGTTTCTTATATCAAATTTCTTAAAGGTCTTTTTTGTTGTTGGTTTTTTTTTTCAAAGTTTTACTTGATGTTGATTTGCTTCTTCTTTCACATCTATTCCAAGAAAACTGTCCTGTCTTGTTTTCAGCCTATGTCCCACAATGACCTTAAAAAATGACAGCTGCAAAAAACATCAATGAGTAGCACAAAAATAGTTTATTAAACTTAGATAAATAAATAATGTAACTCTTCAAGGGGGTTTGGTGTCAAAGTGGTTAGCACGTCTGCCTCACAGTTCAGAGTCCCCAGTTCAACTCCAGCCTTCCTGTGTGGAGTTTGCATGTTCTCCCCAAGCCCGTGTGGGTTCTCCCCCGGCACTCCGGCTTCCTTCCACACTCCAAAAACATGCGCGGCAGGTGTATTGGTGTGTTGGGGTGTGTGAATTGTCGTTCGTCTCAATGTTCCCTGCGATTGACTGGCAACCAGTTCAGGGTGTCCCCCGCCTACTGCCCGAAGTTAGCTGGGATAGGCACCAGCAAGCTTGTGACCTTTGAGAGGGTGTAGAAAATGGATGGATGGACCTGACGCTCATTAAATCGAACACTTCTTTCGCTCCACCCGCCACGAATTTGCACCTTTTGCACATTTGCATTGACTTATAATATTCATGAAATGTGATACTTTATTTTGCATCTGGTGTGAACATTTATAACACTGCTGCAGGGCGCCACCTGCTACAGTATAAGCTATACTATTAGCTTTATGATATACAGTAAAATAATGTAAGACGAGGCAATGTTTCACATTTATTGCAGCAAATATGCAGTTGTATTACATGGATTCCTCCTAGTGTTTCATAAGCTCCTTCTGAGATCCTGGTGTCTTGATTTGTGATTGGCTAAGTGAGGATTGCACAAATGTGTCTGGAGTATTTAGGGTGACATTTGAGAGGAACGTTTGAGTTTGATTTTTTTTTTTTTTTTTTTTTGGTGGCAGTCTATTTTATTTAAAAATTTTGTTTTCTGCTGTTGAAGAACAACAAAAAAAAAAACTTTATCGTGGACAAAATATAGAAGGAAAAAGAGCAAGGTGACATGTTGCCTGTTCAATAAGACTCCAGTGTGACGTGGACTCAGCAGACGTCGCAAATTGCCACAAAATGTAATTTGTGTGTTGATTCTGTCCTTCCAGAAAACAAACAAAAACATTCACCTCCAAAGGCTTACCTGCTTCCATCTCTGCCACCCTAGTTGGTCCTCGGGACTCTTGATGGTCGAGGCCCTGAAAAACAGGAACATTTTCCACTTCCTGCTGGTGCAGAGGGTCAAGAGGAAGTTGTACTTGTGTCTGATCCCAAATTCCATCTTGTTTATTTTTCCAGCGTTGAATCGTGGGGGTTTGGGAAAGCTTGAAGCCATCCTTTCCCTTGTTTCTTTTAAAATCTCTACTAAGGGAATTTGCCACTTCCAAGACCTGCTACCATGCTAACGGAATGCTAATGGTAGGGCTGCACGATTATAGCCAAAATAATATTCACAATTATTTTGGTCAATATTGAAATCACAATTAATAATCATGGTTACTCATCATGTTTGGTCAAACATTTATTGCCCATTTTATTTTTTTAAACAAACAGCATATAAACACGGCTTCAAGGCTTGATACTTACAAATACTAATAATAAACTAAAATAAATAAAGTGAATAATAATTAATGCCCTGGCACACAGGGCAACACAGTCAACTTACTTGTTGAATGTAAACCAATGAAAAAAATAAACCTACTTAGAACCAAGCACATTATTTACTTTTAAGCAAATTTTAATCAATTCGCAGTCAAAATGTATACTGTTCTGTATATATTAGGAATCAGGTGAGAAACTCAACGCCATTTCACATTGGTAAATAATATATTAGGGTGAAAAACATTGCCCCCAGGTGGTAGTGCTTGATTTGACTTGTAAAGAAAAAAAAGTGCTTGACACTTTATATGTAAATATCGCCATGGATCATCTTAATTGTGATCACAATTAAAACTCAATTAATTGTGCAGCCTTATGTGATTGTGAATCAAACCACCGTGTAATTTTTGGTCTACACCATAGGTGTCGAACTCCAGGCCTCGAGGGCCGGCATCCTGCATGTTTTCCGGTTTTCTTTCCCCAACACACCTGATTCAAATGATTAGCTCATTAGCAAGCTCTGCAGGAGCTTCAAAATGATCCCAATCATTTGAATCAGGTGTTTTTGAGGGAAAAGGTTTGAAAACATGTAGGATATCGGCCCTCGAGGACTGGAGTTCGACACCTGTGGTCTACACTGCCGTTTATCGAATCCAAATCAAGTTAAGAATCCAAGTCAAGTCAGACTCTACATGGCCCGTGTTCAAGTCCAAGTCCAGATGAGATCCTGAAGACAAAGTACTATTTTCACAAAATTAGACACATTTCATTATGCGCAACAGTTCAAAGATAAAACATAGACCAATCAAATTACTTTTTACCAACCTGGAAAAAATGTACAGAATTTCATTTGGTCCAAGACAACCTATATTGGGTCCGGGTTATAGTACTACAGACCTATCCTGTAGTAACAGATCTCCATTGTAAAATGATGACGACACTTCATAACTGAAGCCAAAGCTACAAAATAATTCATCTGTGGCCTTAAGTGAAAGATTGTTCACCAGCCCTATACTGTAAATCCCTAGACTTCAACTCTAGAGAGCATGCAATTTTGCCTTTCTAAAGAAAGGGACTTAACGATAGTAATTTTCCTACCAAACAACACAAACACTTTATGATTAATTTTCTCTCTCTTTAGTATTCCCTGTATACTTACATGTAATACAAAGAATCCATTTCCTTACTGATTGCGCTGAGGAAGGAGCCGGATGGTGGTTTATCGCGCTGGTGTCTTGTTTGTTTTGAAGGCAGACCATTGCACAACTGCGGCCAACCATGCGGCCACACTAGCAGCAGACATCTGTCACACAAGCACTCGCTTATCAAAATGTTATGCTTGCACCCTGCAGAGTAAACAGTAGCTGGCTGGGACGTGCTTCAAAGACGGGTGCAGCGCACGCTCGACTTGTCAAAATAATGGACGTGACATTTCTGAGCCAAGGGTGGGTGGGGGCGTTTCTTTCATTTCAACCTATGTTGAATGAAGGCAAATTATGAATTGGAAGGATGTCTCCACTACAAAGTTTTTACTATCCATTTTTGTGCTTGTATTTGTAATTGTCTTTTTTTTCCTCTAACCAGCTTAATCACCATTATTCGCCCTGGTTAACAGGAAAGTAGTAAGCATGTTGAAAATCATTTATCTTCAAGTGTTTTATTGTCATATTGTAGAGAATTATTGTCACATGTATAGCTGTTCACATCCCCAAGCAGACTACATTCCACAATCGAGCAAATAATAAAGTGATTTAACTGGATAATGGAGTGATAATTAAAGTTTTTGTAGTTTATTACAGTTAGAATCAAAGTAAAGTTGTTGTTTTTTTACATTATGTTCTATGTGGCCTCCCTAGTATAAACAGAGAGTTCTTTGAGTGTTGTTGACGTGGAAAGCTATCAACAGGAAGCCTAAACAGGAGCACCATCGATGTCAATCGAAGTCAACATTTCGAGGTTTTTTTTTCTCTACTTAACAGGAATAAGCAGAGAAAAGGTTTCGATTGCTCTGATTTGATCATTAAGCTGGGGAAAAAAAACACTACATATAGTCTGTTAGAAAGCTTGAAATTGACAGGCAATGTCTGTCTTTTAAAAATGTCTGGCATCAAAATAGTTATTATTGTTTGTGGAATACAATTTAAGCATCAAAATCCACTTGTTTTCATCCATCTGAGGGGACTGCCATTCTGTCACTTTCCACCAATTGAAAATGATATCCCAGATGCTCAGTGCTCAGGTCACACCTCAGCTTGTGAATGTCTCTGGACTAAGCTCAGAAAACAGCTGAGCCATTATTAGCCCTGATTTGAGCTCTAACTGATATCATTTTCAGTTGAAAAGTGACAAAATGGCTGTCCCCTCAGATGGATAAATAGGGTGGATTTTGCTGTTTAATTTAAATTTCACAAACACAATATTACATTAATCAGAATGCTATGTTTAGACTTTTGGGCCCATATAGAACAAATCTTTGTCAAAGTTTTTTTTCTACTTGGTTTCCTCTTTCAAAAATATTGATATAGGTAGATATTCGCTGGCGGATTGTATTCTTTGCACCGGGTCATCTTGTGTATGTAGCTTCTTTCAATCGCAGCGAACCGATCCCACACTCTGGAGGAAGGAAGCAATGTGTTAACGGAGAACTCTCTTTCTCCCTCATACTTCATAAACCTAAGCTTAAGAAAACCATCCATTCTTCCCTGGTATTAGCTTTGGCAGCAAAATGACCAGTTCAGGAAAACAGGAAAAGTCATCTGAATTGTGGACTATTGTTCTGCTCAGATTTAAGAGACAGCAATATATCCTCCGCTCTTTAATTTTACTTGAACTTTGAGTCTTTTTACTCATCAAGCATCTGCTTGATTTGACTTTTTTTTTCCCCACTTGTTGACACAGTTTGATAAGGGCCATGACCAGGCACAATCAAAGGTTGACCTTGGTCACGTCTCCATGGCGACGTATATGACACATTTCATTGGCGCGGCCGAGTCGAATGTTTTTACTGTGTGGTTTTAGCTGTTTCCTGATCAGCGGCTCATTGTGTCGTGAAGCTGCCCCTTTGGATGGACCCTAATCCCCTCCCACCACACCGGGGGTCCACATAATACCACTGAACAACCGTGTCATGACCTGTGTGAACTTGGAAATGTTACAGCTGAATAACACAAGGTGCATTATGTGTGCTTAAAAGATGAAACCATTTGAACAAAATTATCCCTGTGCATTGTATTAATTGTATTATCTGGAAGTCAGTCAACTAAATTCCTCAAAATTCTTACACTACCTGCTCCAATATTGACATTATGTATAGTCAACTTTCAGCCACTAAATTGCCAGGTATGCTGAGGCACATGTTTTAAAGAAAGCCCTCGATACACCAGAATGCCCAGCATGGCGCAGAGATATGAACCAAATTCCCAAACAGGTGCATCAAACCTTGCATTGGCACAAAAATCAATATATATATTATGCCAGATTTTAGGCCGAGCTCATGTGTGTTATGGCCAGATATCGTAATTTTTATTGTTGCTGTTGACTTGTCTTGCTCTGGACTCAGTTTAAAGGGCTGTTCAGCTTTTTTGTGCTCTTTTCTGCCCTTTATTGATGTAGTCTTGTCTTAATCTATGGTTATGTCATCTTTCCCTCCCCTTTCTTTAGACTTGGTCACATCAGGTTTTTGGATTTTTTTTTTTTGTGGTCTTGTCTTGCTCTTTAGTCTTGGCTTGGTATGATCTCATACTAGATAATGATTTTGTTTCACCTTATGATGTGGCTTTAGATTGTCCTATGCAGTTATTCCTGCTGTTCTTACCACAAGACCCATTTGTCTTACTTTTTACAACCACGTGCCTGTTTCTGATTTCAAAGTTCCCTCTGGGCTGTAGATTTTAACTTAATATGACTAAATCCACAAATCAATTGTGCTCTTCTTCCCCCAGCGGCCCTTCCCTCAGCCATCCTGACGTTGATGTTCAGACCGTACCAGAGAGGCATCTACTGCAACGACGAGAGCATCAACTACCCTTACAGGAAAGACACCATCTCCCATGGAGCAATGGCCGCTGTCACCATCACCAGCTCTATAGTTATTGTGAGTAGATGCCAGTCTTGACAGGTTTGGACAGATTCTGAAAAACTGGGCATTTTCTCAAATTAACAAGGCGGTAAATAAAAATGAACGTTTTTTTGTTTTGATTACTGATTTGGTCTGCAACATCCTTAACCTGAACATGATGAAATAGGCTAATATATTGATGATTGTTTTCAACAGAAAAAGCATGTTGTTGTAAAAAAAAAAAAAAAAAAGAAAAAGATTTAACACAATAATATTCAATCTGCTTTCCTAGAGTCCAGCAAAAATATGATAATATTTATTGTTTAAGCAGAAATTCAAAGGATTTGGACAATGTTTGTCTCTAACTGATTATCAAAAATGTGGATTAATTTGATTATTGATTAGCTGGATTGATTGTTGAACCTTGAGTAGTCTTACATCACACTCTCAGATCACTAGCCAAGGAAACACCATCAGCTTATTTTCATGCAAGGCAACACGCTAAGGTCACTACATTACTAACATGAATTGTTCTTGAATACCTGCATTGCCAAAACTGAAATGTTAGCGATTTTATGTCAGTCTTTTTTGTTGTGTATGTTTTTGTTCTTCCGCTTGTATCTCATTTAAACAATTCTGACCTGTGATGAAGACAAGTTTGACTATCCTGCTGAACGACATGCTTCCGCTCCTCAGATAACAACCGGCGAGGCCTACCTGGTGCACACCAAGCGTCTACACTCCAATTCCCAGTTCAACCAGTACCTATCAGCGCTCTACAAGGTGGTGGGCACCTTCTTGTTTGGGGCGGCCGTAAGCCAGTCGCTCACAGACCTGGCCAAATTCACCATCGGACGACCCAGACCTAACTTTTTGGCTGTGTGTGCCCCCGCGAGCTGCAGCGGGTATGAGCCACACATCAACTGCACCGGAAACCTGCGCAACGTCACTGAATCCAGGTGGGTTGCCAATTTTTTTTTTTTTTCTTTTTTTAGTCCATATTCAGTGTGTGCATATATGTGTGTGTGTGTGTGTTCATTAACAGCTGTTTTTTATTGGTCAGGTTGTCCTTCTACTCAGGCCATTCATCATTTGGCATGTACTGCATGCTCTTCCTTTCTGTGAGTTCATACAACAAACACATGCACATATACATACACGTACACACACTGAGTGTATGACGGCGCTGCATAGCTGTATGTTCAGGCCCGTATGCAAGGCAAGTGGACACGCCTTGTGCGTCCCACAATCCAGTTTTTCCTGGTGGCCTTCTCCTTGTATGTGGGCTACACACGCGTCTCCGACTTCAAGCACCACTGGAGCGACGTGCTCGTGGGACTCCTGCAGGGGGCTCTCATCGCAGTTCTCACTGTGAGTACAGCTTCTACATCAGCAACAGTTCATTAAACTGTGTGATTTGGAAGATGCCAAAAAGAAGTCATAAAAAAAATATATATAATGTTTTTCACATTATGGTCATGACATTTTGTGGTCTGTTAACATTCAAACATTTTTAGCCTGTAACATAATGTTTTGATCATTTAAATTACTGTATTTTCCACACTTTAAGGCTCACCTAAAAGTCTTTGATTTTCTCAAAATCTGATTGTGCACCTTATGATCCAATGTGCCTTTTACAGCAAATAAACCGTGAGTTTCCATTTTTGAGGGATAAAAAGAAAACCAATAAATTCTTCCATTTTTACCTCTGCATTTCAGTTCTAAATGTAGTTTTTACAACTGATTGTTTTTTTTATAACACACTGTTTGACATTTTGATATGCTATATATGCTCCATTTGACATTTTGATATGCTATATATGCTCCAATTTTGAGGAAATTTATATGGGGACATGACGCAAGAAATGTGTTTTTATCAAAGGAATTGTGATTTTGTCAAATTAATCCAAGAAATGTTTTTAAATCAACAAAACAATATATTTTATGTTTTTTGTTTGCAATTTGATTTAAAAAATAGGGTTAATATTTAATTGAATCATAATTATATTCTTTTAAACTCTTGTTTCATCTTGGCATTGATATAAACAGTCTTTTAATATACTGTAATTAAGGGGTATTTTTTTCCCCCATTCTTCAGCTAGTACTCTCCACAAATCATTTTAATCTTAATTTCTAATTAAAAAGTTTGACTGACGTATCTGATTGTTTTGTTGCCATTCCCTTTAGTGCAGCTCCATCCAGTGGATGCATAACGCAACCCCAATCACTACTGTGGCTTCTATTCTATGCACCTTATAATGCTGCTCCTTATATAGTGCTCTTTATATATGAAAACAATTTTAAAATTGGTCATTTATTGAAGGTGCACCTTATAATATGGGGAGCCTTATAGTGCGGAAAATACGATAGGTGTCTTGCAGTAGGGACAATGTAACTGCTCTCACCTTCTTAGGATTGAATTTGGTATTCCACAATGGAACAGCGATATGAGATCGGAAATGCATTTTATGGATTTTATGCCCCTTATATGTAATTCTACATTTTCATTCTAATTTGGATTTTTATTTCTCATTCAGGTTAAATACGTCTCGGACTTCTTTAAGCAGCGTGGAGAGCCAGCGTGCACGCGGGCGGACACAGTCGACGGCGAGCATCTAGAATGCAAACCCAGCCCACAACGCACCAACCATTACAACTACTCGCCACCCGTATGACCTGCCAACGCACAGCCACCAATGCCATTTCATGTCCATAACCACTAGCGGGAACTCTTCAAACCCCCCCCACCAACAAATTTGAAAAGCTCAAAACATAAAGTTGTTTTGATATGTGCAATCATACAATGCTTTTTGATACAGTTTGCTTGGAGGATTGATGCTGTGACTTGATGGAAAAAATGTGTGAAATATTCAAGCTGTTTTTATTTTTTTTTTTAAATTTTGGATAAGACTGCTTCTCCACTAAAATCTTATCTACAAGCAGACCACTCACTGCTTAAGCTAACACATTTTATATACAGTATTGTTTTTTTGTGCATCACTACTGTGCCTTGTCTAATAAACTGTGCAGTTATTTTTGACAATGTTGTAAAATTCATGCTCTTCAAAATAACGCATGCATTATCAGTTAGTGTTTCATGAATTAGTGTTCAGAAAATGACAAGGCTTCATTTTCACCAGACTTAAGGAGAGAAAAAGACATTTCACCAGAATTAACTCATTACGTTGCAGTTATAATATTACGGGAACAACAGACATATATCAAGAGATACTTTGATAGTTCTCATTTGACAAGAATTAGCATATATTTTCTTTTGTTATAGATATTTTAACAGGATCAAGTATCAACACATTTCAGAAAAAGAAAACATTGTATGTTTTTATTCATTATAAAAGATGTGATCGTTCCAGAAACAAGCCATTTTGTACTTCCATGTTTATATAAATTAAAAATGGGGAAAAAAAAAATCACAAAATATTACATAAGTAATTATAAGAAAGGATGCAAAGACCTTTTTTCAGATAACTTCTAGTCATTTAAACAGAATCAAGTAATTGTGAGAGGGAAAACATTTAATAGGATAGTGTTTTAAAATGTCATTTAAGAGTAAAATTTCATGAGAAATTTGTATTTTTGAAATAAAAAGATATTTATTCACTGCCTGTCAAGTGAAAATGCATCATTGATGCCTATAACTGTCTGTCCGAGCTGCTTTTGTTTCTTTTCCAAGGCTGAACGATGCTTCAAGCAGAATGACAAACAAAAGAAAAAAAGATTTAATTTGACGCTTCTGAGAGACTTTGGATGGCGTCTAAAAAGTTTCCCTCGGGGCCTTGCAAACGGGAACGCTTTTGTGTGCATGAATCCAGTTCCTTCCTGCCTTTTGAACCTGTGGAACCTTTTGTGATCGTTTCTTTCCTTTCTTACTTGTAAATGTTTTTTAGAGTTGTTTTTCTATGACAGAGGTTCTTGTGCTTTTGTTGCGGTCCAGACTCTGGAGTGACACTGTCCTCGTGTGCGGACCTGCCGTTGCTCATGCTTGTTATTCCTAAATGTCTCAACCGTGACTCACTGTGTTTTTGTTGTTGTCATTGTTGTGTGTATTCTTTTCAAAATTTCAAACTGTCCCCGTTGTTTAATTAGAATTCTATGACATCAAAATACTCAAGGATCAAGCATTTATTACCATGAAAAAAAAATTATATATATATATATATATATATATATATATATATATATATATATATATATAATTTTTTTTGCATGGTAATAAATGCTTGATCCTTGAGTATTTTGATGTCATAGAATTCTAATTAAACAACGGGGACAGTTGTTATATATATATATATATATATATATATATATATATATATATATATATATATATATATATATATATATATATATATATATATATATATATATATATATATATATATATATATATATATATATATATATATATATATATATATATATATATATATATATATATATATTTTTTTTTCATGGTAATAAATGCTTGATCCTTGAGTATTTTGATGTCATATATATATATATATATATATATATATATATATATATATATATATACAGTCGAACCTCTATATAGTGAACCTCTACAAAGTGAATCTCTCTTCATAGTGAACGAATCTTTACGGTCCCTTGCAAAACAGCTATATTTGACGTGTATGTAAAACCTCCTCATAGTGAAACTCCACATAGTGAATAATCTCTTCATAGTGATGCTATTAGTCAGTCCCTTGACAGCATCTACCTCTATATTGTGAATATCTGAACTTATCGAAAATTGTGAAGTTGTAAAATTGGGCGCACTGTCGGGATTTCCTCCCTGCCTAGCCGCTCTCGCGCGCCGCGACTTTCTCTTGCATTTTCACTTTGTCCGCCGTCCACTGCGCACGCGTTTCTCCGCTGGTCATCCCTCCGAAAATTCTAAGATGTCGGAATCTGCCGTGAAAAGTATGGATGCTAGATCTATAAGTCGGAAGCGAAAGCCTTTGTCGTTGGAGGAGAAGTGCGACATAATTCGGAAGTGTGCGAGTGGAGGCATACCGTGCAACCTCGTATTGACAGTTACTTTCTCCGCGCTGATGACATGCACTGATCATGTTTTATTATGATCATATACTGTATTCATTAACTATTGTTGAATAATAATAAAGAGTTTTGTTCAATGTAAAATGTTTTTACATTAGTTTTACCGCATTAGATTTTAGTGTTTAAACAACTTAAGTTGTTTAATGTACATTTATTTACATATTTATTTTAAAAAAACATATATAAAATTATTTACATATTTATTAAAAAATTATTCACATATTTCATCAATGAATTCTGAACATTTTAGGAAAACCTCTATAAAGTGAATCTCTCTTCATAGTGAACTTTTCTCCTCGGACCCTTGAAGTTCACTATGTAGAGGTTCGACTGTATATATATATATATATATATATATATATATATATATATATATATATATATATATATATATATATATATATATAATTTTTTTTTCATGGTAATAAATGCTTGATCCTTGAGTGTTTTGATGTCATAGAATTCTAATTAAACAACGGGGACAGTTTGAAATTTTGATAAGAATACACACAACTACTCACTTTTAAACATTTGACCCCTCCAAATTAAGCCACCATGACATCCTTTCAGTGACCCTACAAATGGAAGAGTCTGTTTTTGGGTCTGAGTGTAATAGACCGTTGGGTTCAAAAGTCATGGTCCGTAAATGGCCTTTACATCTAAATGACTGGGATGGGTGCAGTACCACTTCACCCCAGCAGAAAACGTCTTCCCCGAATGGTTGAGGTTTGTACTTGGGTTAGGGCAGGTTGTCATTTTTTTATGTTCAATAACGTGTTTTAAATATATACTCTATACAATAAATGAGACGTCACAAGGTTGCCCATCATTATAGACGCCAAGGAAATTGTTAAAAAAAAAAGGCGCTCAGACGCCGTGTGGGCGGAGTCATGTTTATTTTCCACCCACGCCTTGAACTGCAAGGTACAGACAAGCCCAACTCTATGGCGTTATATTTGTGCCACAATTACGCACGCGCGGAAAAAAAAATTGAGCGGAGAAAATCAAACTGAGCGAGCGAAAACAGATTTTGAGAGCAAGAAAAAAACTATTGAGCGCGTAATGATAAGAGTTTGAGCGCGCGCCGATGGAGTTTGAACACAGAAAAAGAAATTGCTCGCTCAAAATTCCTCTTTGCTCGCTCGGGATAGCCCTCTCTCGCTCAACATCTCGCTCTCGCTCGCGATACTCCTCTCTCCCTCGCTCAACATCGCGTTTGCTCAACATCGAGCTCTCGCTCGCTCGAGTCGTCCTCTGCGCTCGCTCAGTTCTGTTCACGCGTTACGTTTGTGCCACAAAACCAGCCAATCAGAGCTTGTAAAAGCACTTTGATTGACACAGCTTAGTATCCAATGAGATTGCTTGTACGCTATCCGTTGACGCACTCTCGTTTGCCCTGTGTTCACCCGAAAAGGGCAAACGAGTGTGCGTCAACACGGACTTGGGCTGGAGAATTACTTTTAATATTATTATTATTACTGTATTGTATCATTTGACAGAAATACCTTGTTAGTTTTTGTACTTTAATAATATAAGCCCACCCCTCCCGCCTACGTCGATGTGACGCACTCTCGTTTGCTCGTTCCGGGTGAACACAACAAGCAATCTCATTGGATACAAAGCTGTCAATCAATGTGCTTTTACAAGCTCTGATTGGCTGGTTTTGTGGCACAAACGTAACGCGTGAACAGAACTGAGCGAGCGCAGAGGACGACTCGAGCGAGCGAGAGCTCGATGTTGAGCAAACGCGATGTTGAGCGAGGGAGGGAGGAGTATCGCGAGCGAGAGCGAGATGTTGAGCGGGAGAATGCTATTGCGAGCGAGCAAAAAGGAATTTTGAGCGAGCAATTTCTTTTTCTGTGTTCAAACTCCATCGGCGCGCGCTCAAACTCTTATCATTACGCGCTCAATAGTTTTTTTCTTGCTCTCAAAATCTGTTTTCGCTCGCTCAGTTTGATTTTCTCCGCTCAATTTTTTTTTTCCGCGCGTGCGTAATTGTGGCACAAATATAACGCCATACAACTCCTGCAAAGTCCCACAAATTGTACTTGAGCATCCTCTAGCGGTAGCATTATTCATCCCACTGAGTTCGAGGCAGGAAGCGCCCCTCTGCGATATGATTGGCTGATGGATCCAGGAAGGCCATCGTTTCGGCTGTCGGATAAAATCAGATTACTCCAAATTCATTACACATTTGTACAAAGGAAAACAAATATCTTTTAAATTACAGGATTACTAGCATGTATTTGTTTTTTTTTCTATACCGAAGCAAAAACTACGTTTCTCATTTGGCTAAATCAGGGTGTGTCCGGAAAAGGTGAGCCAATCATTTTACAGTTTGGTGGCACAGCAGCCAATCATATTCAGCAGGATGTGCTCTGCGTAGAATCGGAGTTGAGTTCATTCTAACGCCCAGTTGATCATTCGCCATTTTGAAGCAGAAACTAGGACCTGCAGAGGCATTTGAAGGACTTTAAATCACTCACAAACATTTTCAAGCCAAGCTGAGGTGAAACTCCGACTTTTAAACACGTTTGAAATTCACGTGAAATCTGTAGTAGTCCAATGCGCCGACCAAAATTAGAATCAAATCGCGTCTTTCCTTGTGTTAAACGCTTGTTAGCTCGCTTAGGCTAACCGACATCGTGGCAAGCTACATATGAGCAACCGACAATTCCTCTCAAGGAAGCGAAACTTTGGGCTTCTTTCGTCTAGGTTTTTAGTTCTGGCTTCGTTTAAATGATGGAATCGGTCTTAGAATTCGCCGTGAAAGCTTCAATTGCAATTTATGGCCGCGTTGTTTGGATGGTATCATCGCGACGTTGTCGTAGTTATGGATTGGCTAGGCCTGAATGGTTTCTGTTGTCTTGACTTTACGTCTGCCATCGAAGTTTACTTTTAATTAAATAAAAGCATGTAAAATAAGAAACATATAGACATCACGTGTACAATATTCCTATTTTTAATCGTGATTGTTTACGGGCCATGCTCGATTTTCGGTTATGATTGTACTACAGTTAGCGTCAACATAATATTTGCAAATGTTCGATAGTGGTTGTTCACATTGCTTAAGTAAACAACGGGTTCATTTTGCCGTGCGGTGTGTGTGTTTACCTGAATTTGTAGTTTAATTTAAATATACGGAGCTGTCGAACTGGTTGAATCACGTGATCCATAGCGCTGAACCAATTCTGACGCCAATTGGTTTCATAATGCGGTAAAAGTGAAATAGCTATACAATTTTAAAGACACTTAATTTCTACGTATTGCAAATCACGTTAAATTAGTAGTTTGACTGAACATGGATTATTGTTTTACCAGATCATGAGTGGCAGTCGAGTCTTTATCGGCCGCCTGAGCCCACACGCCAGAGAGCGGGACGTGGAGAAGTTTTTCAAGGGCTTCGGACGGATCCGTGAAATCAACTTGAAGAATGGATTCGGTTTTGTGGTGAGCCTCACAGTTTTGCACCATTTGTGCTGTTTCAGACTCATCGGCCAGCTTTGCCTTGTTTCTAATATGTGTCTTGTAAATGCTTTAGATATTGTCACTGCCCTTTGTGTGCTTTTGTTTAAGCCAAGCAGAAAACTATTTGAATTAAGAGCTTTGAATGTGTGTGTGTGTGTGTGGGTTGGGGGGGGGGTATAATAGGGGGCTTACATCTACTTGAATGTAATATTTTAATTTCTTTCCCAGGAATTTGATGATCACAGGGATGCGGATGACGCTGTTTATGAATTAAACGGCAAAGAACTTTGTAGTGAAAGGTGAGGTCTTTGCTGTCCAAGGTTCACACACAGTTGTTTTATTTGCCACTCACATGGACTTTCCCCTCCTCTTTCTTGCTGTAGGGTCACAATTGAGCACGCTCGCTCCAGGAGAGGAAGGACGCTTAGCGGTGGTGGTGGCGGCGGCGGCAGCAGCTCCAGAATGGGAGGCTATAGTGGTTATCGGCCAACACGCAGTAGTGGCTCCAGGTACACAAGGGCTTCACAATTGTAAATTACTTGAGAATGGTGCAAGCAAGTTTTTATGCAAGGCTCGAGCAACAAAGAACTCAAGTCGTTTAAAAAGGTTGTTGTAAAATGTCTGCCTTTTAAATTCAGCAGGAGTCTAGGACGTGGCTGAATAAATTAGAGGCAAATGAGAAAACTGTCAGTTAAAGGTGCAATTTCTATAGTTAGGACATAACATCTTTACAGACTTAAAACAGATTATTTGCATTCTGCCTAGTTGAGAGAGTAATCATAGTTGGTTTGCAAAATGATGTGAGGTCATGTAAACATAATTAGGTTGTTTCATGTAAAATCACACAGTAGGTTTAAATAAGCCGACTTAAATGAAAGTCCGTGTACTTCTTAATAGTGATGGCGCAACACTAAATTTCAAATTTTAGATCAGTCGAGGCAGGGATTTCAGAAATATGTCCAAATCAGTGTATATTCAACTTACATCCTGATCATTTGAATCAGGTGTGTTGCGGAAACACACCTGGGAACACATGCAGGGTACTGGCCCTTGAAGACAGAATTTGAACACCCCTGGCTTGCAATGTTTTGAAAGGAAGGCTCTAGAACACAATTTAGTAATAGTTAGCTCTATGTTCCAATTCATTTGCTCTTAACTTGAAACGAAGAGGATACTGCTCCTGTCATGGCATTAAAAAAAAAACAACAACATTCAATTGGATGCAAAAACCCTGTTAAAATCTCAGGTATCCCATTAAGTGTGCCCTCTTGTATCCCTATTAGAGGTGCTGGTCTTCTTTGAGTGCAAACTTTTGATATTTGTTACGTGTGAGCCTGATGAATGCGACCAGGCCATACAAACTGAAGTAGTATGTCAAAAGATACAGTATTTATCAGATTTAGTACCGCATTTGAAAAAATCCGGTCTGAGTTGTTCACACTGCCATCTAAAGATCAGCTATAATTTGGATAGGAGCAAAGAAATGAGAATTTTGACACATCAAGCTGCAGTTTGAACCTAGCCCAAATGATTTTGTTTTGGAAACTCCTCTGTTGAGTTCCCTTTCTAACAATACATTTGATGACTGACCCAGTAGTTCCTGAGATACAAGGCAAGGGGTTAAGAGCAAGTAGCCGCACCCTTTATTAGTCAACCAAAATTGGCAGCTCTCAAGCCCCTTGACTAGTAATTGTTATGCTCATTTTTTTGTCGCTTTCATGTGCGTGCAGGTATGGACCTCCGGTGCGCACAGACCACCGGTTGATAGTGGAGAACCTGTCATCCCGCATCAGCTGGCAGGTAAGAACGGTCTTAGCCTTTGTCTCCATTTCAAACACTCCATTGTTTAGTACTTTTATTTTTGATAAAACTAGTTTTTTTTCCTCAAATTAATACAACATTTTAGCAATGGGGCTCTTCAGTCAATATGGCCCTTAGTAAATTGGCTAAAATTGCATTCTTTTCTGTCAGAGAGAGAGTAAAAGCTGCCTTTTTTTTTGGCTAGTGTAATAAACAGCCTTGTATGGTTGCCTTTTTGTCAAAAAGCGGCCAACACACACATCCTCCCAGGAGGGCTCACACGTGTGTCGCGCCCTCTCTCCTGGTTGTGTTCTGAATGGTGTCCATTTGGTGCCTCTCCTTACACACAGTTGCCGCCGGTCTAAAGTCTTGGCTGGGCCCCGGTAGCGGGCGAAAGTGGTCTAGCGCAGGATACGGTAGCCTTAGGAGGTCCGTAAGCCGGTCTGGAGGTTCTGTGGGCTGGCATCCCCGACTGCTGTAACGCCCCCTCTCAAATCTGCGGGAGGGCCACAAGCCACCCTCTTTGGGGTGTTTTTCTGTTGCTGTGACGGGGTGTTGAGTGCCCCCTCCTCACGCTGCTACTACTTGCTCTCTGGTGGTTCCGTACTTGTGGAGGCCTGGAGGTCGAGGTCGTTTCTCGAGGGCTTAACACTGCATTGGTTCCCATTTGCTATTTGGACACGTGGCGCTATGCTAATGTCTTCCTGGTAATGGTCACGGTAAGTAGCATTACAACTCATGTGATTTGTCTTTTCGTAGCGGGGCGTTCATGTTACCAGTGGCGCTCGTTCTTAGACGCCCAACGTGGTGTCAGGGGTGGGCAAACTGTGCCCAAGGGCAACATTATATTTATTCATTTTTGCCCAAACAATTGAAGTAATAAAATTTGTTTTTGATTTATTATTGATTTCAAAATGTTTAATCATACATGGGAATTTTTATACTCCATGATCATTTTGACAAATTAAATGTTACATTAAAACATTACTTTTGACTTTTGTTCAACAATTGTTCAACAAAATAATGAGCCTTAATAAATATGTATAATGTATAATAACTATTTTTTTTTTTTTTGGTTTAACAAATGCTAGACTATGCTAGACCAGGGGTCGCCAACTTTTAATTTTTCTTGTGGGAGGTTCCAGTTTTGTGCAGTTTTCTAAATTTTCAAGTTGTGAAAATCGTTTTGGATTTAAAGGTAGTAAAATGTATTTAATGACTGAAGTTCATGATTTCTCACAATTAACAACAAATATGATTTGGTAAATGGATAAAGGTTAATAATGAACACTTATTTTTCTAAATGATCTTTAGGCTGGTGAGGTCTGTTTTAGAACAGGCACGTAAGTCATTGAGTTGCTACTTGTTTCCTGTAGGCACCATGTTGCTTACCTCTGCTCTAGGTGATGTAAATGCTCAATAGGCTAGACACAAAAAAAAAAAAAACCTTTGCCCACCCCTGTACTATAGAAAAGCGTTTCCACATGATAGGCCAACATTTTCTGATATCTAATTGTGATGTCACATAGTCACTAGTGGCTAAAGCTAATGACTAATCAAGTCTGTAAAGAGACTTTATATTTTCATATTTTTATTTTTAACAGCGGAAAGCTTGATGATTAAAATTCCAACCACATATTTTGCACCCAAAGTCACATAGCCTCTTTTCCACTGTGAGGTACTGGATCGAAATTGCGTTATCCACACCACACCAGAGAATCAGGCTTATATATTCTGGAATGTGGCTATTGGTCATGGTATGAGGCGGCTTTTTTTGTTCCCCACCCCCGAAACACCAGTAGCAGCGTAGTGTTTACGTCTTTTTAACCTTCAAAAGTAACAATGATTGGACAAATCAGCTCAGTCATTGAGAGACCCGCTTTTTTTGTCAGACATTTGGCTTCCAGCTGAAATAAGTATCGCCCCACCCCCCAAGTCTGGCGAGAAGGTACTGCGCAGTGGAAAAGGTCCTTTTACAGCGTTGTCTCCATTTTCAAAAGTAGCTCACTGAATTTTTAGTCCACGACACATGTAGCGCGACAGTCTGAACACTAGACTAGCCAGTGAGTGTGTGTATGTGTGTTGCCTTTATTGCCGTGTGCTCATCTCTCTCCCCTGCAGGTGTGAACAAAACTCAGGTTCCTGAGGGCCCGTTTGCTCTGCTCTTGTCCTAACTTGCGCTTTCACGCAGGACCTCAAAGACCTGATGAGAAAAGCCGGAGAGGTGACCTTTGTTGACGCACACAGGCCCAACAAAAACGAAGGGTGAGCCCCCCCCCTCCCACTCCCCTCCCGCCCCCGCCGCCGTCAAACATAAGCTGACACAGCGTTCTCGGGATTTGGCCGCAGGGTCGTTGAGTTTGCATCCCGAAGCGATATGAAGAACGCCATCTCCAAGCTGGATGGCACCGAGCTGAACGGTCGCAGAATTAAGATCTTTGAGGACAGTCGGGGGTGAGTTGAAAAGTGTGGAAGCCGAGTGCAACATCACAAAACGCATTATTAATGCCATGTTTTGAGTTTCAAACAAGGCTTAGGGTTTCAAATTGGTGCTTTTAGCAAAGGACGGGGTGGGAATTTGATCTATTTCTGAATCTCCTTTTCGCCCTTGCAGCCACAGCAGGAGCCGTTCTCGTTCGCGGTCCCGCAGCCGCAGCTACTCGCGCAGCCGCTCCCGCAGCCGAAGCCGCAACCGCTCCCGGAGCCGCAGCCGCTCCCGCACGCCCAGCCGCACCCCGGAAAAGAAAGCGGCCAGCGCAGGCCCCAAAGCCGGCGATCGCTCCCCCTCCCGCTCCAAATCTCGTTCCAAGTCCCGCTCCAAGTCGCGATCCAAGTCTCGCTCAAAGTCTCGCTCCAAGTCCCGTTCGCGGTCCCCCCGATCCCGTTCGCCGGCCCCGCCTCAGAATAACCAGTCGCGCTCTCGCTCCAGGTCCCGTTCGCGATCCCGCTCAGCCTCCGCAGAGAGCAAACACTGAGAAGCGGAAAGTCGTGTACATGATTGTATTTGTTGATGTCCATGATGGGTTGGTAACTTTTTTTTTTTTTCTTTTTGATTTTTGTCATTCTTAGTTTGGACGTGTGTCCGCAGGAAAATCCAGTTTTTTATTTTTATTTTTTCTTATATGCTTGTGCCCCTTTGTATGGTTTAAAACATATTCCATAATGTTTGCATCAGAGCTGGAGAGAGCGTTGTAATTTCAGTGCTGGCAGGATCCTGTGAAATAATGGATGTATTCACTGCCCTCACCTGCCAACAAGGTGCATTTTGTTGGGCTGTGTGACGTATCGTTAGCACGTTAATTACACCCAGGAAATCTAATCATTTTATTTGTTCAAAATAATAAAGCTCACTTTTTTGTGATGGCGACGAAATCCTTTTTGCTGTTTTGTGAAATGCGTCACATTATTTGTTGTATGACTAAATAAAACTTTTAACGAACTAAGTAGTGATTTAATTTCCTGCCTTGTCTTAAAATTTAAGATGCCTTCTAAGCTTATACATCATAATGTAATCGGGTTAAGACGATTTTAAAAACTCAAAAATGAGTGATATATATGTGTGATTGATAGCACTAAACTGATTCCATGAACTCATAATCCCTAAAAAGTCAGTGCTGCACTCCCTGGTAACCCTGATGCTCAATACTGACTAATCAGCAGAAGCCCACCATAGATTTTTTTTTTTATATATCGCTTTAGTTCATCGAAATCGTATTTATTGCTCTTCTAGTACTTAGGACATACACTTGGTGGCAGTGTAACTTTAATGTGTATTTCCGAAAACTCCAGAATTCTCATTGATCAGTAGCCCAGTAAAATGGTGAATTTTGATTTGAAAACAAGTGGGCGTTTTTCCCTTTCGTACAAAGTAACCTGATCTCAAGGCGTTATCTACCAGGTAAGTAAACAAGTGAATGTGGGTCAAGTGTTACCCAGGGCCTTTACATAAACGCGATCAACAACATTGTGTATGGCATAATATATTTTGCTTCAAAACACATCAAGCATTGTTTGGAAACACGTTTGTTTGTGTTCCAAACAAGTAGTCTATTTTATTAGTCAAACTATTTTGGCTTGGAGGAAAATTAATGGTTTCCTTGGACGTCAATGTGCATAGTCTAGAGAAAAAAAATAATCCTTTCAAGGTCTTTTAACCTGAAATACAGATTAGTGAAAAATCCCCATTTGTGTCAGTAGATTCAACTTTATGGGCAGTGTGATGAGTCCATTAAAAGATTATAAACTGCCTTTTAAAAATCACGTAAAGGAAGAGTTAGGTTGCAGTTGCACTCATTTATTATATTAGCGCCTTTGTAGAAGTGTACTTAATTTTTCAGAAAAGTGATACACTGCATTTGGAGTGGTCAGGGGTAGGAGGGGTTAAGAATGTTAAGATTCTGAAAAGGGTTATCACTTTTTCCCCCAGTGTTTTTCAATTATTGTTGGGCTGCACAAGCAAGCAAGAATGGCTGGTGCAACCAACCTTGATTATGAATTAAAATGAATAAAACAACCCCCTCCCAATAAAAAAGTGTTTCTCGCTCCGCCCCTGCCTTACGACTGTGCGCCAACTAACCAGCCCTCATACGCCGGACGAGGAGCAGCGTGGTGGGCACAACAAGCCCCGCGGTCACTCGTTCCTCACGGGGCTCGGCTCCCCCCCGCCCTTCCCACCTCACCGGCACCACACTTCCACCAAACCCAAGCGGAGCGAGGAGGAGTCGGGGCGGAGAGACAGCGAAGCTCGACCGTCGCAGTCGCCTGGCCGAGGGACCCCGATCTTTTCCCGGACTCACGTCCAACACTTGAGCCGGTGTGCACGAACGCCACCATGGCGGAGAGAAGTGGCCGGCTGAGCTTCCCCGGCAGCGGGGCTCTCAACAGACCGGTGCCGATGAATTTGTTCGCAACGTGGGAAATCGACGGCTCGTCCCCGAACTGCATCCCGCGGTAAGCCCCGCCGCTACATTCCCGTAGTGTTTGAGGCTTGCTTTGCAAACTTTAGCCGATGCACCACTGCCCCAGCGGCGGCATCGCCGGGTTGCTGCGGTAGGTGCCCGGGCCCAGGAATGAGGGCACATGGGCCGCCTGCAGCGATGTGTTATGTTGGAGGATTGCATGCGACTGGGGAGTGATGCTGCACACCCAAATGCCCCCTCCCCCTCCCCCACGCCCCACCTAAGATTTCATATCATTCAAAACATTTATTTTTATCCACATTCGCATTTACCGTAGACGAAAATGTGCATTCACTCAACGAACATACATCTTATATAAGACTAGAATATATCATTTGGTACACCTGCACATTCTAATCCAATGCACATTTTTATCATGTAGGTGGTTGAATCGCCCACTGGTATGATTTCCACCCAAATTATATGTATACAAATTGTTTAAAAACTTATCAAAGGTATATTGCAAAAAGAGGAACCCATGATTATGTGCAGGAAAATGGTCCAAAAGCCCATTAACGTATATTACGAAATAAGTATGCTAAATATGCCAAACTAAGTTTTAGGCTATGTATGCTAAAACAAATAGTCCAAGGAATTATGCTAAAACTAAGTAGTTTATTTATTATTATGTGCTGGTATTATTTCCACCCGGATACATGCATATAAGCGGTTTAAAAACTTATCAAAGGTATATTGCAAAATAAGAACCCATGATTATGTGCAGGAAAATGGTCCAAAAAATCATTAACGTATATTACAAAATAAGCGTGCTAAATATGCCAAACTAAGTTTTAGGCTATGTATACTAAGACAAATAGTTCAAGGAATTATGCTAAAATGAAGTAGTTTATTTTTGCTCCAACAACTTTAAGCGTGGTAAGACTTCAAGTACACAGAGCTGGAGGGGATGTATGCTAATTTAATAGCTTAACTAATAATGCTAACCTAAATCTTTGTGAATATGGTTCAACTACATTTCTTTAGCACGTTAACATATGATTTCAAACATGCATGATAAAAATGCTAAACCAGCATCAAGAAAATGTACGATACTGTACGCTAACATGCACACTAATTTTCACCTATTTTGCTAAGCTAATATGTTCAAAAGTGTCTGTCTCACCACCTTTTTTTCATATACAGTAGGAAATGGTTTGAAGTAGGTACACTAAATAAACCACACTAAGCTCCAGTATAGATATTTAGATTTTTTTATTTATTTGATAAAATGACAATGCTGATTAATCAACATAATACAATGTAAATGTGCCCAATTTAGCCAAGTTGTGCTATTAGAAAAAAAATACAGAAATACATTACCTGTACAAAAGAGTACGCACACCTGTGTCACTCTTTCAAAGCAAATATGGTGGGTCTTCAGGCACTGTTGAACTTTTTAGTTAAAAACATTATATTTGTCTCCAATTGAAGTTCAGTGGGGTGAGCATTCCACAGTTAAGCTCCCTGATAGCAGAAACTATTCTTTCCAAAAGTTGGTCTGAACATTTGGAGTGCACGATCCCCTTTTAGAGGCCTTTGGTGTTGCCTCACCAAAAAACATTAACACACAAATGTATGGTGAAATGGATTTAGCATGCAAGGAAAAACCCAAAACTTTCTACAATATAACTCGACTTCAACTAACTAGTGTAAACTCTGTAGGTGAATTAAGTTTTAAGATACATACCGTAATACCCTTGCTAACTATACAGTATTAACAATTCATTTATAATTTGAGGATAATAGAGTAGCTAGCGTAAGTATGCTACACATGGCTACATCAGCACGAATTAGCTAATCTAATATTTTAGCTAATTAATATAAAATAATCTAAAATTATTAGCTAATATTTTTGGCTAGCAAGCTAAATATACAGTACTTAACAAAGCTCTTGGCTACAGATATTAATCTAATTTAATGAATAATTTTTATCTAAGAACACTCAAGCAAACAGTAAATTAGTTTTAATTTATGCTAATGTTAAAATACTAGCATAATCTGTAAAATGGCCCACTCATCAAAGATAAACCAGTTAACTATGATAAACCAAGATCTTGGCTCCATATTGTCATTTCGCGAGTAATTATGCAAAATTTAACTAAGTAAATGTAACTGTAAATTAGCTTTAAATTAGTATGCTACTATAAAGATGCTAGCATAATCTGTAAAATAGCATGCTAACAAAGATAAAAATTACCTATGCAAAACTAAGGTCTGAGAAGCATTTTGTCATCTAATATTATTATGATGAACTCAGAAAGGAAACCTAAACAATGTAGTGTGTTAATCAAAACGTAACTAAAAAAGGATGAGTATTATTCTACATTGTAGAATAATCCTGAATAAAACTTTGCTAATTTAAGGCCTAATGCTAGTGTGCTAACAAAAAAACCTATAGTTAACTTTGTAAGGCAATACTTTAGAGGTGATGATTTTCATTTGACATTTTAGTGTCCCTTGTGATTGTTCTTAATTAGAAGTAGTGACTTCTTATTTCCTTATCTAATCCATGTCTGCCATTTTTTTCTTTTTTTTTTTTTACCATAACCGTAAAGCGCCAATGGGGGCCTCAGAGATGCAGACTATTCAGCGGCCAAGCGTCTTGTAGCTATGCCTACGCCTACACACTTAAAGCATTCTTGATGCTTAATTGCAATAATGTTCTAATGCTTCTTTTATCTGTACACAATTGCTCCCGATCCTGTTTTCTGATCACTTGTTGCTAGGCAGGTTACACGAAGACAAGGTGAGGGAACTTTATTGATATGGCACATTTCATATGTAAGACAACGCAACGTGCCTCATATAGGCAAAAGCACAACACCTAAAAGCATTTTCAAACGGAATAGTCGAAAGCATTCGCTAAGCAAAGAGAACAATGGTAGCTTTTTAAAATTCCTGAAAGAAAGTACATTGATGACATTCCTGGGAGACGATCATCTTCGGAGATCGCCCGGTTGGCAGCGCTCGGGCCGCTCGGGACACTCGCTCTTTTGTCCACAAGGGATGCTCGCACTACGGGAATGCAGAGTAGGACGACGGAGAAGGCTGCGAGAGCCTCTCTTTGTTTGGACCCCGCCCACTTTTGTTGTTCTCTTCCTCCTGCATCCAGGGAATCTTCAATGTGGGAAGCAATGCTGACCGAGCATCTTGGTTTGATTCTTGATTGAGTTAGCGTTAGCCCTTAAAGGCAGTCTTTGGTGTTATTATGAATTCATTCTAATGAATAACACAGATTTTTCGGGGTCTGATGCCAATTCTGATTCATTTAAAAAAGTATACAATGAATACCATAATGTAAGGTTATTAACATTTCTATACTGATTCTTCAAAATATGACCTGACATGAAAAATGTTTAATATATATATATATATATATGTATATATATATATATATATATATATATATATATATATATATATATATATATATATATATATATATATATATGTGTGTGTGTATGTATATATATTACGTGATACATATGCATATTTAGTAACAAAGTGTTCTCATGATGCCGAAATTGAATGATGCTCTCTCTGTCTGAGGGTCCACGCGAACGCTTGCTAACCTTGTGCTAACCTCAACTTGATCTTTGAAAATGGAGTCAATCAAGTGACGCTGGCTAAAATGAGGTTAGTCGATGCTACATGCGCTAGACGTTAGACTTCCTGTCCTCCTTGTGAATCTTAATTATTATGTAAGAGCGATGCGCTGACACAGCAAAGTCCTGGAGGACACTCACACACAGACACGATCAGGCTGACTTTGCTCGATTGCTTCTATATTTGAAACTTTTCAACATAACAATGCAGTTTAGCATACATACTGTAGCTAAATTACACATTTTTTATTTTGTCGTTGCTAACTTTGCTTAGCTGCTTTTTCCTTCTTACCATTTTACCTCCTTCCTGAGAACTTCTTTTCCATTCTTCCTTAAACTTTCCTCACTTTCAGCCTTTGTTCCTTCCTTCCTCCCTCTCTTCTTCCTTCCTTCCTTCCTTCCTTTCAACCTATTGTCCTTCCTTCCTCCCTTCAACATACCTCCATTCCTTCAACCACTCTTATTTCCTTCCTTCCTTCCTCTCTTCAACCTTCCTTCCTTTCTTCCTTCACCCACTCTTCCTTCCTTCACCATCCTTCCATCCTTCCATTCTTCTTTCCTCCTTCCTTCCTTCCTTCCTTCCTTCCTTCCTTCCTTCCTTCCTTCCTTCCTTCCTTCCTTCCTGCCTTCCCTCCCTCCCTCTTTCCTTCCTTCCTTTCTTCCTTCCTTCCTTCCTCTCTTCAACCTTCCTTCCTTCCTTCACCCACTCTTCCTTTTTTCCTTCCTTCCGTCACCCACTCTTCCTTCCATTCTTCTTTCCTCCTTCCTTCCTTCCTTCCTTCCTTCCTTCCTTCCTTCCTTCCTTCCTTCCTTCCTTCCTTCCTTCCTTCCTTCCTTCCTTCCTTCCTTCCTTCCTTCCTTCTTTCCCTGCTTCAACCATCCATTTTTATGCCTTTCTTACCTCCTCTCCTCTTCAGACATTTTTTTCTTTTGCAATCCTACCATTAAGCTTCCTTCCCTCCTTTGCTTGCTGCTTACATTCCCTGTGACCTGCTTCTTTTCATTCACATTTACACCCTTCCTTTGCTTATGCCTTCTTTGCTCCCTTCCTCCTTCCTTGGTTTTATCTTTTTTCTAAGGAGCACATATCCGGCTGGCATGCTAACATGTAAGCACACAATAATACCAGCACATTACAGACAGCTTCTTGGGCCATTGCCTGTGCTTGCCATTAGTGGAATTTAATCATAATAATCACACACACACACACACACACACACACACACACACACACACACACACACACACACAGCACCGATTTCTCGTCATTAAATGAACGTTCCCACTCTGTGCGCTCTGGGAAATAAAAAAAAATTCATTTGAACGCGTCCAAATCTCCACTTGGCCGCATTAGCAGATTAGCGGCGACTCTCACTAATGAATGTTATTGTCCAAAACGGCTTTTTACTCAATTGTTTTACTCAGCTTATTTTTCCTGCTAATGTAGCTCACATTACTCACTATACAGACCTTCCTCCTCTCATCACTCAAGCACCCCCCCAACCCCTTTTTTTTTTGTTCACACCCTTTGGAGGTTTTCTAGTCATGACATCGTTAGATGTTGATGTTCTCATTTGGCGTCACTGCCCCCGTTTTGATTCATTTCCTCAAATGTTAATTTTTCATGTTTTGCACTAGCAAGCTGATGATTTGTCACGTGATTTGGCATTTGCACCCTCTTTCTCTGCATAGTTTACGACCTGAAAGCTGTTTGATTTGTATCCAAATGTTGAATTAACGGACATCAATATTTGATGGCAGCACTATTTGGCAGGCTACTCTACTATTTATGGTGAAAAAACGAATGTTGTTCTAAATAATAATCTGTGAGGTACTGTGTAGTTGTATGTCAAAGTACAGCAGTGGTGATATGATTGATTTTGCATTGTGATGTGTTTATTTATTTTTGATGGGCAAGTTAGTTAGGTTTTTAGTACTGTACGCAACCTTGATTTTCCGAATTGGGGGGTTGGAACTGTGTAGTGTAGCAAAATTAGAATGTCCTCCTGAGTAAAATACATCGATGTAAATAGGCAGATACAACACGCAATGTCCATTATTTCCATGAACTTTAATGGGAAAGACACCCCCTTCTAACACGGCTGCCGCTCACAGAATTGCCACAGCCAACATGGCCGCCACATTGAAACACATTTAAACCTTTTCAAAACATTCATTTGGAAAGTATGAAGAACGTTCTCGCGCCTCTGAGGGAGCCATCCAGATCGTATCGTATCGTTTTTTTTTTTTTTTTTTCCCAGATAAGAACGCGTCTGTGTATGTTTGTGTGTGCATGTGAGCCTAATTAAAAGGCGGCTCAGTGAGACCGCAGCCAAAAATGTTCAAGATGAAAGGAAGCCTGACACGAGGTCTCGCCGCCCTCTATCAATAAATGA